>NC_084835.1:14516782-14846157 GCF_033115175.1 Lepus europaeus
ACATTAAGGTCCGCACCAAAGTCTCCATTTTGCCCTTTGTGCCGCTCGTGTGTCGCGATTGTATGTTAGGTTCCCATGGATACACGTGCCTGGGCCCTGTTTTATTCCCTCTGTTCCCCTGTCATTTGTCCCATTGCATGCATCGTGGCTGCCGACTGGTACAAGCTCTCCTAGTGGACACACGCCGGACAGTGCGTCAGGGCCCTACCTGGATGCGTCCCCCCACCACACACACTCCCAAACCTGCCCCCATCCTGGCGGCTGGATCTCTGGGTTTCCGGCCCCACCGTCATCACAGGCCTGCCCCCAGCCCCTTCACGGGTTGGATTCATGCAAGAAGGCTTCTTTGGTTTCCTCGATTTGCTCTCTCGTCTCTTCATCCCAGCGGAGTGTTATCCAAGCAGTTTTCTGGGGAGAGCGGAGGAGACGAGTTTTGGAGAACTTGCTTGTCTAGAGGCTCCCTGGGTTGACAGCTGGGTGAGAATTCTAGGTTGGAGCCATCTCCCCTGGGATGCTGAAGGCATGCTGTAGCCTCTCTGTATTCTCCCAAAATAGCGGAGACCAGTTTGTCCAGCCCCATGCTGTCTCGGCGCACACTGCCCATTTCCTGTCCTGGGAACTGGGCGGGGCTTGGGGCTGCCTCAGTGGACCGAGCACGGCAGGAGGGAGGGTGCCAGGCGTTCAAGGCTGTGGCTTCCTGGAGTGCCCCCTCTCCGCCATGAAGCCCTTACTCTGCTGGGGGAGCGGGGTGGGGTGTGGGGGCGGTGGAGGAGAGGCTCAGGGCAGCAGGAGGGGGCGGAATGGAGTTACAGAGAAATCCCAGCGTCTGCGGGGCTCTGGGGGCTGGAGAGTGGCCGGGGGGCCTCCAGGGGACTGCCTGGGAGAGGAGGACTTTTGGGGGGAGCCTTGCCCTGGGGGTGGGGCTGAGGAGCTGAACAGTGTTGGAAAGGAGATGCACATTGGTGCGGAGCTCAGGGGCGGGGCCTGGAGGGGGTGGGGGCGGAGCTTGCCAGTGGTTGTGGGGGCTCTCCAGTGCCCAGGTGAAGAGGTTCCAGCCACGATCTTGCTGAGGGTGTGAAGGGTCTCGGGGCAGGGGAGAAGCAGCAAGCCCATGGTGGAGAAGGAAGGAAACCTGGGAGGACCAGGAGGGGTGGTAAGCAGCGCTGACGCTAGACTTGCTGGGGCCAGCAGCTGGCTGGATGCAGGCGGGGAAGCTGTGCAGGGCCTCAGCTGACCAGCGGGTCCCACCCTGAGCTAACATCCCCTGCGTGCTGCCAGTGCCGGCGCTGGCAGAGACGGCTTCAAGGCAGGTCGTAGGTTCGCTCAGGTCCTAGCGCAGACTTGCGTGGAGCTCCCGCTGCGTGTGGGCGCCAGGCAAGCATGGAGTACAGCAGAAAGCAAGCAGTTTGGGTCTCTGTCGCCATGGAGATTCAGCCCAGCACGGGACGATGTCAGCCAGACAGAGGATGAAGGCGTGGGACAGGGGCCTCATGTGCTTCTGGTGAGGGGAGGAGACAGGGGACTTCCACAGATGGAGAGCAGACATGGCTCCCAAAAGGGCAGCTACTTTGGGCTGGCATTGTGTAGTGGATGGAGCTGCTGTCTGCAGTGCCAGCATCCCATATGGGTGCTGGTTCTAGTCCCAGCTGCTCCACTTCCAATCCAGCTCCCTGCTAATGACCTTAGAATAACAGCAGAAGATGGCCCAAGTGCTTGTGCTCCTGCTACCCATGTGGGAGACCTGGAAGAGGCTCCTGGCTTCAGCCTGGTCTAACCCTGGCTGTTGCAGCCATCTGGGGAACGAACCAGTAGATAGATAGATATCTCTCTCTCTCTCTGTAACTCTGACTTTCAAATAACAGCCTAAGGTGAAGTCCAGGAGTGGAGAAGGAGTTGGCCTGTGAAGTGGGCTCTCACTGGAAGGCAGGAGTGAGAGCAACCTACCCAAATTACAGTGTTTAAGCACCTCTAATTGTGCTTGCAATTCAGGCTGGGCTCTGCCAAGCGGCTCTTCTGCTAGTTTGGCTAGGCTCACACGCATGAGCTCAGCCACCTTGCCAGGGGAGCTGAGTGGCCTCAGGGGGCTCCTCCCCATGAGCTTGTCACACAGCAGCTGGGCAGGGGTCTTAGTGTGAGAGCAGAGACCCCGGCTCATAGTAGAATAGCAATACTAATGCCATGTTCTAGAACCAAATCGAGTCTCACAGCCCAGCCCAGATCGACCGGGAGGGAGGAAAGAGACTGCATTTCCGGAGCTGCCGGGGTAGGGGTTGTGTGCACCCGTCCTGGATGTTAGGGCTGGAGCAGAGAGCAAGGAGGTGGCTCACTGGTGCTCTGCCTGCAGCTGAGGCTGGGACCCTGGGCGGGGGGGAGTCTGATACATGCACATGAACATGGCAGACAGGTGGCTGGGGGCATTAGACTGGAATTCGGGGCCATAGCAGGAGATAGAAAAGTTGGAAGTCGCTGCCTCAAAGATGGAAAAGTAGCCCCAGACACGGGGCAAAGTACTTGGGAAAGGCACAGCCCAGGGCCCGCTGTAGTTCCCCGGCCCTGAGTGTTTGTGGAATAAATGATTGAAGGAGCACAAGAGAAACACATCTGCCCTCGGAACCTGCTTGCACGTTCTGCACAAACGAGGACTACACGTGGGCAACTGGATGATTTCATTCCCCAGCCAGAGAAAATACGCTTGGGCCCTTCTCACACAGGAAGGCAGCCAGATAGTCCACTGAGCAAAGCCGCAGCATTGGGAGAAACCTGGGGGTTTGTGAAAGTGGGAATGAACTTGACACAGGCGAGGAGTGTACAAGCAGTGAAGGGTGAACAAGAACGGCCGCATGGACAGCTAAGGGTCGACATCCCCTCCAGGGCAGCACACACATGAAATTCCCCAGCCACAGCCTCCAGGGGACAAGAAGGTTAGGGGAGAGGGAAGCAGATTTGGGGTTAGCACCATCTAGTGCTCGGATCCGAGTTCCAGATCTGCTCCCGACTCCAGCTTCCTGCTGAAGCTTGCTCTGGGAGGCGGCAATGTTGGCTCAAGTCCTGGGTTCCCTGCCACCCACGTGGGAGACCTGGATGGAGTTCCTGGGTCTTGATTCTGCCTGGCTGTTGTGGGCATCTGGGGAGTGAACTTGCAGATGGGAGATCTCTGTCTCTCTGTCCATCTCTTACTGTGTCTGCCTATAGGGAAAGAATTGCAGATCAGGGAGGAGGCCAGACACAGACTCACAGCCAGAACAGGTTCACTCAAGAAGCAAACCTGAGGAGCAACTCCCTGCTGGTGTGCACACGGGGAGCCCAGCCCTCTTCCAGGCCGGGGCTTCGGAGAGGGAGGCCAGTAGGCGGGCTTTTCAAATGTGGCAGGTGTGGGTTGAATGGCTGAAGTGGGGTCCAGAATGCAGGGGGTTTGGAAGTCCCTTGGGAGGTGGGGGTCTGCTCTCTGTCACATTGGCAAGGAGCTAAAATGGCTGTAAGGCTGTGTCCTTGCTCCATCGCTGCCTTTCAAATAGAACAGTGAATAAGCAAATAAATAAAAATCTAAAAGGAAAGTCTCCCAGCTGCATTATAGATGGAAAATTTCTATATATTTTGGGGAAAAAAAATACCAAACCCTCAAAAGCTGGCTGGCAGAAACCAGAAATGACACCCGACTCCAGAACGGCGCTGTCTGTACTGTTTGTTAGGCAACCCCTGGACCTACCTGGGTGGATGATGAGGCTAGCCCCCTTCCCTGAGCACATTGGGGGAAAGCTACCTTCATGGTCCCCGTTGTCCGTGAGGTGGAGCAGGGGCTGCCCAGGGGCCTGCGTGAGCTCGGTGGAGGTGCAGCGGGGCCTGGCTGAACCTGATCTTTTGTCTCCTGCTGGCTGCTTCCAGCCCCAGGCTCTGGGTTCCTTAAGAGCGGCCTCCCTCTGGACAGCCTGGGCTCGCGTCCCGGCTCTGTCCCCTCACTATGTGACCCCAGGAGAGTGACTAAACCTCTCTGTGTCTCACGGCCCTATCTTAAAACGGGGCGGTGAGCGTACCTGCCTACCAGGGCTGTGTGGGCATCACCTATGTCAGGACTCCACATGGCGCGGGGCTGAGCTGCCCTGAGCTGCCCGTCCTCAGAGGACCCGCGGAAATCCTCCCGCGTGTCTCCTGGCATCTGCCTTGCCCTGCCCGACCCTGCTTCACCCCATGTTCGTTCTTAGTAAACCAGCCGGGAGGACCCCTTGAGCACACGCCAGACCCCGTCTCTCGGCTCAAAACCTTCCGGTGGCTCCCAGGTCACTCCCAGTGACAGCCTCCCCTTGTGCCAAGATCCCCGGCGACCCCGACCTCTCCTTTGGCTGTGTCTGCACTGCTGTGGCCACTTTGGCCTCCTCTCTGCTGCTCAGCTGTGCTGGCCTCGCTGCCCCAGGACTTTTGCACTGCCTGCTGCTGCTTTGCTGACACCACCATCGAGACTGGAGCCACCCCTCCAGAAGGCCTGCCCACATAGCAGCACAGGTCTGTACCCTGGCCCCTCCGGACACCACCACCTGCTCTGTGTCGTCTCTCACGTCCTCCCTTCTGCCGTCCCCTGTCACTCTGAGGCTGTTGTTAGATTTCCAGCTCCCCTGGCTGCATGTACACTTCTTGGGGCAGAAATCCTTTCCCATTGTGTTTGCCTGACGTGACCCAAATGCTCAGACGGTGCCTGACACTCTCAGGGGTTCTGCCTGAATTTTGACGGAACCAGGAGGTCCCGAATCATCTGGAATGCAGAGTCCCCAGCCCTTGGCATCAGCCTGGCTGTGGTAAGGCTCTGTCTTGCTAACTGCCCCTGCCACGCAGGTGCACGTCTGAGTCTCTGCGTGGAGGGGCGAGGCCTGCGCCCTGCACCCTCACGGTCCCCCCAGCCCCGGTGGCTGCATGCTGAGAGCAGAGACCACGGACCGTGTCAGGCTGCCGGGCCCTCGTCTGCTGGTCCTGAGTTCCCCTGGCCTCTCCCAGAGTGGCACCATGCCCAGTGCTGCGTAAGGAACATTTGCTTTTGCAAGAAGTGGCTAGAGGCATGGAAAAAAAGTCCTGGCCAGGCCCAGGACCAGATAAAGGCCCATTTCCAGGTGGCTGAAGACTCCTGGCCCAGGGAAGGAGCGTGTCCTGGGGCAGGGGGAGAAGATGTTCGCAGGAAGCTTCCAGGCCTGGGTGGGCCCAGGAAGTGGGACCCCCGGTAGGGGGAGGCCTCCGCTTGCCCTGTGCGGATTTGGGGTCTGGCCCTGCAGAGAGGTGTCACGACCCCCAGGCCTGCCGGAAGAATCACAGCTTAGGGGGTTCCGGGGTAGCTGTTGTCTGCATCTGTGCCCCCCCCCCAAGACTGGACAGGCCTGCTTGCGGGTTGAACCCATCTTTCAGGGTATACGTAGCCTCTGGTCCCCTCACCACACCCCCTCAGCCTCCCTTGCCCACCAAGGGGTTGATGCTGCACACGCCGTCCCCACTGGGAGTACAGGCCAGGTACAGGGCTCTCCAGGCGGCAGGGTTTGCAGCCGCGAAGGCATCGTCCAGCAGGGGGCGCAGGTGAGCACACCAGACCAAGGGGCGGAGGCGCCCTGCCAGGCTCAGGGAGGCGGGGGGGGGGGGGGGGGGGGGGCTGCCTGCGCACACAGTGCAGCCTCGCACACGTGAGGAAAGTGAGATTTGGGCTCAGGGCTGTGTGTCTTTGCGCTGGGTACCTGCAGGGGAAGGGCTGCCGCCTTTCGCGGGATGCTCTCTTGTCCAGTTTGTTGCGCTGACGGCGGCGCGCACTGTGCGGAAACCTCTGCGAGCCAGCGCACGTGGCCGGGCCCCAGAGCACGATGCACAGGGAGCCGCCTCCTTGGGGGCCGGCACACCCCCCACCGATGGAGCCGAGGTGTGCGTGTCCCTGTGGGGCAGAGTGTGACGGAGCACTGTGGGCCTGGGACACGGGTGTGGGCTGATGGTAGGGCAGAGAAGAGCCCCACGCAGCCTCTGCCTGCGCTGGGCTGGGAGCTAGCCCTTTCCTGCCTGTTGGACTCCCTCCCTCCCTCTGCAGTTGACCCTTGGCTGCCCATGCTCCGGGCATGCCATTTCTGTCTTGCCCCAGGACCTTCGCACATGCTGGGCTCTCAGCCACAAGTGCTCATATAAGGCCCTTGGCCTGGCTGGGCGCTTCAGTCTTTCCACTCCAGTGGCCGCCTAAGGAAAGCCTGGAGTGACTTCCAGGTCTGGCGAGGCCTCCTGCTCGCGTTCCTCTCCGTCCCATCCTCTGACTTTCCCCGTCGACACTGGAGCCAGCCTGCTTGCTGAGAGGCATATGTACTCAAAGAAGCGCCCCGAGCAGCCACATCATACCGCGTCTTCCCAGTGCTGTCTCTTCCCGTGTCTTCAGCCTTGATCCCGAAAGCCTCCCTGGGGACCCTTGGCCACCTGAGGCATCAGGGCCCTCGCAGAGCTGTTGCCAGCTCATGTTCCCATCAGGGGCACCTGCAGCCCTCCTGCTAGCTGCTCTCAGGGTTGCCCAGGGCTGCTCCTGGCCTCTCTGCTTGAAACCCTGGGCACTCCGTGCCACCCACCTGCCCCTCTCTCCACCGCCAGTTTGTAGCTTTCCCTTCTCAAACGGCCGCCAAGGAGAGAGGAATCAAAACCCTCTGCCTGCAGCGCCGGCATCCCATAGGGGCACCAATTCAAGTCCTGGCTGCTCCTCTTCCAATCCAGCTCCTTGATTATGGCCTAGGAGAGCAACAGAAGATTGTCCCAGCTTGGGCCCCTGCACCGTGTGGGAGACCTGGAAGAAGCTCCTGGCTCCTGGCTTCAGATTGGCCCAGCTTTGGCCATTGGGGAGTGAACCAGCAGATGGAAGATGTCTCTCTCTATCTGTGTGTGTGTCTCTCTCTCTGTCTCTCTCTCTCTGTCTCTCTCTCTCTCTCTCTCTGCTTCTGCCTGTCTGTAATTCTGCCTCTCATATAAATAAATTTTTAAAATCTTAAAAATAAATAATAATTCAAAAAGAAAACCCTTTGTTCAGCCAGGCCCTGCTGAGAGGCCAGTCCCGAGCTTCCCCTGCCCAGCTCATTCTCAGGCCATTTGCACCTCCACTGAGCAGCCTGGCTCACTCCACCCTCCACCTCATCCCCGCCCACTGCTGGGTCCCCAGGCTGACCCCAGCATAGCGCCGCTTGGGCCTTCACCTTGGCTTCTGGGATGGTTTGATCAATAGGAGGCATTGACAGGCGATGGGTGGGGGAGGGGCTGCAGAGAGAGCTCAAGGTGTCCGTCCCCTCCCATTGCCGGCCTGCTTACGGTGCTGGTAATGCCAGCTGACTCCTGCTGGGGCCCAGCTCCCGGATCCAGCCCCCTAGCTCCTTCAGGCCCCTGTGGAGAGCACCCAGGGCTCTGGGACTATGTTCCACACCTTGCCTGCCTCTGTCCAGCCTGCTGGGGTGAGTCAGCTCCTCCATTTGGGACACTGGCCAGTACAGCCCCACATCCTCCACCCCACCACCTTTGGAAAAATTGGGGTAAAATACATACAACATAAAATGACAGCCTTAACCTTTTAAAAAATGCATATTTATTTGAGAGAGAAAGAAAATCTTTCATTTGCTGGTTCATGCCCCAAATGCCTGTAAAACCCTGAGCTGGGCCAGGCTAAACAGAGGAGCCTGGAACCCCGTGTGGGTGTCCCATGTTGGGGGCAGGGACCCACGCATTGGAGCCATCACCTGCGGCTGCTCAGGGTATGTGTTAGCAGGAAGCTGGAACCTGCAGTGGAGCTGGGACTTGAACTCGGCCTCTCCGATTTGGGACATGGGCATCTTAACCAGCATCTTGCCAGCTGGACCTCCCACTCCCGACCTCCCACAAATTCTTGGGAAGGTGCTGGATGCGGGGAGTAGGGGGGTGGGGGGAAGAGCATCAGCCAGGGGTGGCCTGGTCTTGAGTTTCAGAGGACTTCGATCCTGGCCTTGAGGCACACTCAGCGGAATACATCCCAGTGCGTTAAGGCGGCTGATGATAAGGTCCCAGAAGTGAGTATGTGACTGGAATGTAGCTGAGCGCGGGAATAGATACGCACTCCACCTTGAAGGAGAAGGATTTCCGAACGCCACGCCAGGAGCGCGCTTGGATACAGAAACGTGCACTGGTTTTGCATCCCTGAGAGCATGGGCGACCACAGACGTGGGTGCAGACTTCCCCCGGGAGCAGTTCACACACGCGGTGCTGCAGTGGTCCAGACCCCACCCAGGGCAGGGGGCAGACGCGGACGACACGCGGCTGCCCCAGCCGAAGAGGAGTCACCAACTGAGAAACCGTCCAAGCTTACCACCAACCAAAGAGACGCAAACACGGGCGGGCGCGGCTCCCAAGTCCAGCTCTTCCAATTTCCCTTGCAGAGAGATCCATGCCCCAAGGGGCCGTTTCACACAGGATACAAGCAACAGCCTGAAGTTCCTTCCAGATTTGCTAAGGACAGGGGGAGTAGGGGTGTGTGGGGGTGGGGGGTGGATCTCCTTTTGCCCACTACTAGGCAGCCTTGAAAAGCCGCTGCCATTGGTTGGCTATGGCTGCTCCAGAGAAACAAATAGAAACACTGTAACAATGTACCCTCCCTTACTAAAAGGCTTCAGAAACAGCTCCATCCACACAGGGTGAGCAGGCTGTGGTCCCTCCGTAGGATGGAATATTACTCAGCCTTGCAGAGAAAGGAACTTTTTGACAATTTTTTTTTAAATTTTTTTGACAGGCAGAGCGGACAGTGTGAGAGAGAGAGAGAGAGAGAAAGGTCTTCCTTTGCCGTTGGTTCACCCTCCAATGGCCGCCGCACTGATCCGATGGCAGGAGCCAGGTGCTTTTCCTGGTCTCCCATGGGATGCAGGGCCCAAGCACTTGGGCCATCCTCCACTGCCTTCCCAGGCCACAGCAGAGAGCTGGCCTGGAAGAGGGGCAACCGGGACAGAATCCGGCACCCCGACCGGGACTAGAAGCCGGTGTGCCGGCACCGCAAGGCGGAGGATTAGCCTGTTGAGCTGCGGCTCCGGCCAGAGAAAGGAACTTTTAACCCATGCTACAGCATGGGCGGCCCAGTGAAATAAGCCAGACACAGAGGACAGGCACTGGCTGATTCCCCAGGCAGTCAGATTCTTAGAGACCTTAGAATGGTGGGGTGCTGGGGTGCTGGGGTGGGGGGAGGGGCATGAGGAATTAGCATTTCAGTCTGGAATGTTGAGAAAGTTCTGGAAATAGATGGTGGTGCCAGTTGCCCAACAATGTGAGTGCACACAATATTTTGAACTCTACCCTTAGAAATGGGCAAGCGGGGTTTTTTGCCTTTTAACCACAATTTTTAATAAAGAATTCCAGACCAGTATGAAAATAAATTCCATTTTTGTAATAGATAAGAAAAGGTTTACAATGATTATCGATTTTTTTAATATTTGCTCTTTCTGATAGGAAGTGAGGGCAATTATAAGGAACTATTTCAGAACAACATTAAGTTGCCCAATCAAGCATATGACAAACTATTCTTTGCTGGCTTACATATTCCTTATAGAAAGCATAGAAAGTTAAATATATGATGCTATGAAGAAAGGTGAATTGTAATCCTATCTCAGTATAAATATTTTTAAAATCATCAATGCTAATATTTTTACAATTTTTTTTAAAGATTTGCTTATTTTATTTGAAAGGAAGAGTTACAGAGAGGTAGAGACAGAACAAGAGATCTTTCATCCACTGGTTCACTCCCCAAATGGCCGCAACAGCCAGGGCTGGGCCAGGCTGAAGCCAGCAGCCAGGAACTTCTTGCAAGTCTCCCACATGGGTGCAGGACTTGGGCCATCCTCCACCGCTTTCCCAGGCACATCAACAGGGAGCTGGATCAGAAGTGGAGCAGCCGGGACTCGAAATGACACTGATATGGGATGCTGGCGTGCAGACGGCAACTTAACCCGCTACACCACAGCGACGGTCCCCCATGGTGTCAGTTTCTAAATGTAGACTTTGCTCACTCAAAGAGTATATCTGTTGTATGAGGTTGCTTTTGGAAATGGACCAGATGAGCCTCTGTCCTGCAGGAAATACCTCGGTTGGGTGGATGACGAGGGTATCTTGTTTTACTCTGTTTCTCGGATCAGAGTGGAGGGCAGCAGTTTCCCAGGGCCTTTTGCATGTGGTCTTTACTCTGCGTGGGCCTGTGTTCCCTTCTGTGTTTGGAGGGAACAGGGACAGGGTCTTCCTCCCCAAGTGTGGTCAGTGGCTGGCGTCAGGCTGGGTTAAGCCGGCCCCGCACAACTGGACAGCGGCCGCAGCCTGGCTCACCTTTCATTCACCCTGGGCTGCTTGAGCCAACCACCGGCCAGGTGACCCTGGTCACCTGGGTTTCCAGGGGGACAGGGGCTTGGAACTGCAGGCCCAAGGGTGGCCAGAACAACGTGCGTTAGCTTGGAGGACTTTACCCAGGCAGCAGTGACTTATTAACTTCCTGTCACCCATCGAGGCCCGCTGGGCCAGGTTCATCTGGGGAAGGTTGGCTGGGGCCGGGAGGTGGTTTCCGTCCCTCTTCAGTCGTGGCCGTGAACTTGGTTCCTGTGTCAGACACGCTCAGGCCCCAGCTGGGCCGATTTTCCACTAAGGATTCCCATCTTTCCTTTTCATGTGGTGCCTCCTGCCATCCGGGGTCTGCGCTGAGTGGGCCTGACTACCATCTGTTTCCAAGAAGCCTCTCTGGTTCTGTGCTTCTGCACATGCCCGTTTCCTGGCAGTCGGCTCTTGTGCGATGGGCTCGCCGTGCCCGTGGGAGTAACAGTGGTGCTGCCCCAGGGGAGGCTGTGTGAGTTAAGTCAGGTGGAATTTGTCAAGCACTTGGAACCTAGCCTGGCCTAAGTGTTAGCTCTGGGCTCTGTGCCGGGTATACAGTAAGCACTCGATAAAGGTAGCTATTATATTAGCTGGTAGTCCATAGAAGTGTTTCCGAGAACACTTAGAGGCTCTGGGGGCCTGGTCGGTGCCCCGGGGTGTTTTGGCTGAACTCTTGGTGCAGGGGAGAAAGAGACCCACAGAGGGTGGCCACTTGCTCAGGTCTCTGTGGCTGCTGGGGACAGGACCAAACTCCCATCTGTCCCTGGGTTCCCAGCCCCCTACATCATGTCCTGATCTGGGCTGTGGTTCGTTCCAGCAGGTGCACCCGTGGGAAGGATCTGTGTCTTCCACTCTCTCTCCCTCTGTCCTTCCGCCAGGCTGGAGCCCATGTGTGGTAGGAGTCATCTGGGGCCACGTGGAACAGGAAGATAGAATGAACTGGAGCCTCTGGCACCAGCTCGCTGCCCTCCCAGCCCTGACTTAGCAGCTGGGATGCTGGGCGGGCGATGTGAGAGAGCTCTCTGGCTAAAGACGCAGCTGTCTTAAGTCTCCGAGCCAGGTGAGAATCTTCACCTTGATTTCTTGGCAGTAGGCTAGCCTGTGCCCTGTGTGGCTGCCGGTCACTGCTGGGCCTTCCAGGCTGGGGTTGGGTGGGGTGTTTACGGATGTGCGGGTGCAAAGAGAGTATGGACCCTGGGGCAGCAGAGCTCGGGGCAGGTGTGTGCCAGAACTCTGTTCTGCCTGCTGTGGGTTCAATATCAGTCTCTCTGAACTCACACGGTTTGGTCCCCAGAGTCTTATGCTCATGGTACTGAGAGGCGGGATTTTTGTACGCTGATGGCACGCAGAAGGGAGTCCTTTGGGAAGGGATTGAATTGGGTTGGGTCGTTGGCGTGGAGTCCCATGCCTGAGCCCTTGTAAGAGGCCACACAGACACATGTGCTGTCAATGCCCTAGCCTTGTGAATCTGCACCACCAGCACAGCTGGGACTGGTAGAACCGCCCGGTCCCGGACCGTGGACCTTCGGAACCAGGAGCCTGAAATGGACCTCTTCTCCACTGAGCAGCTTCGGCCGTTTCATTACTGTCAGGGCAGGCTCCCCACAGACGCTGGCCTTGTCCACTAGTTACTACCTGTAGCCCCTCCCCCCAGCTTGTTAGGGGCTCCTTCCCCGCCCCTCCTGGGCCTCAGTAGGCAGCAGACACGCCCACCCCCACATGCCCACTCCTTTGTGAGGGTCTGGTTCTAGACACAGCTCCTGTGGCTGTGCCCCGGGTGGGTGACCTCTCCATTCCTGTTTCCCCAACTGTAAATGCTGGGTTCAAGGTGCTAGCACAGTACGGGGCAGAATAAATATGAACCCCACGACCTTGCTGCCCCCTCCTAGCTAAGCTTTGTCCAGGGGGCTCCTGCTCTTCCCAACCAATCGGGCTGCTGTTTCCCACATAAATTTGCATAAATATTCCTGGGAGGGCTCCTCCTTCCCCTCCCAGCTCACTCACCTGGTAGCTTTGACAATACAGGGAGGCCACACAGACCTGCAGGTGCTCCCTCTGACTATGCTGGTTTGATAAGCATTGCCAAGCCAGGGAGTGGTTGTTGGTGAGGTCTGAGGCAGGCTGCCCCCTCACTGCTGTCCCGGCGTCCGGGACAGCTCTGCCGGCTGCTTCCATGGAATGGCCTCCTTTGCCCTGTTCCCTTCTAATTTAGACTTGGAGCTGTCTCTGCACCATCTTCCGCATCCATCCATCCTCAGCCTGCCGGCACGGATTCCTTAGAGAGGTCATTTGCAAGTGGCCAGAGTCCAGCTTGCTGGCGTGGAGCAGGGAAATACAGGTGCTTGTATGGAGCCTGCCTCGGCAAAGTCCGCCAACCACAGCCAGACAATAGTTGGGGAAGAAAACATTGCATACACAGACTTTTACCCTCGTCCTTGTCCCCTAAGCAATACGGTCCACCCACTTCTTAGCGAGCTGTTACAGGTAAAGGGTATTGTAAGTCATTTGGAGGCAATTTAAAGTCTATGGGAGGGTGTGCCTATGTTCTGTGCAAGAAACACGCAGTTTTCTCTAAGGCACTTGAGCGTCCGTGGATTTTAGTTTGGCGAGGGAAAGGGACGTCCTAGAAGCAGGCCCTGTGGATGCCGGCGGACAGCTGTGTCCAGTATCTGGGAGGGAAGGGCAGAGAGAGCAGCCTCCAGGTCTGGGCTCCTGTCCTGCCTTGGTCCTGACGTTAGTTGTACTCTCACAGGCAGGTCCCTCCGCCTTTCTGGTTTCTGTCCTGTGAAATGGGAAGCCCCACGCAGCTCCTGGCTGTGCTGTGTGACCCAGCAGAGGCTGTCGCACTGTGGGTGCCACGCTCCGTCCAGCCTGCGGCTGTGCCCCGCCCCTGCCCCAACTTCCTTCTCCACCACCTTGCTTGTATTGCTTGCAACCCCTGCTCCAGGCTAGGGCAGCTCTTCATCCCCTCCCACGTGGGCGTGGCTTAGGAGTCCCTGAGTTGGCCGCTGTCATTGGGACCGCTGCTGCTGTGAGGATTCTCTTGTGGCCTGTGTGTCGGGGAGGGGCAGGTGTCTGCGTGGCTGCTGCACCTGCTGGCCTTGGGCATCCAAAGACAGGAGCAGAGCTGTCTCATTTCAGCGCATGGCTGTGCTCTCTGTTAGAAGTGCGTTCCTCTCTGAATGTATTTCCAGCTCAGACAGGCACTGGCCAACATGATATGCACTAGGGAATGTGTTCCGTAGGGAACATCTAGAAAGTTCTGGACAGTACCACTCTGGAAACTCAACCCAACAAGTCAGGAATCACTGAGCTAAGAAACAGCCCTGGCTCCAAAGACTTCAGCCACTCGTATGTCAAATACAAGTGTCCTTCGGTGCCCGATGGGGTGGCGTCCTGGTAAACCCATTAAAATATTCTAAGCTGAAACGGCTTGGATTCACCTAAGCCACAGAGTGCTCCGGCTCAGAGCAGAGCACAGAGCTGTGTTTGCTGCGGTGCCCCCATGACCAAGGGGTTGTCTGGGAGCTGCTCTCGCTGCCACTGTCTAGCGTCACCAGGGGACTGGGCCAGCAGGCACGAGCCCAGTACACAATCCCAACACAGAAAGCCAGGTGTGGTTTCTGTGCAACGCGTGTCGCCTTCACACCATCATAGGTCAAAAAAATCTCAAGTCGATACATGGTGAGCAGGGGACCATCAGCATTGATGAGGGAGTGTTGGACGCCATACTGTGGCAGCCAAGAGCGGCCCGTTCCCTGCTTTGACAGGACATCCTGGCTTGTGGAGAGAGTATTGTCCTTGGTAACAGAGACACAAAGAGATGCCGGTAGAAACAGGCTTGGGTGTTGAGTATCCCCCCCCCCCCGCCTCTGGCGCTCACACTTGGAAGGCAGTTTCTGCTTTGTGACGCTGGCTGGGGTCTGATCCCTTCCACCTGCTGCTCCTTCCCCCTCCCTGCCCCCACTCGTGTTATTATTGTCTACCTGGCCTGTGCACTGAGCATGGGAGAAGCAAAGTGAAGGAGGTACCCTTGCACCATAGCGTCTGCATGGCCCATGGGCCAGTGGTGGGGAGGCTGGGCCACTTCTGCTCTCTGTGACACTGGGAGTTCTGAGCAGGGGAGAAGGGGGTCTGAGGACTGTCACCTGTGCCATTTGGAGACAAACCCTGGATAAAGTGCTCCAAAGGAGAGGACTGTGGCACAGGGACAGAATATTCCGGAGCCTGGCTACCATCCTCCAGGTGCTCATGGGATGGGGAGCGGAATGGGCACAGCCCACATCACAGCTCCCTCCGAGACCCGCAGTGTCCTGGGAGCAGGTGTGGAGCAGGATTCTGGGCTGTGCTCGGGTAGGGGGGGTCGCTGGTACTCATGGCCAGGGAATGGTGTGGTGGGCAGGAGCGCTGAGGCAGGGGCACCTGAGGCCACAGGGCTATGAGGAAGTCCTTTGAGACGTAGGGCCCATGGCAGCTGAAGTACCACGTTTGGGGCCGGATAGGACTGAGCTGGGGGGTGGGGCCTCAAGGCTCTGGGACTTGGCTTCCGGCACAAGATGGTGCTGTTGCACCTGTGGGACCTCTCCTCCTCATGCCCCGCCCATGGGCACGGGGTGGGGGGATGGTGAGGAGCACTGAGGACCAGGGCTGTAGCCACCTCCCCGAGCACAGGGGCGGACAGGGATGCTGGCGGGCAGACTCCACGGTCCAGCCGCACAGACCTCGTGCCACAGATGAGGCAGGGCTGTAGACAGAGCCTCTGAGTGGGCAGGACTGCGGGGCGTTTGGGGAAGGAACACCCAAGGAAACCAACAGCACCAGAGAGACGACACCACCAAACTGATCACATCCAAGGAACAAAAGCTAATAGAAAACCACACCTTCAGAGAGCTTTGGGCGGGTGGAGGATCCACAGGCGGAGACGGCTCTGCTGACGGGAGCCCTGGGAGCGAGTGCGTGATGGGACAGAAGCCACCACCATCACAAATGTCCCACTTCCGCTCGCCTGCAATTGCATTTCCAGCAGGCACCCCGCAGCTGGCCGGACACGTGTACGGGGCTGTTCATACAAAGTTGTAAACATGAAAGGTTCAGAACCACCTCGGCTCGATCCACTAGCGAGTGTGATGGAAACCAGGCTCATCCTTGGAACCACGAAAGGAATGAGGAGCTACTACCTGCAAAGACCGCAAGGGTACGCTGTGGGGCGAGATGGGCAAGGTGTGAGCCGGTGCGTGGAGTAGGATACCTTTTGTGTGAGAAGGGTGGCTTTTTAAAAAAAAATATTTATTTATTTATTTATTTGAAAGGCAGAGTTTCAAAGAGGCAGAGGCAGAGAGAGAGAGAGAGAGAGAGAGAGAGAGAGGTCTTCCATCCACGGTTCATTCCCCAATTGGCTGCTATGGCTGGAGCTGCACTGATCTGAAGCCAGGAGCCAGGAGCCTTCTCTGGGTCTCCCAGGTGGGTGCAGGGGCCCAAGGACTTGGACCATCTTCTGTTGCTTTCCCAGGCCATAGCAGAGAGCTGGATCAGAAGTAGAGCAGCTGGGACTTGAACTGGCATCCATATGGGATGCCAGCAGTGCAGGTGGCAGCTTTACCTGCTACACCGCAGCACTGGCCCCAAAAAGAGTAGCTTTTAATTGTGAGAAGTTGCCCAGAAGCCTCAAATACAATTGCCAACACTATAAGAATAAAAGAACATCACTAGAAGCCCCAAAAGCCAAAGTTCAAGGAACTCTGCCAGAGCAGAGGAAGAAGATGGTGTGGAAACCCACGCTAGGAGGGTAGTCGCACAGATGGCAAACTGGCAGTTCTGTCTGCCATCAGAGACGAGATCCAGGAGGCAAGGAAAGAGGAGGAGGAGGGTTGCACCAAGAGCGACAGGAACATCTCCCAGCGCTGAAGGAAACATGATGCTGCCCTCTCGTTGCCAACCCAACACGAGAAGAATGAATGAGCTGCTGCCGAGGCCAGGGTGACTCACGATGACACGTCGCATGATCAAGGGGAGGAGATCCCAAAGCGCTGAGAGACAGAAAGGAACAAACAAACAAACAAGCCTGCAGCCGCTGTGTCGGTCCACTCCGGCTGCTGAAACAAAAATGAAGACCGATTGGCTTGCAAATAACGGAAACTGACTTCTCGTAGTCCTGAGGCTGGGAAGTCTCGGGCCAAGGAGATTTGCTTCTGGGTCACAGACAGCGCCTCCTCCCTGGGCCCCTGGTGGTGGCGGTGGTGCAGGGGGGTGGGGGTGGGCGCAGGGAGCCCTTGGGGGCTGATTTTGGGCTCCGTCCTCCTCATGTTCAAAAGCCCCCAATGCCGCCACCTCAGTGAGGATCTCAGGATGTCAAACTTGCAGGAAGGGAGGGTGCTGGCTGGGGTAACATCTCTCACCACGCTGGACACCTAGCGACCACGGGCGAGCATCGTCAAAGCTCTGGACAGGAATTATTCTAAACCTCGAATTCTCAAGGGCACCTCAAAACATTCATAGAAAGATGGAACTTGAACGTTTATTTTGGGGGTCAGCACTGTGGCTTAGTGGATTAACACCCTGACCTGAAGCATCAGCATTCCATATGGGTGCCGGTTCAAATCCCGGCTGTTCCACTTCCAATCCAGCTCTCTGCTATGGCCTGGGAAAGCAGTAGAAGATGGCCCAATTGCTTGGGCCCCTGCACCCACATAGGGGATCTAGAAGCAGCTGACTGTTGCGGCCAATTGGGGAGTGAACCATCGGATGGAAGACCTCCCTCTCCCTCTCCCTCTCCCTCTCCCTCTCCCTCTCCCTCTCCCTCTCCCCCTCCCCCTCCCCCTCCCCCTCCCCCCTCCCTCTCCTCTCTCTGTGTAACTCTGACTTTCAAATAAATAATCTTTTTTTTTTTTAAAAAAGAAAGTTTATTTTGGCGCAAAACATTTTGGAATCTATGCAGTTTTTTTCTAATATGCATTTTCCAGACAGCTGTTGAAGACCCAGTCATATGCATAGATTTAAAAGCTGGGGTTTTTTGTTTTTGTTTTTGCAGCAAAAGAGACTTCTCATCAAAATTTTCCACAAATTTTGTCAACTTTGATCAATCAAATATGACAGCAAATCTAAGCACATTTTTAGACAAAGTTAGAAAATTTCACTTCCAAGCATCATTATTGAAAAGAAAATTACTTGACAGTGTACTCAAAATACATGAGGAGTTCACTAATAACAGTGGCATTAAGAAGAGAAAACAGAAGGTAGATTTTCTCTTTTGTAAAGAGTTATTTATTTATTTGAATGGCAGAGTTACAGATTGAGAGAGACAGATACACACACACACATGCACACACACAATAGCTGCTGGAGCCTGGAACTCCATCTGGGTCTCCCCTGGGGGTGACAGGGGCTCAAGCACTTGGTCCATCTTCCACTGCCTCCCCAGGTGCTTTAGCCAGGAGCTGGGTAGGAAATTGAGCATCCCAGGGCTTGAAAGGGTGCTCATATGGGATGCTGGCTGTGTCACAGGTGGCGGCTTAACCCACTGTGCCACAATGCCAGCCCCGGGAGATGGATTTTTAGGTTTAGAAGATGCAGTGGAAGCTGCAGAAGAGACGTAGTTTGCATCTGAATGATGCCTTGAAGAGATTCTGTCTGTAGCCGTGCAAAGGCCACTGGTCCAGCCCTGGAGGACACTCGGGCGCTCCCCACAACTCTAACGTGGGGACGGTTTGCAAACACCTGGGTGAGGTAGTGCAGGGGCCTGAGGAGTCAGGGAGAGTTCCAGAAAGACTTCCTGGGGGGGCTGTGGCCATTGGGAAAGGGACACCCTCAGTGAACAGCGACGTGCAGGCAGCCAGGAGGGGCCACAAACCCCACTCGCCTCCCTCCCATCCTGCAGTCTCCTGCCAGTGCCGCCTGTGGGAGAAACTCACTCAGGAACCCACTGCACCCTTCTCTGGTGTCTGCAGGCAGCGTGCCCATGCTGCTTCTCACAGGGACCAAAAGACACAGCAACCAATGCAGAATCCCAGAGGTCCTGGGGGCACCATGAACAGCAACCACGAGCAGAGAGGGTGGGGGGACTGGGCTGGGCAGGGTTTTACTTTCCCTTTCACGCCTTTCTGTAATGCTGGAAATTCAGAAACGTGTAGGCGTTAGTCCTATAGGATCCTGAATTCTCTGTGGGGGCTGCATTCCCAGAGCCACAGGGGCTGCCTGCAATCACAGGGGGTTCTCACCCCTAGAGCCACTCTGCTCGCCTATACTCGATACAGTTTATCGAGATGAGCAATAGCTACTAATAAGATACAGCGGTGACAACTGTAGGCTGTAGTGAAAGTGATTATGTGGGTGTGGTTCTCATCTCTCCTGGAGATGTGGGAGGGGCTACTTAAAAGCAGCATCATGCCCCCTCTTAGGCAGCCTCACTGCTGTGTGCTCCAGGGCTGCTACTCGGGGAACTACGGCACAGACTGTGACAGTGGATCTGCTATCTGCAGTAGGTGCAGGGTGTGACTACTGGGCAGGCAGCATATACAGCGTGGATACGCGGATACAGTGGCCCCAAGTCCCTGGCCACCTGTCTTCAGGCCACCCTGGTCCCTTTATGCCCAGACCACCACACCACTGAATGGCGCCCTCTCCCCGGCTGCAGGCAGGCTGGGTTGTGGCAGGCATAAGCCGAAGTAGAAGCTGGAGGTCTTGGGGTGCAGGAGGATGATGTGGGCCTGTGTGTGGGACAGAGGTGAGGTCAAGGTGATGACCAGCATCGAGGAAGAGAATGCTGAGCCTAAAGAGCATGTCCAGAGACTTCGTGGCTTTTAATGTTACAAGAAGCAAGAAGGAAGAATCTCTTCATTGGCTCAACAGGTACTTCTGGAGTATCTTACGTTCTGGGGATGTAGCAGAGACAGGCAGTGAACAAGCGAAGAATATGAAACCAGGACCATGAAATAAAATACGTCAAGGTCAGCAGGCTAGAGCACTGGGCATGCTGTTTGAGTTGGTGGGCAGAGTCAAGCAGGGCATCTGAGATAAAGTGGTGTTTGTGTGGAGAGGGAGAAACACAGGCAGACAGCGAGGGGCACGGGGAGTGAGAGGATTTCCCTGAACTGTAGAAGACTGGTGTTTTCAGGCTTATAGGATGTACCGAGCACAGGGCGAGGAGACTAAAGAGAATCTAGAACCAGACACATCGTGGTTAAACTGTGCAAAATCCCAGGATGGAGCAAAGACCAGTATTCCCCAAAAGGCACCAGGCCCATGTGGTTTTACAGGTAAGGTCAGGCAAAGTCACGCAGCATCTGAACGAGACAACTTACAGCCTATAAGGCCTTTTTCTCTGCTTGATTATGTAGAAATAGGGAAGGAATTGCCATGGAGGGAAATAAGGTATGAGGTTCCACCACTGTGAGTTTTTTCTTTCCTTGCTGTCTTCATTTTTTTTTTTTAAGATCTGTTTCATTTATTTGAAAGGCAGAGTTACAGAGAAAGAGAGGGAGAGGTCTTCCATCCGCTGGTTCACTCCCCAAATGGTTGCAACGGCCAGGGCTGGGAGCCAGGAGCTTCTTCCAGGTCTCTCCCTTGTGTGTAGGGGTCCAAGCACTCGGGCCATCTTCTGCTGCTTCCCCACGTGCATTAGCAGGGAGCTGGATTGGAAGTGGAGCAGCTGGGACTTGAACCAGCGCCCATATGGGATGCCCATGCTGCAGGCAGGCAGCAGCTGGACCTCCTACGCCACAACGCTGGCCCCTGCCATGTGCATTTTGAAGAGCACCATCTGGCTTCATTCAGCTCCCCTCCCTAGCCATGGGGTAAATGCCAGATCTGGCGCTCAGGCAGTTTTTTGGCTAATCAGGCAGAGCAGCTCCCTGCCGGCTAGTTCACTCACTCAGTCACTCAGTGCACATTTATTAAGCCCCTCCTGTATTCTGGGCACCACACCATGGAGGACAGGTGGGAGTCCTGATCTAGCCCGGGGTAGGAGATGGGCTGGGATGGGAATGTGTCTCCAGGAAGTCAAGTTTGAGTTGGCATCTGAAGGCTGGATGGTGCTAGGGACACGGAGGTGGGTACTGCACTGAGCCAGGCAGATCTGGTTGGGAGCTTCCTGGCTTGCTTCCTCGACACTTGTTCTAACTCCTCCGGTGACCAGCTTCTCCACCTGTTTGGGGTGAATTCCTCACTTCTACTGAATTCCTTTCAAGCAGGCCCTGTTCCCTTTAAGTCTGCCAATAGTTCTTATGTTGTACAATCGGGCATTTGCTGGTGTTTGGTGCTGGAGCTGTGTTCAGTTGAGCACATGGAAAGACATCATTTCTCCTGGTGAACGTAATTTTATTGGAGGAGTAAATAAAATGTCAAATTGATAAGTTGGAAGGTAATCAGTCCTTAGAAATAAACTTAAGTGGGATATGGCAGTAGGACATCAGAGGCCCTGTTAACAGATTAGGGGTGAGGCTAGGCAGGGTCCTCCCCCTCGAATGAGTAAAATCTGAATAAAGCCTGAAGAAACCAGGGGAGCCACGTGAGTTCTGGGGAAGAGCAAGTGCAAAGGCCCCGAGGCAGGGCCTGGCATGTTTGGAGAAGCCAGCGTGGCTGGAGTACTGTAAGCCGTGGGGAGAGAGATACAAGGAGAGGTTGGGCACCGAGTGACGGTTTCGGTCCTGTGGCACACTGAGGACTGTGGAGAGAACAGGGGCTTTCTTATCTGGAGGAAATGTGAGCTCTGGAAGTTTTTGAGCCAACAAAGCCCCCAGCTGACCTGTGCAGATCTGTCTCTTGGAACAGGGAGCGGGTTCCACCCTGCTGCCCACGCGGCCCAGGCTGCCACCGGAGGGCTTTGAGTGTTGCCAACAAGTAAGCCTGCCACCACCCTCATCCTCAGCGCAAGTCTCCCAATGGTTTGGCTCCTCGCCGCAGGGGCAGCTGTGTGCGCAACACCCACCTGCTGCTCAGCCAGAGGCCCCAGACCCCCACCCCCGCCCCCGCATGCAGAAAGCCCGCGAAGGGGTCTGCCTGGAAATTCTGCCCCTACAGCACAAGGCGCCTCTCCTCCCAGTGCCGGGACCGGCCGAGAAGCCGGCGCGAGAAGGAGCCACCGAAGTGTGGCTTACAGGACTCAGCGGGGCGCCCAGCCCCTGTGGGCTGGCCCTGGGCTCCGTGGGCATTAAGCCCCCGTGCACACGACGGAAGCACTTCAGAAAGGTGCCCGCCACCCCAGACACGCGTCCATGGTTTGGGGTGGGATCCGCAAAGCTCCCCAGACCGCCCCGGGGCGCGGTGGCAGCGCTGCCGGAGCGCACCGTCTGCACGGTCACCGCCAGATACCGTAATTCCCCAAGACTCCGATTCGGGCGCCTAGCGGCCTTACCGCGCCAGGGCTGGAGAGCGGCACGCAGGTCCGACCCCGCTCTGGGGCTGGGGCCCGGGCCGCCCGCGGCGCGCGGGTCCCGCAAAGTGCAGGGCCCGCAGCTCCGGGGCTCACAGCGCGCGGGCCGCGCTCCGCCCGGAGCGGCCGGGGGCGGGGCCCGGGCGGGGCGGGGCGCGTGACGCGCGGCGCTGGCCAATGGGGCGCGCGCCCGGGGCCGAGCCTCCTGCGAGCCTTCGCGGCGCCCGCGGCGTCACGTGAGCTGCCCGGAGTGAGCGCCGAGAGCGCGGCGGGCGGGCGAGTGCTCGGCCGCAGCGACCCGCGGGCCAGCGGGCGAGCGAGCGAGCGCAGGACCCGCGGCTCGGCCCGCGGCCGCCGCCGGATCCGGACCCGGGCCGCCGCCCCCAGCGCAGCCCAGCTCCTGGGGCCGCAGGACCGCCGGGGCCTGGCCGCCGGCCGGGCGTGCGCCGAGTTCAGGTGGGAGAAACGCGGCTGGGGGTGGCCGAGGGGCGGCCGGGACGCGGGGAGGGCGCTGGCCGGGCTCGGGGCGCGCGGCCTTGCGCCGGCGCCGCTGTCCGAGGCTCTGCGCTGGCGCCCGGGAAAGTGTCGGACCCGTGGGGTGAACCCGCGGGACAGGGGTCGGAGGGGTCCGTGGGGGGTAGACCCTAGTAGGCCCCCGTCACCTGCCCCGCTCAGGTCCGCGCGGCAGCCTGGACGCCCGGCCGCGCGTGTCCGTGGCGCTCCTTGCGGGCCGGCGCTCCCATATGGCGGGCGCTCGGCCGGGCCTGGCGGAGGAGCGCGCGGAGGACGCGCTGGCCGGCCCGGGTGGGGGGCGGCGGGCCGCGGTGGGAGGGTTACTGTCGGTCACCGCGGCGGGGGCAGGGGAGAGGGAGGGGGCGCGAGCCCAGGGCGTGGTGCCCGGTGGGCAGCGCTCCAGGGCTCCGCCGAGGGTCCGAACCCGCCCCCTGCGTCCCCACTCCTTCGGGCACCCATGCGGGGCCGCCGTGCGCTCTCGGGACCCTCCGGGAGCCCCGTGGGCCGCCGGCGCCACGCCCCACCCCGCACACGCACTCCCAGGACGGAAACGCGCGCCCCGCACCGCTCGCGGGTCCTGCATTCCGGGCCCCCACGCGCCGAGTCCCCGAGGTCCCAGACGTTCCCCACCGTGGAGTTACCCGTGGGAGCCCCTCTCCTGGAGGGCAGAGGGGATTTCCCCCCCACGGCCTCAGAGGTGACAAAATTCCCCCGGCTTGTCTGCGCCCCCCAAATCTTCCTCCCGCGGACCCGGAGCCCGCGGGGAGCCCCTACCGCCCTACAGGTGCGAAGACACCGCAACTCTGCTACTTTGGGGCCCGCGGGCCACGCAGGAGCAGAGACTCTTATTTTGAAGGGCGGCCCCTGCTGCCACCCCCGTGATCTGCGCGCTGACCCAATGGCAAGCCCTTGGCCGGCGCTCCGCTTGTTATCAATTACATGTTGTTCCTGCAGCCGCTGTGTCCCCGGGAGGATAAACAGCAGGCCTGGCCGGGCCGGGGGAGGGGGCGGAGTCCAGCGGCCGGCCGGGGACGGTGCCCGGAACAGCGCGTCCCCTCCCCCTGCGCGCAGCCTGCGCCTCTGGCCGCGCCACGTGCTGCTGTTTTTAGGGGCCGGAGCGGCTCCAGTCCCCGCGCGCCCTCTCTCCCAGGGCGGGCGCTCCCGTCCGTCCTGGGCTCTCCGTACCTCGGTGTCCCGCCGCGGGGACGCCCACCCCGCAGGAAGACCCTGTGCCTGCCCCGGCTCGCTCAGCGCCTTTCCCTCTCGCTCATTCAGCACACGCTGCCAGGCCCAGTTTTAGACTCTGGAATGCGGCCCGGGACTGGACGGCCCGTACACTCGTATTCTGGTGAGGGGTGGACGGGACGGCGAGTGCACAACAACGCGAGCAGGAGCATCCTAAGGGGTGCTGATGGAAAGACCGTGGGCGGAGCTGGGGTCTGGGAGCCGAGGGCCGCACGGGGGAGGTGTCGGGGCTCAGGGCCCAGGAGCTGGGCACTCAGAGCTGAGCTGCCATTCAGAGCAGGTGCTGGGCTTCCGTGGGGCCACTGGGTTCTTCCTTTGTAGACCTACTGGGGTTTACTTCCTTCTCTCCCTCCCCCACTGTGCTTACTCCCGTTTCTTTTTCTATCATTTTATCCCTGAGTGTATCCGTTTATGTCCTTCAAAAAAAAAAAAAAAGTAACTTCAGGATCATCGGCACAGTTGGCATTCATGGTAACCGTTTAATGTCGCCTTTCGGACTGTCAATCACGTTTCAAGGCAGGCTCTGTAGCAGGGCTGCCATGGGTCCCAGGAGGGCGGGAGTCCCCGATTCCTTAGCAGGGCCAGAACGACCCTGTGTTCTCTGCATGTTAGGAGCCGAATGCTAGTGGCTGGCACCTGCGGGCGCTTGTGGTGTGCCCGACCCGGTGCAAGTCCTTAGCATGTGTCACTCTGGGGATGCACCCAGGACACTGCTGGTGGAACCCTCCCCTCCAGACCAAGCCCCACACACAGAGAGGTTGTGCGACCTGCCTGAAGCCACCCAGCAGAGAGGGAGCACCTGGGGTGGAGTGTTTGCTTGGCCCTTCCCGTGGCCCTTCGTCTTGTCTGGCGATTTCCCGCCTTCCCAGCGTCTCATCTGTTGAATGGCGCCTGTGTCAGAGCACGCTCCCAGTTTTAAACCCTTAGCTGAGTCTTTTTTTCTAAATGAAAAAGTCCTCCTGGCGAAACTGCCCTCTGGGCCCAGCTCTTGCCTTGGTTCCCTGGAGCTCCCTGCAGCTTCGTGGCTGAGTTGAGGATGGAGGTCAAAGGTCCTGCAGTCAGATGGGGAAACTGAGGTTAGGGGAGGGGAGCAAGGTCTTATCCCAGGGCACAAGCTGATGAGGCTGGCCTGTTGGCTCATGGGCAGCGCTGGGGGCCTGGCCCTTGGAGTGGTCCTAGGGACGGCTAGGGGTGGGGGTCGGAGGAGACACCAGGCAACAGGGAACTTGGTTTCAGGTGCAGAATATTCATCCTCATCACCAACCTGGATTAACACACAGCCGACTGTGGCCACTGGGCAGGGACAAAGGTCCAGAGAGGTGGGCCTGCCATAGCCGTGTTTTGTTGACTCTCCTTGAACACTGGAAGCAGCATGGCCTTTGGCTTCCCTGTTTCCTCTCTGCCAGTGTCCTTTGAGCCCCTCCTGGGCACCAGGTGCCTCGCCCGGCACTAGGGACCCGGCAGAGACATGGCGCGCACTGTCTAGCCGGGAGACAGGTGTTCGCTGGAGCTTTGCGAAGCGGTGAGTGTCCCGAGCCCGAGCTGGGAGAGCGCGGCCATGGGGTGAAACAGATCAGCTTCCTCTTTGGCCAAGGGGGTCTCCTCCTCGTGTCCCACTTAGACGGCTGTGGAGCCGGGGGAGGTAGCTAGGTGGGTGCTCTCCATGTGTTGCCACCTGGGTCTCTTTGAAACCTGTCCTTGCCTCTCCCGGGGACAGGAGAGAAGCTCGGCTCCTCCACTGTGCTCCGGCCCCTCTGAGCCACTGCTGCCTCCCCGTCTTCCCTCTGGAGGGCACATACTTTGTGGTCTTTAAGTTTTTGGCCTCCAAACCACGGGTGCTGGCTGCAACACGGGCAATCCAGCTGAATTTGGATCTTAGATAAAAGAAGTTTCTAGTGTAGCTATGTCCCTTCGCAGGCTCATATTAAGAGTAGTACACGTTTTAACATCTGAAATACACATGTAGCTGGCAGCCTGTACTTGTATTTGCCCAATCTGACCCTATAGTGCAGGGGTCAGAGGGCAACTGGCTGTTCTCCCGCCCCACTTCTGTGACTCAACAGGCATGAGTCAGGGGTTAGGGGTCCTCAGGCAGGGACCCCCTGGGCCTTAGCTGATCTGGGGTTCAGGAGCTGACCACTCCCCAGTACGCCTCTCATGCATACATTCACACACACACACACACACACACGTGTATGTTCCTTTCCAGGATCATTCTGGAAAATTGTCTGAAACCAGAAGTGCCCCGCGTTGTGCAATGGGTCTGGAGAGGGCTCTTTTGCAAACAGGTGGTGCAATTTCAGAAAACACTCTCGCAGGCGCAGCTCTCCCCTGGGATGGAGGCAGGCTCCGGGCATCTGGCCATGGGCGGCCGGAGGCAGGCTTGGTGGGGGCCGTGGCTCCACGGCACGTCAGGTGAGCGTGCCACCCTCTGACCAGGCCTCCCTTGTCCCTCCTCCGCAGCCGCCACCGGCACGGCCCGGCCAGCATGGTGGACCACTTGCTTCCAGTGGGCGAGAACTCGGGTGACAGGCTGGCTGGCCGTGGGGCCTACCACATGCTGCCCTCACCCCTCTCGGAAGACGACAGCGACGCCTCTAGCCCCTGCTCCTGTGCCAGCCCGGACTCGCAGGCCCTGTGCTCCTGCTACAGTGGAGGCCTGGGCACTGAGGGCCAGGACAGTATCTTGGACTTCTTGCTGTCCCAAGCCACACTGGGCAGCAGCGGCGGCGGTGGCAGCATCGGGGCCAGCAGTGGCCCTGTGGCCTGGGGGTCGTGGCGCAGGGCACCGGCACCTGGGAAGGGGGAGCACTTCTGCTTCCCCGAGTTTCCCGTGGGTGACCCCGATGACGCCGCCAGGCCCTTCCAGCCCACCCTGGAAGAAATCGAAGAGTTTCTGGAGGAGAACATGGAGCCAGGAGCCAAAGAAACCGCGGAGAGCAGCAGCAAGGACTTGGAGGCCAGTGGGGAGCTCCCCGTCGGGCCACACCGGAGCCACCTCCATTCTGGCTCCGGCGGGAGAGAGCGCTGTCCTCCTCCACCAGGTACTGCCGGTGTGGGCGGCGCCCAGAGCCCAGGCGGGGGGCCGGCGTCCGACGGCCCCATCCCGGTGCTGCTGCAGATCCAACCGGTGCCCGTGAAGCAGGAATCAGGCACAGGGCCGGCCTCCCCGGGCCAGGCCCCGGAGAACGTCAAGGTGGCCCAGCTCCTGGTCAACATCCAGGGACAGACCTTTGCGCTTGTGCCGCAGGTGGTACCCTCTTCCAACCTGAACCTCCCCTCGAAGTTCGTGCGCATAGCCCCCGTGCCCATTGCGGCCAAGCCCATCGGGTCAGGACCTCTGGGGCCCGGCCCTGCTGGCCTCCTCGTGGGTCAGAAGTTCCCCAAGAACCCAGCAGCGGAACTCATCAAAATGCACAAATGTACTTTCCCCGGGTGCAGCAAGATGTACACCAAAAGCAGTCACCTCAAAGCCCACCTGCGCCGGCACACAGGCGAGAAGCCCTTCGCCTGCACCTGGCCGGGCTGTGGCTGGAGGTCAGTATGCTGCGGGGCAGGCCTGGGCGGGCAGCAAGCCCTTGCCCCCAGCTACCAGCTGGGGTCTGTGTCCAAAGCCGTTCTAGCCACCGTTAGGGGAAGCCGATCGGGAAGGGGCGTGAGGGTGCAGCTGGGAGGTCAGGGCCAGAGCTGGCACAGCTGCCCAGGGGCTTCTGTGTCACTTTTGCTGACTCAGGCCGGGAGCCGGCTGGGCTCCGGTTTCCTAACGATCAGGTAAGGCTTGTGGGACCCTGTGCAGCCCGCTGGGGAGGTCTCCCGGTGCAGGGTGAGGGTAGAGGCCTGGCCGCGGCACTCAGGCGACCACTGAGAACGATGGAGAGGCTGTGGGCCAGCACCCACGGGGTAAGTACCGCCGGCCCTCCCGCTTCTGTCCCAGGGCGCTGAGGAACTTGGCCCTGCTCGCTGCTTTGTGGAAGGGGTCCGATTAGAGAGGTCACATCCTGAAGATGCTGCCTCCCCACATGCTGGGGTGAGCTTCCTTTCCCGGGGTCTTTGGGCCGCATGCACCGGGCCTGGCACTCGCTTCCTCCCTGGGGACCCAGTGGTGTGCTGGGGAGACCACAGAGGCCAACCAAGGAGGAGGACCTGGGTGCCTGGCCAAGGTGGCAAATTCCTCTAAGGGCTTTGCTCTACACGAACAGAGAAACCAGCCCTCCGCGGGGGAGGGGCTTGCATGGCTACCTGGCCCTTGGGTGGTCAGTAGCATCCCCGTGGCCCCCGAGGCCACTCACCATCTTTGGTGAGATGCAGGCAGCCTACCATGAGCTCCCATGCCGCTACGGGTGGAATCCGTGGCCTGCCTGGGAGGGCCACAGGTGCCATCAGCACAGCCTTGCTCCCTGCTGCCGTGGCTGCCACTGTATGTGTCGGGATGTGGGTGTGCGTGCGTGAGCCTGCATGCAGGCCTGGAGCCGTGTGTATGTGCGCGCACGCGTGTGCACATCTTGCTTTCGTCCTGTATGAGCCGCGTGACGCCCTGTGCTTGTGCACATTGTGGTTGTGTGTGCATGTGTGCAAGTGTGGGTGTGGGTGTGGCACACAAGCAGCTGCTTGTAGCTTCTGTTTGCTTGGCTGGGCTCTGGTTCTGAGAGGCACTGGAGTGGGCCTGAGGCAGGGGTGCTGGCTGGCCGAGGTGGCACCGGTGAGCTGCTTAGGGAATGCAGGCTGTGACACTGACAATCCCATTCCATGGAGCAGACCAGACAAGGCCTTTTCCCTACGTGAATAAGGGCAGCACTGCCTCGTGCCCGGCCAGACAGGAGAGCCCCCAGCGTCCTGCTGAGCGGCACCCCCTGACCTGTCCTATGGGTGCGGGTGCCAGGCTGCTTGTGAGGCAGGACACAGGAGTGGGTGCACCATGTGGGTGGCGGAGCTGAGACGGACAGAGGGGCCCCAGAGGCATGCCTTGAATGGTGGTGCCTTGAGTGGGGAAGGCAGTGGGCTTAAGCCCACCCCTGTGTCAGCCCCCAGCTCGCCCAGTGCCCCCGGGCATTGCACCTGCCAAGTGTCGGTTCCCTCAGCTGCACCGTGGAAGCCAGCGCTGCGCGGCTCAGGGTCAGTGTGCAGGGTGCTCTGGCACTGGCCTGGCTCCCCGAGGGCAGCGGCCTATCTCGCTGAGGGCGGGCAGGGACCATGTAGGTGTCAGGCAGCTGCTCACCAGGTAGCCTCTCTCCATGGCACCCATCCTGACTCAGCACGGTCTCACCTTTCCAGGTGCTACCCCCCCCCCACCAGCTCCTGCAGTGGGGGCAGGGAGGGCAGGCTGCAGGGGAGACCTTGATCCTTGGTCAAGGCCGCCCACTCTGCCCCCTCCTCCAGCGGGAGGCAGGTCTGCCTTCTTCCCAACTGTCCTGCAGGCCACAGAGCAGACAGGACTCAGCCCAGAGGGTGGCTCTGCCCTCCACACAGTGGCTACAGGAGGGAGTGAGCTCCCCGTGGCAAGAGGGGTACAAGGGAAGAGTTGTGGAGGAGATTCAGCTCTGATGGCGGTGGTCTCCTTGCCCAGGACCCAGTTGGTAGGGGACGAGGCAGGGCGTACCTGGCATGGTGAGGTCACCTCAGTGCCGGCCCAGGGAGCTGGCCCAAGGCCCCCGGAGCACAGCTGGCCTTTATGCAGTCACATCTGGCCGGGCAGTGTCTGGCCAGGAGCCGAGGGCACCTGTTTCCTGGGAGGGCTGTTTCCCAGAGGACACAAGAAAGGCCCAGCGCGAGGATCCTGCACCTATGGGCGTGCATGGCCAGTGCTCTTTCCCGTCCACGTGGCCGTTGTCTGCACCAGCTGGTCCAAGGGTGGGAGACCCTGCAGCTCCAGGCAGCAGGCTGGGGAGGATGGACCCAGCTTTGGGGCAGCTCAGTCTGCACAGGACTGGATAAGCGACGTGGACACCTTAGGTTGACTGACCGGTTACTGTATGCCAGGCATCAGGGTCAGCTCTTAGAGCTGGATTCCCCCCCACCTGATGCCCTCATTGAATGCCTCCAGTGATGGGGAGCTCATCACCTCTGTAAGTGCACTTGACACCCTTAAATTCCTATCCAGACTTCAGACCCCAGGCCCACACAGTCTGCTTGCCTGCCTCTTCCCTTCTCTGAGTGAGAACTACCCCCACCAGCCCCCTCTCTGCTGCTCGGGCTCCCTCTTGCACACGGGCCCTGTGTGTGCCCCCTGTCCCCAAGGCCACCCTCCTCCTGCAGCACCTGGGCCAATGGCTTAGATTTTTGCTTCTGCAACAGCCCCGTCTGTGTCCTGCCCACATCCACGTGCGTTAGCCCCGGGAGCCCTCTCGCAGTGCCGTCTGGTGTGGGCACCGGTGCCCAACTGACAGCAGCAAAACCCAGCTCGTGACAGTCATACCACTTGCCCTGGCAGACACGGCTGGTGTCTGTGAGCTTGAGGTGCACCCCCAGATGGGTGCCTCAGCGCCTCTCCCACCCTGGGCTGTTGGCTTCTCTGGGTGCTGTGTTTCTGGGCTAGGGGAGGAACTCAGAGTAGCAGGTGTGATGCCAGCAGGAGCCCTGGTGCCCGCGGGTGCTGTTCTGAGCCTGCATGGATGTTGCCCCATTCAATTTTCACGGTGGCTCTGTAAGACTGGCACCGGGTGTGGGCCTCGTTTCCTAGTGGAGGAAACTGAGGCACAGCACAGCTGAGCAAGCCCTCCGTGGTCACACAGCAAATAGTGGCAGAACCTGCAGTTCAGCTGGGGCTTCCTGTCACCCCCACTCCCAGCCTCAGCAGCCTCGCCCCGGCCCCCTCTACACACCTGTGGGTGGAGGGTGGCGTGCTTAGCATTGGGAGGACCGCCCGTTCCCTGCGGCATAGCCTGTCTGCACACTGCATGGGGGCTTTCCACATTCCGTGGCCTCTGCTGCTCTTCCCCGTGGCCCTGGTGGGCCGGCGCTGCCCTGGCGAGGTGCCCCTAGGACAAGCCCGCGTGCCCTCCCTCCCCCTGCGCCGGCTGTCCCTTGCCCCGGTGCTCAGCCCCTGCTGCCTGCTGCTGTTGTCCTGGACCCAGGTTCCCCATCCCGTCTGCGGGGCTGGAACGCAGCTCGCCCTAGGCTGGCCTGGCCATCCGGGAAGCGCCCAAGCCTGCCTTCTAGGAAGCTTCCTTGCCTTCCCGTCCGACACAGGTCTGCTTTGTTCTCGCAGCAGAACATCCTGTTCTGGAATGGCCAAGCTGCGCACCACAGAAGGAATCCCTTTTTTCATAGCTATCAGCAGCGAGCGCGGCCATCAACTGCAGTGGACGTGCGAGGCCCAGGGAATGGGGAAGTTACGAGTCTGAGGTCGCAGACCTCAGCATTCAAACCCGATGGCCTGGCTCCCAGCCTCCTTTCTGGAGCCCTGCATTGCTGCTGCCCCTATATATTCAGGCATTTTCTGACCACATCCTCGCAGGAGGCAGAAGCTCCGGGTGTGGCTGGGCAGGTTGTACACTGCGCAAATGTAGGGAGCACCATCCACATCGCAGTCCCTGTGACTGTATGACTTGCCGGTGGGTGGTGGGTGAGTGTCTCAAGGAAGGGGCACCTTCACACGGAGGTGCTGGCGTGACCAGGCGCCCTGCACGTCCCAGCTCTGCAAGTCGGCAGGGTGAACCAGGCCCCGGCCCTGTGCTGAGCTCCAGGCTGGTCGCGAGCTCGTGGCCCCTCAGTCTGGGCTCCTGACTCGCTGCCCTGTGCAGTCTCACAGTCGTGGGCATGCATCCCTTCTGCAGAAGGGGAAACTGAGGCTTCGCTTACTCCTACAGACGATGCCCCTGGTGCAGCGCAGACCCCTGTGTAGGCTGCGGTCTGGGAGGACGTGGTACACGGGGACAAGGCAGGGGCCTTCTGAGAGCTCTCTTCCCAGGGACAGTGCCCTCGGGCGCCAGCACAGGCAGGGGCTCAGGGTGCAGATCAACCTGGTCTGTGGCCTGGCGAGTCTCCCTCGCCACCTGTCCTGCCCGGGATGGCACCGTGACCACAGGGCAGCTGTGGCTCCCTGCCACTGCTTTTAGCCTCCAAGAAGTCCTGGAAGACAGGCGGGATCCCCGGGGTTGTGGCTGGCCGAGGGAGGAAGCTGAGGCCCGGGACGTCTCCACGGTTTGTGCAGGATCATACAGGGCACCCGGTGTGGGTGGGGACAGCCAAGGCCAGGACCGAGAGCAGGGCCCCGCAGGCTGTGTGACTCTGGCCTCTTTGAGCACTTGCCACCGTCTTGCCTGCAGCGCTCATCAGCTTGGGAGCTGTGTGCCCCACTGCAGCTGGGGGCAGCTGGCCCTGGCCCTGGGACACGGGCTGGGGCTCTGGGTGCCAGGGCACAGGAACCCTGTTTCCGCCCCGGTGACACCCAGCGCCCAGCAAGGTGGAGAGGGCCAGGGCATCTGCTCTCACCAGGGCGAGCAGGACCGGGAAGGCTGCAGCAGGGGCTGGGCCGACACCTTTGCTCCGGCCTCCGGCAGCTTCGTGTTGCTAGTGACCCTGATGGGTCAAGGCCTCATCACGCTGGGCCTCAGTGCCCTCAGCTGGCCCACGGGACAGCTGGACTTCACTGTCCACCCTCGAGGATGCACGTTGGAGTGCTGGGCGCCAGGTGCAGAGTCTGCTGTCTGGGAGCAGGACTGTGGCGCCTCCTTGCCCCGTGCGTTTCCTGCTGGGTCCCCCAGCTCACCCCAGGCTGTGGGGTCGAGGCCTCCATCCACAGGGTCAAGGTAGAGCAGCCAGTAGCCCCCTCCCATTGGCTGGGTCATGGGTACCAGGCGGGTACTAACCTGCCTCTCTCCTTGTGGCCAGGGGTCCAGGAACAGGTGTCGGGCCTGATGCTTCTGCGTGCGTGCGTGTGTGTGCAGGAGAGCTGTGTAGGTGTGAATCAGCAATTGTGTATGCACGTGTGTGCGCACCGAGACTGCCCGCCCCCATGACGGCTCTCGGTTCTTCTGGGGGTGCCTGCTCTACCCTCTCTTCCGCTGTAATTACTGAGCACCCAGCAAGGACCCTACACAGGGCTGGTCACGGGGGGAGACGACAGGGACCCAGACAGGCTCATCCTTCCTTGTGGGACAGACGGACAGTCGTTAAAAGTTGGAGCTAACTTAAACCTGCACAGTGGCGAGAACAAGGAAAGAGACACGTGATGCCATGGGAGTCTCGAATGAGATGCAGTGCTGGAGGGCTTTCTGGAAGAAGGGACGTTTCAACTGAGCTCTAAGGAATGGGCAGGAGAGAATGGGAGCGGGAACAGGATGTGCAAGTATCCTGTGGTAAAAGGGACCAAGGATGGTCTGTGTTGGTTGAGCACAGGGAGGAGGCAACGATGTGTGCTGGTGGACAGTGGCCTGGGCAGGCTGGGAGGGGTCTGGCAGCCAGGACAGGGTCAGATGGGCAGAGCCTCAGACCATGAAGCCAGGCCGCCCGGGTGCCTTGATCCAACTCTGACCCTTGTGTGTCCTCTGGGCACCTGCCTGCAGGCCGTCAGGGGAGCCCTCCCCCCATAGAAGGGCATTTTGCAGGCGTGCACTTTGGTTTGGGGGAGTCTTAGGGGACCCAGCTTCCAGGACCAGGGTCCAGGAGTGAGGTGGGCTCGGGTCAGAGGACTCCCTGCCCCCACCTCCCTGCTTGGAGCAAAACGAGAACCCCGGGCCCACTGTGGTTCTTGGGGAGGCCCCTTCCTTCTCCAAGCCCCCCTCCCCCGAGAACGCCCCTCCTCAGATGCCCCTGGGGAACGCTGGTCCAAGGGGGCGGGCAGGCCCGTGGCCTCTGAAGCCCCGGCAGAGTGGCCAGGTAAGTCCTGGGCTCTGGTTGACCAGCTGCCCAGGGAAGGCCCTGCGCCTTGAGCGTGGACCCCCGCGGGGCCGGCAGGAAGCCCTGGCTTTATGCTTCTCAGCTCCTTGGAAGGCGACTTCTCCCAGCAGATCGGAAGTGACTGGATCCCTTAAGAACCGGACAGCCCGCGCTCGCTCCCCGCGCGCTGCGGAGGAGGCTGCGGAGCTGCTGGGTGGGCGCCGGCCGGGCGGGGCCTCGCTGACCGCCCTGTCCCGTAGGTTCTCGCGCTCCGACGAGCTGTCGCGGCACCGGCGCTCGCACTCCGGCGTGAAGCCCTACCAGTGTCCCGTGTGCGAGAAGAAGTTCGCGCGGAGCGACCACCTCTCCAAACACATCAAGGTGCACCGCTTCCCGCGGAGCGGCCGCCCCGTGCGCGCCGTGAACTGAGCGCGCCCCCCGCGGCCTGCCCCGCCCCGGGCCCCAGCCCCGTAGTGGGGTTCTTTTTTTTTTTTTTTTAAAGCAATAATTTATTTCCCTCCGTGAGAGGGCCGTGACAATGTTACCAGCCCCTCTTCCGAAGCCTGGGAGGTGTGAACCCAGCGCCCCGCCACCTGATGCCTTTCCCGGGAGGACCGAGAGCCGAACACCCGCGTCCCTGGGGGCTGGGTCTCCAGCGCGCACGCGGGGCTGGAGGCCGGCTCGGTGCCTTTGTGCCTTCCCCTCGTGGCCGTCGCCGGCTGGAGGCAGAGTTTTTTTGGCGGGGGAGGTGGGGGAGAGGCCTGGCCCTTCTCCCACTGGGCCCTCCGCCTGGGCCGGGGCCAGCCCTGTATTGCTTAGCCAAGAAGAAATGCGCACTTGTGAAATGTTCAGTTCCCAGAGGGAGCCATGCTGGGAAGAAGGAAATGAGCCAGAAGTGCGGGGCTGCACTGGGGTGCCAGGGCCGGCGGCAGTGCCCAGAGTGCCTCGGTCAGCAGGATCGCCGGCGGGGAGGGGCAGGAGAGAGGTCAGAGTGCATGTGCTTGAGTTAAATGTGCGGGACAGACGGACGGACAGCCGGCGCTCTGAGCAGCCTGGCTTGTGTCTTCCTTTGGGGCCCCAGACGAATGCAAACAGCAGCCCTGGGGTCACTGCGGGGAGGAGCGGGGAGCAGGCTGCGTGGGTATAGAAGTAGCTAGCACCTTCAACCCCCCCGGGTTAGAAATGCATTCCTTATCTCGTCTAGAAATTAATATCAAATGAACTAGCTTGCGTTGCCAGGTTTCTGTCACATCCTATGAATGTATGTAAATAAACTGTACATAAGTACATCTACATAAACTATCTTTTAATAACATCAACATTTGTGTACATTTGAAATTTTAAAAATCTATAAAGCTGGTGTACATATGTTACAATTATGTATATTTTCTTTGGTCCTTCGTAAAAATATATTTACTTTGCCAATAAAAAGAAAAAAAAAGAACTCACCGGCGGCTTGTGGATATGGACGTGGGTGTGCTGTGTCCGCGCTCGGCCTGTACCTGCGCGCATGGGGCGACGATTCTGGGAGCTGAGTCCCACGTTCGCGTTTCCAGAGTTCAGGGGACCCTGTGTTGCTCCCCGAGGAATACCGGAGCCCTCTTGGGAACCCAAAGAGCCCAGCCCCAGGCCCGCTGCTGGGGTTCGGCACTCGCATGGTTTCCCGGTCATCAACCCAAGTCCAACACTTGGTAACTGCAGGTAACTGAGTGGGCAAGGAGCCTCACACAGGCAGAGGCTTCTTCCCTGCCCTCCGGGCACAGGCTGAGCGCTGCACACTCACTCAATCATTGTCACTGCCAGGGAAGCCGGAACACGCCATCTCCACGTGTGCGCCCAGCTGGAACGTGCGAGAAGGCAGGAGACTGTGCAGGCCACAGCTGTTTCTGCTGCCGGAGCATCGCTGCTACCTGGTGCGGTGTTCGCAGCGGGCTCTGCCTCCCCAAGAGCCCAGCAGAACTGCACCTGCCCAGCATGGGGGCGCCACAGGGCACCGGGTGGCTTCGGGTCCCTGTGACTTCATCCACACTCCTAGAAGAGGCGTCCCGACGAGGGTGGAGCCAACAATCCGGCTTCCCAGGCAGCGGACGGTCAGGAAGGGAAGCCGTCGTGCGGACAGGAGCCGGGAGGCCCCATGCAGGGGCTGGGATGCTTTGTGGGGGAGGCCCGGGTTGCGCAGGACAGAATCCTGACTCCCGTACACAGACACAAAGGCTCGTCGTGCCCATCAGGGTCTGCCACGAGGGGCAGGCAGAAAGCCTCAGGGCTTTGGGGGAAGCTCATTTTTTTTTCTTGCAGCATGGATTGGGAGTGTCGAAGGCAGAAGCAGAGGAGAGCTGCTGGGGATGGGCTAAGTGCTAACCTGTGCGGTCACAGCTGGGAAGCGGGGACATGAACGAGGGGACCGAGAGTGAGGGTGAGGCCGACGCTGTGACAAACACCACGTTTGAGCAGGTGCTGTGATGCTGGCAGGGCTTGGGGGAGGTGGGGGGTGCTGTCAAAGGTGCAGATGGGGGCCGGCGCCGAGGCTCACTTGGCTAATCCTCCGCCTGCGGCACCGGCATCCCATATGGGCGCCGGGTTCTAGTCCCGGATGCTCTTCTTCCAGTCCAGCTCTCTGCTGTGGCCCAGGAGGGCAGTGGAGACCTGCATTAGAGACCTGCATTAGAGACCGGGAAGAAACTCCTGGCTCCTGGATTCAGATTGGCGCAGCATTGGCCGTAGCGGCCATTTGGGGAATGAACCAATGGAAGGAAGACCTTTCTCTCTGTCTCTCTCTCTCTCACTGTCTATAACTCTACCTGCCCCCCCCCAAAAAAAAAGGTACAGATGGAGGCAGAGAGCAGTTTCTGAGATCCCCTGCAGACCCCACGGGGCTCGGGGACACCCAGCCACCTTCAGTGAAGAAGACGTCACCCTGGCTCCCCCGGGAGGCCACAGAGAGCAGGGCTGCCACAGCAGGGGGGCACCAGGCCAGGCTGAAAAGAGGCGGAAGATTACAAGGGAACAGAGCAACGGCAGAACGAGGAAGAAAAGAAAGCGCGCTACACGTGAGTCTGAGCGCAGTGTGGGAGGTGGTGGAGATGGACGTCGTGGTGCACCCCCATATTGGAGCAGCAGTTCCAGTCCCAGCTGCTCCTTCCTGCTAATGCCCCTGGGAGGCAGCAGGTAACGGTTCAAGTGCTCCTGAGGGCCCCTTGCCACTCAGGTGGGAGATCCAGCTGAGCGAAGCCGAAGCCAGGAGCCAGGCACGTCATCTGGGTCTCCCACGTAGGTGGCAGGGGCGCAAGTACTTGGACAATCTGCCGCTGCTTTCCCAGGAGCGTTACCAGGGTGCTGGATGGGGAGCGGCATAGTCGGGACTTGAACCAGGGCCCCTGTGGGATGCTGGCATTTGCAGCCAGCTGCTTAACCTGTGCACCACAATACCAGTCCTTTTCTTAACTTTTGTTTTCTTTAAGATGTTATTTATTTATTTCAAAGGCAGAATTTCGGGGGTGGGGGCCTGAAAGGAGGGAGCGGGATTAAAATAGGAAATGCAGTTAGTGCAGTGCCTGGCACACAGCCAGCGCTGTAGCTGTCGGTGGGCTTTTTATTCCCACTCACCCTTGCGTGCGTATTCCCACGGTATCTCGGCCTCTTCCACCAGGAGTTCCTAAGCCGCCTCTTCTGAATGAATACAGGCTCCTCCCCGCAGATACTCCGCCCATGGCCTGCACATTTGACTTGCAAATGAGTGCTGGGAGGGGGCAGATCCCAGGGCTCTGAGTAAGTCCCGCCTTCCCCTCCAGACTCCTGCTGGGGCCAGTGCCTACCTGACCCTGGGGAGAGCTGGAGGCCCTGCTGGTCCAGTGGCAAGCAACCACTGAACGACATAAACCCTATGTGAAATGAGAGTGGTGTTCAAAGGCTATGTGAGGTCCACAGAGCTCAGTGTTTTCAGTAGACTGAAAAGTTTCCTGTGGATTTGTTGAGTCATAAACACCTGACACGTGTACACAGGTGCGTCTCTGTTTCAAGTTGTTAAGGTGGGTTCTTGTTAGTGGGGAGGGTTGTATGGTGTGGTCTGAGCTCCTGCTAGCTGTGTTATGAGTTTTATCTGGTTCTTGTTTGTCTCTTTTGCCTTGGTGTTGCTTTCAGACTCCTGGTGGTCCCCTGGAGGCCCATGTATGTCAGTTTGCTCTGATTTCTGCTGCAAGGGTTGCCTGGCTACCCAGGGCACCCAGCTTCTCTGCTGCACTTAGGGTGAGGATTCTGGACCCACTCACAGGGTTGACTGCGGGGGGCACTGGGCACCCATGCGGCAGCAGTGCCCCCAGACACAGCTCCTTATAGGTCGGAAGGTCCTGGCCAAAGTAATACACCATGAAATAGAGAGACGGAACACAAGGAAAGGAAGGAGCGCGGTGACCTTACTGTATACGATGGGGTCATCCATCCAGTCAAAACCACCAACTGAAAATCTAAGGGAATTTATAAAACTGTTCAGTCAATGGCCAGGCACAAGATAAACCTGGAAGCCCAGTCCTGCGGTGCAGCGGGTACAGCCACCGTATCCCATATGTGCCAGTTCGAATCCTGGCTGCTCCACTTCCCATCCAGCTACCTGGGAAAGCAGCGAGGATGGCCCAAGTCCTTGGGCCCCTGCATCCATGTGGGAGACCCGGAAGAAGCTCCTGGCTCCTTGCAGCCATTTGGAGAGTGAACCAGCAGATGAAAGATCTCTCTCTCTCTGTCCTCTCCCTCCAAATCTCTTTAACTTTCAAATAAATGGAAAAATATATTATTTTTTAAAAAGATAAACCTGTGCAGGCAGGCAGACAGGTGACTTGTGAATCGCCGGATCAGTCAGCCAATGCTGCCTAATTGACCGTTCTCAGCCCTCAGGGCTCCTCGCCCGGCAGTGTTACCGTGCTCGCGTTGCCTGGCGTCTGCTGACCCAGGCTGGTCTGATTCGTGTGTCTGAGTGTGGTTACGCGGGCCAGGCCGATCCTGGTGATCTGGGGTTCAGCTCCATCTGCCCCTCACTCTCCTTCTGCGACCAGGTGGGACATGTGCGAGGGCAGAGCTGCAAGAGATCAAGGCCTTACATGCAAGCCCACTTCAAACTGGTGCCTGCATTCTGTCTGCTCTCCACCAAACAAGCCCACAGCCACACCAAGCGCGCGGCAGATCTTAGGAACACAGGGAGGGCTTCCTCCCTCCCTCCCTTCCTTAACGATGAATTCATTTATTTAAAAGCCACAGTTATAGAGGAGGGGGAGAGATCTATCTGCTAGTTCACTCCCTAAATGTCTTCAGCAGCCAGGGCTGGGCCAGGCTGAAGCCAAGGTCCAGGAGCTTCTTCCAGGTCTCCCATGTGGGTGCAGGAGCCCAAGCAGTTGCGTTATACGCCACTGTTTCCCAGGTGCTTTAGTGGGGAGTGGATTGCAATTAGAGCAGCCGAGCCTTGAACCTGTGCTTTTATATGGGCTGCCGGTGTTGGCAGGCCATAGCTTAGCTCACTGCACCACAATGTCGGCCCTGGAAGAGAGGGTTTTATCCGATCCCATCCATGGGAAATCCACTGTAAGCCAATGAGAGAGCCAACCGCAGACACACACCAATGAAAAGTACAAGAAATGTCAAGACACAGAAGCCATCATGGACATGGTAGGTTTACCACTTAAGGCTCTTATGTAACAATAGACCTACTGTGGATACCGGTAGGAAACAATCGACATAGATAGAAATATGAGTCCACAATCCAAATATATCTGGAATGCATGAAACACTTTTGGTAGAAATCACAACAGAAAAATTGGCCACTTACAAAGCTTAAGCAGCTAGCCACATACAGGAAAAGAAATGCAAGTAGCAAACAAGCAAACAAAAAAATGTCTGGGAGCCAGTGCTGTGATGTAGCGGGTAAAGCTACCACCTACAGTGCCGGCATCCCATATGGGTGCTGGTTCGAGTCCTGGCTGCTCCACTTCTGGTCCAGCTCTCTGCTATGGCCTGGGAAAGCAGTGGAAGATGGGCCAACTGCTTGGGCCCCTGCACCCATGTGGGAGACCTGGAAGAAGTTCCTGGCTCCTGGCTTCAGACTGGTGCAGATTCAGCCATTGTGGCTGTTTGGGGCAAGGAACCATCTGTTTGGGGCAGATGGAAGACTCTCTCTCTCTTTCTCTCTCTCTCTCTCTTTCTCTCTTTCTTTCTCTCTGTTTCTGCCTCTGCCTCTCTGTCTTTCAAATAAATAAATAAATCTTAAACAGAAATATGTCTGATTTCACAGCCAGTAGAAAAATGAAAAAATAACAATGTGTCCTGTGTATGTTACTACACTTAAAAATGATTAAAGATGAGTGACACCCATGATTAACAAGTGTGGGGAACGTGGTTTCTCTCATTACTGCTGATTGTCACACAATTGTTTTTCAGAGGATAACTTAGCAAAATTAATAAAAATGCAAAATGTGACTATTCTCTGACCCAGCAAACCCACCATTATCAACCCATGTATCACATATGTTTTCTTGGTATTATTTATAATTGCAAAGACTTGGGAACAATCTGCAGATGCACTGAGAATTAGGTAGATAAAATCATCAGGCCCGGGAGGTAGCTCTTTATGGAGCGGGCAGTGAAATGGTCATACTTATAGAAAATTGACATGGTATATGGAAATGGCTTAGAAATGTTCAAATGTGAATCGTCGGATTCAGAAGGGATGGAACGTAGGAGTCAGCATCTTTGCAACAATGCCTCCTGCAGAAGGAGCTACAGGGATGTGGGGAGGAGGCGGAGTGGGAAGGCAGGGCAGGCCACGGGGTGAATCCCAAGTCTGAGTGCATGTGTTCTGCTTTATCAGGAAAATTTGCCTGGGCTCTGACCCCACTCACGGTGGTCCCAGCTGCCTACAACCTGGTGCCCGGACTACTGCAGGAGATCTCCCGGCTCCAGCCTCAGCCCAGTATCTGTCCACAGCACAGCAGCCCCAGGGACTCAAGTAAAACCCACCTGGCCTCACTCCCCTCTGCTCAGAAGCCTCCAGGGGGCTTCCTGTTCCCCCTCAGAGGACGCAGAGCCATCAGAGGGCCTCCAGGAGTTGTCTGTGCCCCACCTCCTGGTCCTTGCCAGCTACTGCACTTCTAGTTTGGTCAGCTCCAGCATCGTGGCTGTTGAAACACCAGGCACTCCTGCCCATGAGCTCTATGATGGCTGTTCTCACATCTGGATTGCTCGTCCCCAGCTGGCCCTTGGCTCCTTCAAGTCTGGGTTCAAATGCTGCTGCAGCTGAGAAGGCCTCCTGCCCAACTGCTTAAACCTGTCCCACACCAGGGTCAAGGGCACCAAAGACAAAGACGAAGGGGCTGTGGCAGAGGGGAGGAGGCAGCTGGGTGCAGTGGGAGACCTCGGGCTGTGCCCCAGGACAGGAAAAGGACATGTGGGGGGACAGTGGGGAAAGGCCAGCGAAGTGTGGAGTTTGGTCTTATGGCAGGTGCACCCTGGCGATTACGGTAGGGGTCAGCCTCAGTGGAGGCTGCACCGGGGCATCAGGAGCCCTCTGCCTGGTCGCCCCAACACTGCTGACCCCGCAGTTATTTCAGCATCAAACCTTTAAGAGCAAAGGACAGCTGCCCCCACCAGCACGCCTCAGCCCTCTTCCGGACCTGCACACAAGCATGCCACACCTTTGGGAGGTGGCCTGTGTCTCTGTGACCCCTGCGCGAGGCTGCTCTTTCCTGCTGGACCATGCTGCATGACGGTGGGTCCTGCCTGCTTTGTGCCCAAAGCTATTAAACCCGGATCCTGGAGTAAATGACCTCATAGGCATCCAAATTTTAGCTTCTGGGTACCACCATTCTCCACGAACGCATTTTTAGGTGGTTCCCAACTGTTTGCTGTTCTCCGTGACACCATAAAGAATAGAAGGGTGTGTGTATTGCGATACACGGAGTTTTCATAGGTTTCCTGGGTCCAAGAGCAAGCGAAGTTTCCATTAACATACATTTGGCCACATCACCCCCCAAACAGCAGTTGTTCTGGGCACATATTGATTCCCGCTTTGGTTTGTTACCTGCCTTTCCCTTGGAACAGGCGCTCTAGGAGAACAAGGTTTTGCCTGTTTTGTTCTAGTTCTGTAAACCATGTTCCAGAACAAATATTTGTAAAGCGGAGCACAGAGACACACAAGACGGCTGCTGGAACTGGTGACGTGAGAGGTCAAGGCTTGAACATGTCATTTTTTAAAAAGATATATTTATTTATTTGAGAGGCAGAGTTACAGAGAGAGAGGGGTCTTTCATCTGCTGGTTCACTCCCCAAGTGGCCACAACGGCCAGAGCTGGACTGATCTGAAGCCAGGATCCAGGAGCTTCTTCTGTGTCCCCCATGTGAGTACAGGGGCCCAAACACTGGGGCCATCTTCCGCTGCTTTCCAAGGCGCATTAGCAGGGAGCTGGATCAGAAGTGGAGCAGCTGGGACTTGTACTGGCGTCCATATAGAACGCCAGCACTGCAGGTGGAGGCTTAACCCAGTATGCCACAGCACCGGCTCCTGAACATGTCATTTAACATTATGAAGGTACATGCTGGACAGGACAGTGGCCCCCAAAGAGGGCCACGGTCGAATCCCCAGGACCTGGAAATATTTTACGTGGCAGAGGGAGCTCCTTTGCAGCTGTGATTACGTGCAGGGATCTCAGCTGGGGAGGTGACCACGGCGTATCTGACGCACCCAATGACATCGTCAGTGCCCTTCTGGGAGGAGGAGACGCGAGGATGGAGGTAGAGGTCAGAGCTGCAGACGGCAGATGCTAAGCTATGGCTTTGCACGTGGAGGAACGGAACACAGAGGAAAGAAGGGGCCTTTTGATGTGAGAAAAGGCAAGGAACTGGGCGCCTCCCTGGAGCCCTCCTAGTGGGTGGCACCCCGATTCTAGGGCCGGCAGAGAATCAAGTCACAGCAGAAGTAGGGGACTAATCCAGGTGTCCGGGGAAGCATTAACATGCACATGCAGGTCCCAGACGGGAGTGGCAGGAGAGGGGCAGAAAGGGAGGGAGCTCACGCTTCAGCTGCTACACCAGGAAGCGAGGATAAAATGCAAAGTCGAGAGCTGCCCTCACCGCCTGTCTCACGTTTAACTACAGTTGCAGACACGATGAACACGGATTACAACCCAGGCTGCGGCCGGCGCCGTGGCTTAACAGGCTAATCCTCCGCCTTGCGGCGCCGGCACACCGGGTTCTAGTCCCAATTGGGGCGCCGGATTCTATCCCGGTTGTCCCTCTTCCACGCCAGCTCTCTGCTATGGCCCAGGAAGGCAGTGGAGGATGGCCCAAGTGCTTGGGCCCTGCACCCACATGGGAGACCAGGAGAAGCACCTGGCTCCTGGCTTCGGATCAGTGAGATGTGCCAGCCGCAGTGGCCATTGGAGGGTGAACCAACGGCAAAAAAAGGGAAGACCTTTCTCTCTGTTTCTCTCTCTCTCACTATCCACTCTGCCTGTAAAATAAAAATAAAAAAATAAAAAAACCCAGGCTGCGCAAAGCTGCCCCATGGACCTGGAGGTGGGCGGGGCTGTCACCCACTCTCACGGTGCCACGTGCCCATGGGATTTGCATGAAATACACCATTGCCCCCGACCTTCAGTCTCTTGAGGTCGGCCACAGGCTGAAATACCCAGGTGTGTCCTAGTGTTCGCAAGAGGTCGCGTTCACATGGCTCTTAACAGTTTGTTGTAATGATTGTTCGATTCTGTTATTTGCTATTGTTTCTGATCCTTCCCTGTGCCTGATTTATCAATCAACTTGATCATTGGCAGGTACATAGGAAAACGTAGTACACCAAGGGTTATTTCTGTCCCCTGGGGCTTCAGACATCCGCTGGGGGTCTCGGAACACATATCCCACGAGTAGGGAGGGACTGTGGTCACTTTTACAGTGTGCAGTTGTCACTCCCGCCCAGGTGCTCCTCAAAGATGCCTGGAACAGGGGGCAGAACACGCCCAGAGCAGGTGTCAGACACACGCACCAGCGCTGACATCTAGAGGAGACGTGGGGCCAGGGCTCTGGGCTGCAGCCCCGACAGGTCCACAGCTGGGCTGTGGTGTGAGGGCCTGCTCGTAGAAGGAGACACTATGAAATCCAGCCAGGCCACATCCACAAGTAGACACCCCTGTTGTCCTGCCACTTTCCTGGCTGCTTATGGGCCGGGGTCCATCTTCACAGAGGTCCTAGGGGCGTGGCTCTGCCCCGCCCAGTGCTCAGCCCCGCCCTGGGCTCTGGGCTACCTGGCTGCTCACCTGCTGCAGCAGGGATATGTCCCGGAGTGGTTTTTGCATCCTCTACTTGACAGTTGCAGGTAAGAAAACAGCACTGCATGTTCGCTGGGCAGAGCGCCGGCCAGGGGCAGGATGGGTACTGAGCTCTCTGCAGGCTTGGCCACTAGAGCTTGCCTGGCTGTCGGGCCTCAGTGTCCACACTGGTCCATGGGGCGGATGGCTGGAGGCCTGGACTGCCCACTGCCTCCACTTTGGCTGCCTTTGGTTTCTTGACCCGGTGGCTGGATCCCGAGGGCATAAAAGGGGTGACTGGTAGTTGACGGCACATGTGTTTTGATAAAACTTCACTTTGAAAAGCAGAGAACGAGCAGATCTGCAAGTTTCTGCCCCCACCTCGCTCCAGCCCCACGAGGTCACTAGGAGACTCCAAGCACACGAGAGACACCTGTGTGAGAACCGCAGCTGAGCCCAGCCCACAGGGCTGAGCCACAGGCGTGAGCGAAGGAAATGGAGGCGGGGTTAAGCCCAGGTTTGGGGTGGTTGATAGGCAGCAATCAGCGGAAACCCAGACAAGGTGGGTCTGTGCCTGGTGCTGGGTGAATTGCCACGAGGAGCGAGAGCAGCTGGAGGGAGGTTTGCCAAGCGCCAGGTGGCGGGCAATGGAGAGCGTGAGACGTGCGCGGCCCCGTGGGACGGACGTGCCGAACGTGTTAGGCGTCCCGGTCCTGCTCAGGATGGGGAAGCCAGGCTCGCTCAGGACGTCTTGAACTTCAACTTGCAGCCTCCAAGACGGTGAGAAAATGCATGTCTCTTGTTCAAGCCCCTCAGTCTGTAGTGCTTGGCTGTGGCAGCCTGACCCAGCTCACAGCCACTAAAATCCGAATGTTAACCATACAGAGGAAGAGAGAGAAACAGAGCCTGTTCAGTGGTGAAGCAGAGATGGTCTGTGTTCTGCGGGAGAAGCCCTGAGCACCTGCGGGCATACAGGGAAACACGGAGAGAGGAAGGCTTGTGGAGAAATTGGGTCAGGCGATGACTGGAGACCCAGGTTCTTAATGTGGCCGCTCCCACTGGGTCTCTAACATGCTGCAGTCAGATGCCAGGTGCTGTGAGAAGGAGGTTGGGAGCCTGGAGAATTGGGGACAGCCCCCCGGCGCCCCCAGCAGGCCACACTAGCCCATTCCACAAAAGGGGCGTAAAATGTGGAAGGAGGCCTGGGAGCAGGCTGGCCCTGCCACCTGCCCAGCTCTAGGCCTGCTGACAAGCAGCCAGGCAGGGGAGGGCCCTTCCTGGCTTGCTCCCCACCTGTTAGCAAGCATAAAGGGGTGTTGGCCAACACTGGAGAGGTGGCAGCTCCGGTAGATGTTGGGGGACTTGCACATTCCTGTACATTCTGTCCAGTGTCCTTGAACCTGGCTGACCTTCCCAGAGGTCAGTGAAGGTCAGGGGATGCAAAGGCCTGAGCCCTGAAGGAGAAGGCACTGGAGCCGCAGGGGTGCCCTCGTGGGGGGAGCTTGTGGCTATGCTGAGGTTCCAGGGCAGTGACACACGTAGCCCACAGCAACGTAGGGGCCAGGTGAGCTGCAGGAGGCACAGGCTCGGGGGGAGGCTGCCCTCGCCTAGACCTAGCACTGCCATGGCATCCTGGGGGTGGTGGAGGTGGGAGGATATGGGTGCACCTGGCAGTAGTTGGCTGGGCTGAAAGAAGGGGTAGGCCGGGGTCTGAGTAGGGAAGAGCAGGTGGAGACCATCAGGGACTGACCCGCAAGAGGGGCTTAGGCATGCAGGATGACCCCCTAAATTGTGTCCACCAAAATTTATGCTGAAGTCCTTCGCGCCAGGACATCCGATGTCGTGTGTTTGGAGACAGGGCCTTCCAAAGGTGATGCAATCTTCAGGAGGTCCTTGGGGCAGGTCCTGATCCACTGCCACTGGTGTCCTCCTGGGAAGAGGAGCCCAGGGCACAGACACAAAAATAGGGAGGACCATGGGGAGAGGCAGTGAGGAGAGAGCGTGTGCAGCCTCCGGAGAAGCCAGCCCGCTGACCTATGACCTCAGATGCCCAGCCACCGGAACCGGAAGGGAACTCAGGTCTGTTGTGTAAGTCCAGGCTCTGGTTATGGAAGGGCCCTAGCCAACTAAGATACTCCTCAAATGTAGGAGGGGGCTGGAGAAGGAGCTGTGGTGCTGCCGTGGTGGGCGTGGGGTCCCCCAGGCTGGCAGATGGTAGGGCTACACTTGTTCAGTTGCTAGCATGGAAGGGTTCACTGGGGCTGGGGCTGAGCCCAGGGCCTGCAGCCCAGGGCTGGGGGAAGAGGGTTGTTGGAACTTGAGTCCCGGGATCATGAAGGTGAGTTTTATTTCAGATTGGCTGTGGCTTGAACGTGTCCTCTCCAATATCTGGTTCTTACCAATGTCACGGGTGGTGCGAAGACTTGAAATGTGATTAGGGCATGAATGACTGAGGGGATGGTCTTGTGATGGGATTGGATATTCTACGGGGGGACCGGATGTTCTCAGGAAGGGGGTTGAGGAAGGGGTTGGTTTGGAGCTTGCCCTTCTGCCCTCTATAATGTGAGGCTGCTTTAAGAAAGCTCTCGTTAGACCCAAGGCCAGCATCTTGACCTTGGACTTGCCAGCCTGGAGATCGCTGGGAAGTAGTCTCTGTTGCCAATGAATGACCCGTTCTGAGGTGTAGGCTGTTGCCGTAGCAGAACACTTCGGTTATAAAACAGACGGAGTGTTAGAAGTCAATGGTCAGGTTTACTTTGTCCCTCCAGTCGCTCCAGCTGTGAGCGTCGGGAGCTCTGTCTACTGCTCCAGGTCCCTTTAGCGTGGCCCCGTCGCTGTGGTTTCGTGTGTTGACTGCTTCCTGCCTGCCTGCCAGCACGAGCTGCCCCCGTTCATCTCACGTATTCGCGGCCACTGCCCTCGGAGCAGCTCTGTCCCTATTAACTCTGCTCCTTTGGTTGGAGGAGGGGATTAGAAACCCAGGTCCGGACGTGGGGTGTGCTCCTTGGCAGGTGAGGGTCATTTCCTCACCTCCCAGAGCAGACATCTCTGTGTGTCTAGGCGAACTGCTGCGTGCCCCCTATGTATCTATAAACACTTCTGTGCGCGATCGTCTGTGTTAAGCTGAATGTGAGTTGGCACAGATGTCTCATGACACTCACTGCAGACAATTTGTGGAAAATGGAATTAAAAGATTCACTTATTTTGGTGCAACACTTTTTGAAATCCACATATAGTTTTTATTTTTTCATAATACACATTTTCCCACAACCTTTTTGAAGTACCCTCAGATTATTGCACTGCAAACTCCCCCTTGGGTGCTTGATGCTGAACTCCAAGGCCAGCATTGACCAGTTGTAACTTTCCTGGGTGGGAGAAACCAGGACAGAGACAAACAGCTGAGCACCAGGGCCCTGGTGCACCGGAGGACTTCGCTTTGGGTTTCCCTCGCTGTCGTGCTGAGGTGGACGCTGGGATGTGCTTCTCAGATCGGCTGGCAGGCAAGCGGCTGAGTTTCAGGGGACTGTGAAAGGTCACACTTCCTCCGGGGACTGATTGACACTGGGAATGAGGCCCCCCACTGTCTCCCCAGCTTGGTACAGCTCTGAGCTCCCCTCAGGCTGGCTGATGTCCCTACCAGGGTTGCATTGGTCCCTCCACTCTCTTGGCTTCCTTCCTGCCCCTGGGACATCCGAGACGGGGTCCTCCCTGCCTGTCAGACTCCATCCTCAAGTTCTTCTGGGGAGACAGGGACCACTATAAGGGCAGCAGGCCCACCAGGAAGCTGCTCCAGGCCCAGCCGGGCCAGTGCTCTGCCCTGCAGACCTCCATGTGGTAGTGGCAAGGCTGGTTTTCTGTCCCCCTTGGAGCTGATCAGCCCATGGCCCTCCTTCTGCTCACCCTGCCCTCCCCAAGACTGAATGTGTCCCCAGGATGGGGCCACAACCCGCGGGGCATGGGAGTCTAGATGGCAGGTGGCCCGCAGAACATTGGAGGCTGTTGCTGGGATTCGCACTGGCGTCTGAAATGCGGGAGGCATCAGCTGGGACACGTGTGTGAGCAAAGCTGGCCGAGGAGGAGGAACGCACTCTGCCGGGAGCTCAGGGCAGCTGCAGGCCGAGAGCCCAGCCCAGGGCCGCTCCTCCGCTGCCCCAGCTGACCACCACCAGGTGCAAACGGAGGCGGGGTCCTGCCGGAGCTGATTCTTTTTTTTTTTTTTTTTTTTTTTTAAGATTTATTTATTTACTTGAAAGGCAGGGTTAGAGAGAGAGGTGTTTCACCTGCTGGTTTACTCCTCAAATGGCCACAGTGACCAGGACTGGGCCAGACAGGTACCAGGAACAAGAGCTGCTTCTGGGTCTCCCACATGGGTGTCAGGGGCCCGAGCTCTTGGGCCTTTTTCTTTTGCTTTTCCCAGGTCATTAGCAGGGAGCTGGATCACAAGTGGAGCAGCCGGGACTCGAACTGGTGCCCGTATTGGTTACTGGTGCTGCAAGCAGCAGTTTTATCTTCTACGCCACAGTGCCAGCCCCTGGAGCTCTGACTGTTAGAAATGCTAGAAGTCTTGACTTTGATGCAATGTATTCTGATCTTTAAATGCCTGGGAGGCTGTAGTCATGGTCAAGTGGATAGGTCCCTGCCACCCACATGGGAGACCTACGTGGAGCTCCCAGCTCTCTACTTCGTTCCCAGTCCTGGGGCCTGGATGTTGCTGGCGTTTGGGGAGGGAACCAGCAGTTGGGACAGTATTCTCTCTCTCTCTCTCTCTCTCTGCCTCTCAGATAAATCAATACAAATTTAAAATAAAGTCACTCTTAGATAATTTGCTTTGGAATCTTGTCCATTGCCAGCCTTGTGCGAATTTCTCTCCCCATTTCAGCATGGCGGCTACGTGTCCCATTGGACAGTCTGTGTCCCTTCCCAGCGCCCAGCTCTTCATTGGTTTTTGTTCCCCCAGATTTATTTTATTTATTTGAAAGGCATAGAGAGAGAGAGAGGTCTTCTCTCCACTGGTTCCACTACCCAAATGGCCACAATGGCTGGGCCAGACTGGAGCCAGGAGCTTCAGCTGGCCTCGCACACAGATGCAGAGTCCCAAGGACTAGGGCTGTCTTCCGCTGTTCTCCAAGGTGCATTTGCAGGGAGCTGGATTGGAAGTGGAGCTATGTGAAGGTGAAAGCCACCAGACCTGCTATTGGGCGGCAGCAGTGTGGTCGGGGCAGTGGCTTGTGCAGAGCCGCCTGGGGTATAATTGGAGACTGTGCTGATAGAATTCAAGGAGACGGGGGTGGGTGTTGTGGCACAGTGGGTTAAGCCCATATGGGGGTGTCAGTCCCAGTCCCAGCTGCCCTGCTTCCAATTCTGCTTACTGCTAATGTGCCTGGGGAGGCAGCAGCAGATGACTCAAGTACTTGTGCCCCGGCACCCATGTGGCAGACCTGGAGGGAGTTCCAGGCTCCTGGCTTCAGCGTGGTCCAGCCTGGCTGCTGCAGCCCTATGGGAAGTGAGCCAGCAGGTGGAAGCTCTCTTCTTCCCTCCCTCCCTTTGTCCCTGTGCCTTTCAAATAAATGTTTTGTAAAAACAGAATTCAAGGAAGTGAAAATAGCTGGAGGAGGCAGTGCTGTGCCTGAACAAGGCAAGGAGCGAAGAGGGGAGGAGGGCAGAGCCAGGAGGAGCCAGGAGCTGGGGAGAAATGGCTCAGGTGGATGGGAGGATATGGCCACGGGTACGAAGGTCTCAGGGGAAAATGTGGAGGAACGAGATCAGTGGCGTGGAGTGACCCGGGGAAGCCGTGGTCCTGCTGCCAACAGCCTCCCCGTTGCCTTCCAACTCACTGCCAGAGCTTCAGCGTGCTGGGCTGCACCCACAGGCCCTGCAGGCATGCTGTGTGTGTGTGTGTGTTTGTGTGTGTGTGAACAGAAACAACCATTTCATGCCAAAGACCCTGGCCAAGGTGACCACGAGACCACAGACCCCTGGGCAGCTCACCCAGGCCTTTGGACTTCTTTGGGGGCACGGAGAGAGGGTCAGCCAGCCAGGGTTACACATTGATTTTCTCGAAGTAAATTAACTTGGGGGTGGGGACAGCTAACTGGGGTGATTGTCTTCGCAGTGTGGTTTCTAAGCCACGCCCATCAGCATTTCTGCCCCTGGGCTCCCTTCCTCCTTCTACATTCCCCTGGGCAGTAAACAGTCCTCACGGGAGCCAGGACCTGTGGGCTCCCCGAGGGCACAGTAGGAGCACAAGCGGAGCCCTTGAGCTTCCGTGCGGATGAAGGTGGGAGAAGAAGGCAGCAGGAGCTGCAGCTTCCCCAGGGATTAGCGAGGGCAGGGTAGCAGCCAGTGCCCACAGTCAGAGGTGGCCGTGGCAGTCTCCTCTGCCCCCGCCCCCGTACTCTCTGCCTTGCTTTCCACATGACTCCAAGAAGCCTGCAGGCTCAGGTTTGAGGCTCGCCATCTAAAGAAAGGCACTTCCCCTTCTCTCTTCCCCTCTCTTCAGACACGAGCACTTGGACACCTTAGCCCTGCCGTGTGTGGCCGATGTTCTTGGATGGCCAACTCACAGCCATGCCCCAGAGCTTTCTCTCGCCTGCCTCCCGCAACAGGAGGGGGAAGCGCACGTCACCGCTGTCCGTGCCTTCCTTATAGGAGGAGTGACCGCAGAGCCGAGTAGCAAGAAGTGCAACAGGAAAGGAAGCTCTGGGAAAGCTGCTTATTCCTAAAACACACAGGTGCCAGATGTGAATGCTGGGAAGTGCTCTTCTTGTGTCTTGAACATGTCTGTGATGCCTGGGTGTGTGGCAGCTGTCTTGTACCCCTGAGGTACCAAGGGTGAGAACAAAAGTCCAAGACACCAAGGCGGGGCAGAGCCTCATTAAGGAAAGAACAGAGCCCCTGACAGTTTATCCACATCAGGGACCAACTCAGAAACTTGCCTGGCTCTCTGAGTCTCGCTCATTTGTATTTGCTAGAGTTAGGTTCAGATGTGAGTGATAGAAACCCCATATTGATCATGTGAAAAGAAGGTTTCTTTCCTATAAAAATCTTGGCCATAATTGAAAATACAGCTCCTCAAATTTCCACGATCAGGTTTGACATGCGGCTTTCATCTTGGGGTCCAATGTGGCTGCTCCAGTGGCAGCCATCACACCAGATGTCCACCAAGAGGCTGGGGAAAGGAGAGGAGATGGCAGTGCTGCTCCTGCAGTAAGACTCTGTGGAGATGGCAGGTGCCACTTTGACTGACAATGTGTGTCCGGCTACAGTCGCATGATCACGCCCAGCAGCCATGCGCCTGACTTGTTTGAGTTGCACACACTGGAGAAAGGGAAGAAGGCGATTTTGGGAAATTTCTAGGGTGGCTGCCACGTGAGTCAGCAGTGGAGGGTTCAGGCATGGTCTCGTTTTGGGTTACTTGCAGCCAGTTGCACTCCTAGCTCATTCTCTGTGGTTGGAAGGACAGTCAGACGCATCCCTAAGAAAGGTTGTATTTGAAACGTTGGGGACAGTGATCCCTATAAAGTGGCCCTCAGATGAGGTGGGAGGAGCTGACCTCGTGGGCCACTCCAGGCTGATGTGCGGCCGGAGGCAGCTCTGGGCCTTTGCCATGCGGGTGAGACCTGCAGAGGGCGGCGTTGAGCACCCGGCTGGAAGCTGTCAGCGCACGTGCTGGAGGAGCTGACTGGGGCTGGGGGAGAACCCGCAGAATGGCTGGGGGAGAAAGGGTGCGGTTCCTATATGGCCCCTGCAGGCTCATGCAGTGCCCTCCCCACCATCTGGAGGGGGGAGCTCACGCCTCCCGGGGCCGCAGACACCATGCTGCTGTGCCTGCTCGTTGCACATCTAAAAGCCGTGTCTGGAATAATGAGGCTCTTCCAGAGACTCAACTGAGGACCAGAAGAGAAGCCAAGGTTATCTACAGGAACACAGAGACACCCAGCACAGATAGGGTGAAATTCACAGCGTCTGGTGCTCAATCAAGAGAAGATCTTCAAGCATGCAAACAGAGAAATAGGACCATAGAAGTGGTACAGATACTAGAATGGTCAGACCAGGGCATTCAAACAGTTGCAACTGTGTTCTGTGTGTCTGCAAGCTCCAGTCGAGAGCTGCATCACACTTCTCTGTAGATGCAAACTACAGTCCCTGAGGTGAGAAACACATTAGACACTGAGAAGAAGAGATTAGCCAACTGGAGTACACAGCGATGGAAATCATAGACAAGGAAACAGAGGTAGAGAATGATACAATGAACAGCGCATCAGGGAAAACTTCAGGTGGTGTCATGCATGTGTCAGTAGGGCTCCCCAGTGGAAGAAAATTGGGTACAGAAGAGACACTTGGAAAAACAGCCGATGATAAATGTCAGGAAAGGATATAAACTGTAAACCCACAAGAGCCAAGAATGTCAACAAAGGCCAAGCACAAGAAATCTGAAGAGAACAGCACCAAGCTACACCACGGCTGAGTTGTGGGAAGCAGTAACAAAGCCCGGGGGAGGGAGGTGTGTGACACACAGAGGGGCAGGCGGCCTGCCAAGGGTGCATCCCCTGCAGGAAACAGTGCGAGTGAGCAGACCCCGGAACGGCAGCTCAGGACTGGGGAGGTTGTCAGCCTGGAGTTCTATTCCCAATCCACAGCAAAGGCGAATCATGGAGCGTTTCAAACAAAAGCAGAAAGAGCGGACAGAACTGCTCCGCAAAAATTATGGCACTAAGTTCTTCAGGCAGAAAGAAAGTTATTTCAGAGGGACCCACAAATGGATACCAAGGAAGGAAGAGCACTGGAAAGGGTAACTCCTTGGGGAAAGGCATTTTTTTTAATTGAAATCCTTTCAAAAGCCGATTTTTGTTTATTTTTTAAAGATTTATTTTTTATTTATTTGAAAGATAGAGTTACACAGAGGAGGAGAGACAGAGCAGGATCTTTGATCTGCTGGCTGACTTCCCAAAGGGCCAGGACTAGACAAGGCTGAAGCCAGGAGCTTCTTCCAGGTCTTTCACATGGGTGCAGGGACACAAGCACTTGGGCCATCTTTGATTGCCTTCCCAGGTGCATTAGCAGGGAGCTGGATCAGAGGTAGAGCAGCCGGGACTTGAACTGGCACCCATGTGGGATGCCGGCATTGCAGGCAGTGACCTGTCTTGCTAAGCCACAATGCCGGCTGCAAAGTGAATTGTTTAAATGAAGCTGATAATGATGTATTATGGGGTTTATGGCATAGAGGTAGATAAACTTCATGAGAATAATGACACGAGGGTCGGAGAAGAGAGATGGACGTGGACCACTCTCAAGTCCTGCTTCTGTTAGTGAAGTGGCACAAGGTCGCCATTGAAAGTGATGCTTCCGGCCGGTGCCGTGGCTCACTAGGCTAATCCTCCGCCTTGCGGTGCCGGCACACCCGGTTCTAGTCCTGGTCGGGGCACCGATCCTGTTCCAGTTGCCCCTCTTCGAGGCCAGCTCTCTGCTGTGGCCAGGGAGTGCAGTGGAGGATGGCCCAAGTCCTTGGGCCCTGTACCCCATGGGAGACCAGGAGAAGCGCCTGGCTCCTGGCTTCAGATCAGCGCGATGCGCTGGCTGCAGTGCGCCAGCCACAGCGGCCATTGGAGGGTGAACCAACAGCAAAAGGAAGACCTTTCTCTCTGTCTCTCTCTCTCACTGTCCACTCTGCCTGTCAAAAAAAAAAAAAAGTGATGCTTCCTGCAAACCCCAAAGCAATCGGCAAAGTAACAAAAATAATAATCCAGTCACAGAGATCAAATTAAATTAAATAAAAAAGCCAGATTAAAAAATAAACAGATGGGACAACTGCAATACAAATGCAAGATGGAAGATTGAAACCTGTGTGCCGGTAAACCCCTCCAGTGCGAATGGTGACACCCCATTGAAGAGGTGCCCAGCTTGGATAACACAGCAAGACTTGCATGGGCTCCTGTCTGCTACCCACAAGAAATCCATTTCAAAAATAAAGTCACAAATCGACGAAAGGTAAAAGATGGAGAATGACATACCCTGTTGACACAGATGGAAAGAACTAAGTAGTAGTTCTTAACACCAGAAAAAATAGATTTCAGAGCAAAGACTATGATCAAGAATGTAGACAATCATTTCATACTGGTAACCCTAGCGGCCGGTCCTAAAGAGGAAGTAGCAGTCTTAACACTGATGCTCCTGATAACCTCAAATTTAATGAGTCAAGCTCACATTTACAGAAATACACAGTTATAATCTAATATTTTAATGCTGTAACCTCAGTAATTGATAGGAAAAGTTGAGCTTGGCGGTTAGGAAGACGCATGATCCCAGTTAGGTGGCTGCCTTTGAAAGATTCATCCCCAAGTGTGATGGCGTGAGAGATGTTTCTCAGGCTCACAGCTTTGCCGGGCCGGAAGCTCAGACAGAGCCCAGCGGGGACAGCTCCTCTCTGGAGTCCCAGCTGGGAAGGGTGGTGGCTACAGGTGACCTGGGACTGGAAGCGGTTATGGGGCCATGGCCACAGTACCCACGTGTGGCCTGCTGTATCGGGAAAACACAGCCATGCTAAGTGATGCTGTTACTGTACAGCTGAGAAGACCAAGACACAGGGAGGTTCAGTACTTGTCCAAGGCAGTGAAGTGGCCAGGATGCAGCCCTGGGCCCTCCAGGGCAAGCCTGCTGCTGGCATCCTGGTCACAGCGTGTGGGGCCCAGGAGGGCAGAGTGAGGCTCGCTCGCCAGAGACCTCAGCACGCAGCCACATGGCATGCTTGGGATGGGAATACGCTGCATCGCCAACCCATGATGAGGTCAAATTTGTCTGAAACAGTGTGTACGGAAAGTAATATTTAAAAGACGGGGCCAAGAAGAAACCAACTAGAAAATGGTATTGGGTGAATAGGCTTAATGTTTAGAATTAGAATTAGATAATGGATATATCTGATATCAAAATAATCTGGTTCTATTTTTTTCAGAGGATTTTATTTGGAAGGCAGAATGACAGAGATAAGGAGAGACAGAACAAGAGATACTCTGTCCCCTGGTTCATTCCCCAAATGGTTGCAACGGCCAGGGCTGGGTCAGGCCAAAGCTGGGAACTAGGAACTCTATCCGGGTCTCCCACGTGGGTGGCAGGAGCTGAGCACTTGGGGCATCTGCTGCTGCTTTCCCAGGTGCATCAGGAGACAACTGGATTGGGAACAGGGCAGCTGATAAGGTGCCAGCATCGCAGAGGGGGCTTAACCACTGGCCCCTGCATTTTGGTTATTTAAGAATTAAAATAAGGCTATTAAAATATGGCAGTAGAGGCCGGCGCCGCGGCTCACTAGGCTAATCCTCCGCCTTGAGGCGCCGGCACACCGGGTTCTAGTCCCGGTCGGGGCACCGGATTCTGTCCCGGTTGCCCCTCTTCCAGGCCAGCTCTCTGCTGTGGCCAGGGAGTGCAGTGGAGGATGGCCCAAGTGCTTGGGCCCTGCACCCCATGGGAGACCAGGAGAAGCACCTGGCTCCTGCCATCGGTTCAGCGTGGTGCGCCGGCCGCAGCGCGCCTACCGCGGCGGCCATTGAAAGGTAAACCAACGGCAAAAAGGAAGACCTTTCTCTCTGTCTCCCTCTACTGTCCACTCTGCCTGTCAAAAAAAAAAAATATGGCAGTAGAAAAAAAAAAAGCTTAGGTGATCTTAATAAATATAAAACAGCACAGGCTTTTGCAATATGCTAGCCAGAAACTATCAAAGATGACACTGCTAGATATAACTAACAAAAATTTTAAATTAAAGGTTAATAACCTCAAAGTTATTCAAGAAATGACCGACCAGACAATACAGATGTTTCCATCACAGTGCGAATGACCTAAGTATAGAAAGAGTTTTTACAAACCAGTAACAAAAGAAGTGAGCATCCCCCAACATACTGAGCAGAAACAAGAGCTTTTCCTGTTTCACTGTTGCCAGCTGTCTTAACCGTGGATGTGTATTCCCATCACAATGAGCTTTTGAAGTGGGTGTTGTGATTTCACACTTTGGTGCGAGGAATCAGAGGCCTCCTGAGTGTAACCGAACTCCCAGACTCACCAGGCTGGAATCATGGAAGCCAGGCATCAGCCTGGGCCTGCTGGGTGCTAACCCCTGTGCCAAAGACCCTCACGAAAAAGAAGAGGCAGACTTGCAAACTGCAAAGAAGTACACAAGTCCCTGGAAAAGTTCATGGGAAACGCATCTTACAGAAAAACTATGCATGCATTTCGAACATTTCTGATACAAAAACCTACATTTTCTCTTTTAAAATTTTTAGTTGAAAGGCAGAAAGAGAACAAGCTCCCATTTACAGTTTATTTCCCAAGTGCTCAGGAGCTGGAAACTCAATGCGGGTCTTTGGGTAGTAGAGACTCAGTTATTTGAGCCATCACTGATCCCTCCTAGAATCTGCTAGAACCTCCTAGATCAAATCCAGAATGCCAGTGTCTTTACTGCTAAGCTAAACACCAGTCTCTAAACTTACCTTTTAATTCTTTATTTTTCATGAACTTTTTGAAGTACCCTTAGATAAGACTTTGATCTTTAATGCAAATTCAAATGAATGCAAATTTAGCACCTCTGAAAGCCACATGAAGATCTTTTTACTTCCCCTCCCCCGGGCAAAGAATCATGAGAAATGACTAACACTCAGTGTTGGTGAAGCTGTGTCCAAGACAAAATGACTCGGTGGCTCTGGCTGAAGCTCAGCCTGAGTTCAGTCGGGGTCGTTGTCACTGGTGAGGTCATGGGATGGGGGATGTGGAGTCATTCAACTCCGAGCACGGCATGGGCAAGTGGACATTGACAGCCACGGGAGGTGGTGGCAGGGGCGGCAGCAGATGGAAAGAGAGCAGAGGGCAGGGAGACAGTGGAGGACCCGGGACCCAATCAGATGTTGAGAACAGGGGTTCTAGCTGACCTGATGTAGCGTCGTTCTCACTCTGTCCGATCTTGTTAGGAAGTACAGGTGCCCAGGAGAGGTCTGGGGAGCCTGAGCAGAGCCTGGCCAAGCAGGGAATCTTTGTGAGGTGCCTTGCAGCCCACTTTGTGTGCAGACGTAGGAGGCTGACCCCCTCTCTGGGTAGTAGTGAGGGTACGATGAAGGGAGCAGGCCTCGCTGTGTGTCTGGCCGTGGGCACTCCAGATTGAAGTGGGCACCCCTTTTGGTCAGACCTACTCAGAGCAGTACTCGCTGGCTGGCCTGGGGACACGGGCTTTGAGTCAAAGGCCTAGTCGTCCTTCCTGATGTCACTGGTCACTGTAGGAGTAGGCGCGGGCTGCGGAAGCTGGGGGCTCTTCACCTGGGTGAGGGGTGATGACGGTACCCCCAGGGCTGCTCTCAGGACCAGGAGAGCTGTGGGAGGGCCTTACCTTCTTCTCCTGTTTGCTTTTGAAGCAATATCTGAACTTTTAAGTAGAGTATGTGTGTAGGTAAATGTGCGTGCTCCTTGTGTATGCGTGCATGTGTGTATGTGTGTGTACACACATGCACATATATGTGTGTGCAGGTGTATCTGCATGTAAACAAGCACATGTATGTGTACATGCATGTGTGTGCATATATGTGTGTACATGTCTATACATGAGTATGTCTTTCATGGATGTGTGAATATGTGTATACATGGGGTATAGTGTATACACCGTGTGTATCTGTGCCTGTGTGTGTGTCTCTGTGTGTGTGTGTGTAAGGAGAGCCCCACTGGTGGCAGCCATGGCTCCAGGAGAAGGGGGGTTCTGAGAAGCAGGTGTGCCCCCGGGGCAGGACAAAGCGCCCCAGAGAGCAGTCCTCAGAGCCTAGAGGACGAGCCGAGTCCTCTCTGAGGAGCTCCCACCACAGCCCACACCAGGCTCCAACCCAGGCTGCTGACCTCAGCAGCAGAGAAGGGTCGGAGCCAGCGAGGGCATAGGTGGCCCTGGTCAGCCCGGAGCCGGGAAGTGTTGAGTTAACAGGTGACTCAGGGACCCTGGCAGCTTCGCTCTTCCTCCCGCCCTGCTCTGTCCATGAATGGACGGCTTAATCATTGACGGAAGGAGTGAGAGTCGGGACGATGGTGACAGCGGTGACGGTGGCCTTCAGTGCTGCCGGAGGGGCCACTGGTGGGTGCTGTCACCTGTGGGCTGGGGTTCAGCAGGGACAGGATGGCCAGAGCCCCACAGTGGCCCCCATAAGTCTTCTGAAATTGCAGAGGAAGAAGAGTACGTTTCCAACAGGTCCTGGTGAGCACGCTTTCACCAAGGGGTCAAGGTTAGTGCCCTCAGGTGCGAGACGTATTGACAGCGGTAGCTCTGGGCAGCAGTCACTGAAAGCGATGCCTCACTTCTGTGCACCTGTCCCTGAAAGGCAAGGGAAGGCAGAGGCTGTGACAGCCAATGCTTGGGGGAGGCCTGCTGGGAGCCTGGGCCAGTGAAGGCAGCAGGGGCTCCTGGGCAGATCCAAATCAAGCCTATCCCTGGCTTGAAGGAGCATTCTAGAAACCATGCATCCCGCAGGGCTTCCCAAAGCTCAGGACAAGCTGGGTTTCCAGATGTTTCTGTACCAACATCCACTTGCCATGAATTCCATTTTCCATGAACGTTTTGAAGAACACTTGTCTAATTCTGAAATGACCTCTAAATGAGACATTTTTAAGTGAGTTCTCTGTAAGAAGCAGGCATTGGGCGGTGTGTGTGTGACCCTTCGAGGATGCTCAGCGGAACCTCCTGGGACGTGGCCGCAGGGGGCACGTGGAGGCGCACACAGCAGGTGCAGGCAGGGTGGCATTGTCCCTGAGGACAACGGCTCGGCTTCCTGGGAAGTGTCTGGAGGGGCAGTGGAGGGTCTGCGTGAGCCGCGAGGCGAGACAGTTAAGGCCCACCTAAGATCGGGCGTCTCCAGGGTCGGCAGCCCTGAGGTTTACCCCAAGGACAGACGGCCGACCCTGGGAGTGTCTGGAATGCGGCCTGGCTGCAACGGAGCTCAAGGCCTGGGCACCTCCACGCCTGCTCCTCCCGTCTCCCCAGGTTCATAAGACGGCTCCAAGCCAAGTGGTCATCTTTGACTCTGCTTCCTTCACTCTCCCCTGCCGGCTCCCCTCAGGAAGTCTGGCCTCGTCCTCTCGCCCTGGTCTGCCTGCTACACCAGAGACCTCCCACAGGTCCACTCTCTCCTGGCTCCGCCCCCGACTCCTCATCAGGGCCCACCCTCCTTCTGCTCTTGCTGCCAAGTGCATGACCTCCCAAGGGGTCCCTTGCACCGGTGCTTCCCTCCCCTCCCCCACACTGCCTTTTCTGGGGCGCCTCCCCTGCCCCCGGTGGCCCAGGCACCCACTCTTCCCCACCCTCTCAGCCTGTGTCATCCGTGGAATTTAGTTTCATCACTGGTCCACGTTTCTCAGCTTTGCCCTTCTAGGGCATGAGTCTTGCTGGTCCCTGTCGCTGCTTCCCAGATTTCAAACAGACCCTGGCCCACAGCAGGTACTCAGAAACCACCAGGCAAATTCATTGGTGCATTGTCTGTCTACGTCCCTCATCCGAGGGGCAGAGCAGGAGCCTGGCAGGCGAGCCAGCCCTCGGGTTTTCTGCCGCGGGTAGAATAGGAGGCGCTGAGTCCAGGGGGCACCTGCCTGTTACTTACAGGGGTCTCAGCGTGGGAGCAGGGACCCCGGCTGGCATTCCCAGGGCACCGACACTCTGAGCCATTAGCTGTCTTCGGACCTGCATTGGGTGATCCGCCTCATGTCCTGAGGAGATCTGAAGCATGAGAAATGGGCCGAATAGCGTGGTGCAGAGGGGAGGACCCAGCCCGGGGTCGGGAGTAGATTCACCTCCGTGTTGTGACGTCTTCAGCCATTTCTGTGGGCATTGAAGGCGGGCAGAGAGTGAGGCAGGCGGGGCTGCGTGGGGCACAAGTAGAGGTTGTCGAGTGGCTACCAGAGGGCTCAGGGACGTGGCAGGAGCAGGGAGGGCAGCTCTAAGGCCCATCCCTAAGATTCTCCCAGCTGATGGGCTGGGCCCAGCCAGCTGACTGCATCTCAGATCAGCAGCCATGAGCGGGTGACAGGGTCTCAGGCACAGACACAGCCCCAGGGGGCATCCTGTGAACCTGGAGGTGCAGGTAGGGGCTCTGTGCCGTGTGGGAAGGAGGAGCAAGGCACGCGTGGGCGGCCCTCCCCCTGCCCGGGGGTGGCCTTGTGCTGCGCTGGGGGCTTCCTCACCCACAGCCTGTGTCACGATCGGACTTGACAGCGTGTTAGGTTTATCTCCACGTCCAATTTCAGTTCCTCCTTGGTTCATTATCCTGTATGGGGGCCGGTGCTGTGGTATAGTGGGTAAAGCCACTGCCTGTGGTGCCGGCATCCCATATGGGCGCCAGTTTGAGAACTGGCTGCTCCACTTCCGACCCAGCTCTCTGCTATGGCCTGGGAAAGCAGTGGAAGATGGCCCAGGTCCTTGGACCACTGCACCCATGTGGGAGACCCAGAAGAGGCTCCTGGCTTCGGATCGGCGCAGCTCCGGCCATTGTGGCCATCTGGGGAGTGAACCAGCGGATGGAAGACCTCTCTCTCTCTCTCTCTCTCTCTCTCTCTCTCGGTTCAGCTGCCCTCCCTTCTGCAGTCAGTTTGATGTCCTGCAGCTTCTGGGGGTTCTTCCCATGGGCGTTTTGCCAATTTTCTGTTTTTACTCTTGTTCAAAAAAGACCGTGGCCCCCTCTGGTCTCAAAGTTGCCGTGTCACCTTCGGTTTTCTCAAGGGTGGGTTTCAGTCATCTCCCCAAATCTCCCCCTGGAGTGTCGGGTTGGTTAAGAGGCAGCTGAAGGCTTTTGTATTGGAACCGGGCGACAGCAGCCACAGGCAGCGTTTTCTTTTGCGTAGGAGTTTGAGCTTAGCTTCCTCCCCTTCGGGGGCATTGCTGGGGCTGTGTTGGCTGTGGGAAAATGTGGCAGACACAGTGCTCTCATTCCCTCCACTGCCAATGGCCTTGAAGATGAAACTGGCTGAAGTTGCACGTGATGTGTGGCTCCTGGTTCGGGCAGATCGTGAAAGCAGAATGGCACGTTTTCGATGAGAGCAATTTTATAGAACAATTTGGAAGCAGGCCGGTCAAAGCATTGCATTGAAAAATAAAAATGGGGCTGTGAAGATGTACGTGAAGCAGATGCCAGGACCCTTCCATCCGTTGATGCCTCCCCCGCCGCCCTTGGGAGGGGCGGACTGCTCTGAACAGACAGAGACTGGCCGTGCCTCCTCCACAGTGGTGCACCTCGGCTGGAGAGACTGCTCAGAGAACATTCCAGGGGATGTTCCTACGATCCTGCAGACGTACGTCCCGAGCCTGGCAACAAGGCTGGAGAACACGATGGCATGTGATGATTTAACCACGGAAAATGGCAAATGACAGACTGCAAAAGGAATGCTTGCAAGTCTGTGAAAAAAACGGAGGGAGGGAGGATAGGAAAAGAACAAAAGAATCCAAATGGGTCGGGAGCAAGCGGTGTGTACAGACTGGAAATAACTTTGCAAGGAGGAGAAGGCCCCGGATCGGGCAGTGAGGAGCAGGCAGGCCCTCCGGGGCCCCCGGGTGGGGGTGGGGCTCTCTGGGGCAGGCCCCGCAGCTGGCCGAGCCGTGCCCGTCTCCATTCACACAGCTCTATGCTTTCTCTCTGAACTGGCGAGCTCCCTTGTGGGATTCCAGCCCAAGGACGGGTTTTCAGAAGGCCCACAGTGAGACTGGCACTGTGACATAGCGGGTGAAGCCACCACCTGCAGTGCCTGCACCCCATGTAGGCGCTGGTTTGAGTCCTGGCTGCTCCACTTCTGATCCAGTTCTCTGCTATGACCTGGGGAAGCAGTAGAAGATGGCCCAAGTGCTTGGGCCCTTGCACCTGTGTGGGAGACCCAGAAGAAGCTCCTGGCTTCAGATTAGTTCAGCTCTGGCCTTTGCGGTCATTTGGGGATTGAACCAGCAGACAGAAGACCTTTCTCTCTGACTCTCCCTCTCTCTGTAACTCTATTTCAAATATATTTTAAAAAATTTTTTAAAGTGGCTCATCTTAGACATCCTTCACCTCATTTGGACGAAGTGCGGATCTGCCAGTCATTCCTTTTGTGCTTCTCAGGTGCATTTCTCAGTTGGTAAAGCCGCCTTGACCATGAGCTTGGTAAAAGATTCTTCCACATTTGCCTCTGAACTGTTATAGACGTTTTAAGAGCCAGCTTCTTAATACCCAGGGACTTTGCCCTTGCAGTTGGTGGGAAGAAGAATTCAGCATTACCCAGCTGACCTTGCAGCTCTCAGCTTTGGGGGGAACCTCACCCCCACCCCACTTGCTGCATTCCCGCATAAACAGGAATGTGCTTCCGCCTTTTCTGTGTTAATCACTAAGGTCTTTGTGGAGTCTTTCAGAAACATCTTGCATTCCCTTAAGTGTTTTCTCTTTTAGATGAGTTTTCCATCTGTTTTTCAAGCTTCAGTATCTGTGGTAGAATGAGAAGGCCACGCCAAGATGGCCGCTGGCAATGGAAACTGCCTGGCAACAGGTTGTGATCGGTTAGGGCATAGACCGCCTCTTGACCAAATTGGCTGCTTCGGCTATATAAGCTGCTGTACCAACTGAAATAAATGAGTCTGTGGGCTGCGTGCCTCTGGCCTGCTTTCACTTGGCCCCCGGAGTCTGTGTAGTGATTCCACGCCTCTTGCCCCTACCATGCTCCTCTTCTCAGAACAAATCCACCTCAACAAGTATCCTATTGGGATTTCCAGTTGACATTGGACTGAATTTATAGATTTTTGCAAGCAGAAAATATTTTAATTCTGAGGGCTGGGAGGGTAACTTTTTGATTTTTTTTAAAGATTTATTTATTAATTTGAAAGTCAGTTACACAGAGAAGGAGAAGAGAGGTCTTCCATCTTCTGGTTCACTCCCCGATTGGTCTCCCATGCTTGTACAGGGGCCCAAGGACTTGGGCCATCTTCTACTGCTTTCCCAGGCCATAGTAGAGAGCTGGATTGGAAGTGGAGCAGCCAAGACTTGAACTGGCACCCATATGGGATGCTGGCACTGCAGGTGGTGGCTTTACCCACTATGCCACAGCGCCGGCCACTCAGTGGTTTGTTTTTAGAGAGTCAGGCCTGGGGGAGGGCTAGCAAATGGGCAGGGCTGCCAAGAGCGTGCAGCATGTGCCCTGCCCAGCTGTGAGGGGCCCCAGGCAGGTGCAGCAGTCCAGGGAGGCAGGGACAAGCAGGGAGCAGGGCAAGTGGCCATAGGGGCTTTGGGTACAGGGCCCTTGGGGACCCAAGTACAGGAGTCAGCTTGGCACGGTCCCACACTGTGCTTCCCGGGCCGGGCTGGTGAGTGAGTGAACAAGTGGGCAAAGGTGTGGGGCATGAAGTAGTAGCCTGGCACCTGCCCATGGCCAGTGATGGACTTGAAAAAGGTTTACTCACAGGGAAAACGTCAAACCCACCAGTGCGACGGAGCCCAGATTTTCTTGACGATCCAGTTGCTCTCATGCTGCCAGCGGGTACTTGAGCCTCTTCCCAGTAGGTGGATTTCCTTCTATTTCGGTTTCATCAACTCATTGTCAACCGTTCCAGGACCCGTTTTGGCCTGGTGTTCAGCGTGAACTTGGGACAGCGTGAACTTGATAGGCTGGCTAGATGCTTGAAAATGAAGCTCAGCTTCGGGGTGGGCTGCGTTTAACTTGCCACATGAAATCATGGTTGCCTGCTCCCCGGTAGGGAGGCAGACAGTGGCCCTGGGAACCCCGGGGGCCTGGCTGCTCCCCCTGCTCCCTGAATGGTCCAGAGGAAAGGGTTTAGTGGCAATGACTCCTCCTCCTCCCCCCTCCTCCCTCTCCTCTCCCCCTTCTCCTCCCCGCCACTCCACTCCCCTGCGGGTAAGTGGTGGACTCCAGCCGCACTTGCTAAGCTTGTGAAAGGCGCTGCCTAGGCGGTGGGGTGGCCAGGACTGCGGGCTCCTCCCGGGCAGGTTCCCACGCATACGCACCCCCACCCCACCCCCAGCCCCGGAGTCTGAAGAGGGAAACCCAGGCTCCACAGCCCTTGGAGTTTGCTTGGCTCCGGGCCAGCAAGGCGAGCTCCTAGCAGGGGGCTGCAGATAGTGGTGTGAGGGGAGAAGAAAGCGCCCACGCTGGCTGGCCAGGGGCCACCTGCCCCCGGAGTGGAAATCCCTGACGGTCACGGGCGCTGAGCGGCAGCCCCAGGAAGGGCAAGGCCTCTTCAAAGCATTCCTTCCTCTACTCTCGGGTCGCCCTGGGACTCCAGCCATCCTGCCTGCCAGCCCCAGTTCAAAGGCCCTCTGTGTAGCCCCAGGCCCAGGCCGTAAGATAATGAAGGGAGCCAGCGAGCTGGAGGCCCTCATTTAGAGCCTCTTTCTCACCCAAGGAAGAGAAAAGAGGGCCTTGGGGCCAGGGGTCTGGGCAGGATCCCGTGGCCAGCCTGGGTCTCAGCCCCGGAAGCCAGGCTCCTGCCACAGGGTCTCCTGTGGTGACAGTGGTAGCTAGCACAGCCCTGTGAAAGGGGACTAACGCTTCTGGAAAGAGGCCACAGGTGTCACACACAGTAGGCCAGAAGGAACACGCGCCCTGTGGGACAACATGGAAGGGTCGCCGCCACCCCGACCGGGAGGACACAGGGGCTGCGGCGCCAGTCCCAGTGGGCGCCCTGGACAGCAGAGAGCACCCAGCTCTGCACACATACGTACACGCGACACATGCGACACACTCCTACGTGAGGCAGAGGTAGAGGTGAGAAGCGATAGCTGACAGTAAAACACTGTCCCAATGCTGCTGCTCCGTAATGAAAGTTACGAAAAACGTGCGAATTGTTGATGCCTGACACTTGCTGTCTGGTGTTTCAGACTGCAGCTGGCAAAGGTGACTGGACCCAGGGACTGTGAAACCGCGAGAGCGGGGCCTCCGGCTGGGGGCTGCGCTGGTGGGCTTAGCAGTGGTAAAGCAATGAATGATTTTTCGAAAGAAATGTCAAGGACCCGAAACAGTAACTAGCACAGGAGAAGAACTATCGCTTGGATGCTGAAGTCACAATAGGGGTGAAACAAATACAGCAGCAAATGAGAGACCCCCCCACGACCCAGAGGAGTCCGTCCACGGGATCTGGGCACCCATCGCTGCTACAAGTCCATTCCCACAATGCATTAGGTTCCTAGGCCCGGCGAGCAGTGAGCTCCTCCAAAGGTGCCCGGTAAGTATTTCCTAAAATATAATTCCTTGCTGGACTAATGAGGAAGAAAATCAAATGTGTCGGTGAGACAAAGGGAATTGTGAACGCAGCGGGAGTCGCTCCGCTTCGAGGGGATGCTCAGGTGTGGTTGTCAAATGACTCTGAGAGGCCAGCGCCGCGGCTCAATAGGCTAATTCTCCGCCTAGCGGCGCCGGCACACCGGGTTCTAGTCCCGGTCGGGGCACCGATCCTGTCCCGGTTGCCCCTCTTCCAGGCCAGCTCTCTGCTGTGGCCAGGGAGTGCAGTGGAGGATGGCCCAAGTGCTTGGGCCCTGCACCCCATGGGAGACCAGGAGAAGCACCTGGCTCCTGCCATCGGATCAGCGCGGTGCGCTGGCCGCAGCGCGCCTACCGCGGCGGCCATTGGAGGGTGAACCAACGGCAAAGGAAGGCTTTTCTCTCTGTTTCTCTCTCTCACTGTCCACTCTGCCTGTCAAAAAAAAAAAAAAAAAATGACTCTGAGAGTTCCTGGGGAACCCTAGATGTTAGCTGCACAGAAATAGGCACATGGACGCACATTTGAGGTAGTGTACAGATTTTCAAAGGGTATACAGGCTGCTTAAAGCCAACCGGAGGCCCTGTCAGATGGCCATGGCCCTGGCTTCAGGACCCTGAGTTACAAGAGGCCAGATCAGAGCAGCGTGAGAATTAATGCACTCAGAGCTGGATTTAAATCCAGCCCTGTTGCCCAGCTGTGTCACCACGTGCAAGCCACGGCACCTAAACACCTTAGCTTTCCCGTCACGGGCCTTGCATAGATGACCAAAATGGCATTCCAGGTCAGTGGCACACTTGATTCAGGCATTGTCAAATTGATTCAAATTGTAAAAGATCAAGTTCTTCCGCATGTCAGACATCCAAATAAATCCCAGAAGAAATAAAATATTAGGATGTGAGAAATAAAATCCGAAAGGAATTAAAAGAAAATATAAGAAATTAATTGCATGGCCAGTGCCGTGGCTCAACAGGCTAATCCTCCGCCTTGCGGCGCCGGCACACCAGGTTCTAGTCCCGGTTGGGGCGCCGGATTCTGTCCCGGTTGCCCCTCTTCCAGGCCAGCTCTCTGCTGTGGCCCAGGAGTGCAGTGGAGGATGGCCCAAGTGCTTAGGCCCTGCACCCCATGGGAAACCAGGAGAGGCACCTGGCTCCTGGTTTCAGATCAGCGCAGTGCGCTGGCCACAGCACGCCGGCTGCGGCGGCCATTGGAGGGTGAACCAACGGCAAAGAAAGACCTTTGTCTCTCTCACTGTCCACTCTGCCTGTAAAAAATAAAGAAAAAAAATTAATTGCATAAACTTGGCCTATGAAAGGTTGTTCTCAGCCAGCCAGAAGGAAAATTTGAAAGAGTTTGTCCACGTAAAAGCTAAAATGTTCACGGGGGCAAAGGTCTGCAAATAAAGTGATGGAATTAAATAAGCTTTAAAATGTCAGTGCGTTGAGATGAAGCAAGGGGAGTGTGGTGGCACTGTGATGCTGCACTGAACACAGGCACAGAGCAGACCTGGCAGGTGACAGGTGGGTGGGGTCTACTCCATGGATCCGCTGCACGAAGGGGTGATTGGCATCCTACGTGGGACAGAGAGGCACGGGGCGAGGTTGTGTCATGCTGCTCACTCAGAGTCCAGCTTCAGAAGGTGGTCATTCATTTCTGTAGTTTTCCCTTTAGTAATGGTGGACTGTGGTTGACTGTGGGCCTCTGAAACGGAGGAAAGCAAGACGAAGATGGGCTACCCTCTGTCCTGCAACCCCCCTCCCCGCCACAGGGCGTACGTGTGGCAAAATGCCCACAACGGGTGACTCTGATTAAAGGACAGATGGGCTTTCTTGGTACCATTCTTATTCTTGCATTTTCTCTACAAGTTTGAAATCATTTCCAAATGAGAAGCTAAACCCCCATCACTGCCCCTTGGCACCCCACCCCACCCCACACTGAATCTTAGCTTCTCGTCTTATGTACTGTTCATATCTCTGTCCACGGATTCCTGAGTTCTGTAGGATTTTACTTAGACCACCTCTGTGAATGTTCTCTGGAGCTCACATTCTATTTCCTTGGCGTGGAGTGTCCCCCACGTGTCCTTCCTCTGTGGGTGCCGTCTGCTGTCCCTTTCTCGGTGGCAGCCGTGGTTGAGCATCCAGTCTGTGTCGCCTGTTATCTGTGCTCTCCCCAGAGGCCCTGACTACCCTTGTGGGTTCATTCTGGAGCCAGGTGCTTCCTGTGAACCCATATTCTCCTGTCTCGGCCTCTTCAGGTGAGGGTCACTTGACCAGTCCGGTCTTGCCAACTTCGGGTAGTCTGGCGACGTCCATGTCCTGAGTGTGGGGTCCCCAAGACCCGTGCAGAGAAGTGAGTTCCTTCTTCGCAGTGTGCAGCCCTTCCGGGGGACTTTCCCTGCCAGGAGACAGCGACAGCCCTGCCTGTAAGGCCCGGAGTGGCCTGGGCACCTGCAGACCTGTCACTGTCGCCTCTCGGGGGGCTCTTCTTGGAGTTCTTCAGCTGGCCAGGGAAGGACAGGTCTCTGGGGCAGTGCCGGAGCCAGAGCGAGGGCGCCAGGGAGGAGCGAGGCGTGAACTAGCTGCCGTCCTGCGTGCAGCGCTCACCCGCGGGGGCACCGTGGAGCAATAGTCCCAATTCCCAGCACTGTTGAAATCTGGCTTTGTTGCATCACCACTGGCTCTGCACTACCCGGGCAGGGGAGACCGTGTTGGGAGCTGCTGCGGTTTGGTATCGATGTGAGCATTCAGCCGAATTTGTTCGAAGTAGAAACCATCCCCCAACCCTCTGAGACGGAGGGAGGGAGCGGGAAGGAGGAAGAGGAGTGGGCTGTGAACCTGTGCCTGGGACACACAGAGTCCTCTCCTCGGGGTCTTCCTGTCCCCTTCTTGCTCGGCTTCCTTCTGAGCCAAGCTCTGTGTGGCTTCCCAGGTGGACATGGCTCAAGCTGCTTCGGGGTCTAGCTTCACCCCCACGCTGAGGCAGATTCTGGCTTAGTCCCGGTAACATTCTTAACCGCACGGTAGGTGTTGGTCCCGCTATGGAGGTGAGGGGGAAGACAAGCAGGGAGCAGCATGAAGGTTGCCCAAGGTCATCCTAAGAGGAGCATTGTGGGGGGAGGGGGCCCCAGGCGCCATGGCGCAGTAGGTTAATCCTCCGCCTGCAGTGCTGGCCTCCCATATGGGTGCTGGTTCTAGTCTCGGCTGCTCCTCTTCCCCTCCAGCTCTCTGCTATAGCCTGAGAAAGCAGTAGAAGGTGGCCCAAGTGCTTGGGACCGTGCACCCACGTGGGGGACCAGGAGGAAGCTCCTGGATCCTGGCTTCAGATCGGTGCAGCTCTGGTCGTTGAGGCTATTTGGGGAGTGAACCAACAGAAGGAAGACCTTTTTGTCTCTCTCTTCCTCTCACTGTCTGTAACTCTACCGCTCAAATAAGTAAATAAAATCTTAAAAAAAAAAAAGAGGAGCACTGGGATTGGGGCTGGGGGAGGGTCCTGCCCTGGGCAACAGGTAGGGGCGTAGGTTGGCGTCTATGATTGGACGGGGGTTGGCAAGGCTGAGAAGTTTCCAGAGGAGAGAGTAGCCCATCCATGCATGCGAAGACAGAGACGAAACACACATGGGTCTTGGGTTGTTCAAAGGCACGGCAGGGCAGGGGCACCAGAAGAGAGTGATCCACAGGGTGTGGGCGGCAGCCAGGGGCCAACAGGGTGGTGAGGCCAGGCAGGTGAGGCCTGAGCCAGGATGGATAAAGAAAAAAGCCACTGTCAGGTGAGCAGGCATGGCTGGGACAGGGACAGGGCCACTCCTGGTTTCTCAGCCTCCTGCTCTCCTGTGTCAGAGCCCCCTATCACTCTCCAGGAGGCCGGGGGGCATGGTGAGGAAGGCCCTGGAGAGGAGCCTCCTGGGGCCATGAGTGGGTAGAGAACAGCCCAGCTCCTACAGAAGGACCCACACTCGGGCAGACGCCCTCCTGGTCACACAGGAGAGTGACAGCAGCAATCCCCCAGGGAGAGCGAACGCTGGCCTCTGTGGAGGGCTGTGTGCCAGGCCCCAGCTGTGTGCTTCCCTCCATGTGCAGGGGCCCCTTCAGCCCGAATAGCACAAGGAAAGACTCTTGGATCCGGAGTTCTTGCAAAGGGGGCATCGTCGTGTGGAATCCACCTTCCGGGGTGGCTGTGGGTGCAGCTGAGGAGGGCGGGGCAAAGGGGGGGTGAGGAGGAGTGAGCACCAGCTGTTCTGGACCACACTGTGCGCTGCTCAGAGGGCTGGTGTCTGTGGCTGTCGGGAGACGGAGTATTAGGCAGATGCGCTTGTCCAGCTGCTCCCTGTCCTCGTGTGACTTGCACACTTGGAAGACTTGTCTGTCCCAGTTCCTGGTATCGGGCAGATGTGTGTGTGTGAGGCCTCTCCTCTGGTCTACCTCTCCCTCTACTGCGTTTCTTCAGAATTTGATACAGGTGACTCCATCTGATTTGGGCAGCTGTCCCAGCCCTATGTGTGATGGGTTATTATGAGCCTGTTTTATAGAGGAGGGCCCTTAGGCATGGACTAAGGCCCCATCAGGCGGCCTCTGCCCTCATCCTCACTGGATACCCAGGAAAATCCAGACATGGGGAGATTCAGGACCTTGTCTGGGAAGAAGAGTAGCAGAATTTGAATCCAGGAAACCCGGCAACAGAGCGCGCCCCATTGCACCTGCTCCTGTCTGGGTCTAGCCGGGGACACTGGGGTTGTCCCAGGGAGTCCCCTCCAAAGATCTGGCCATGGCAGGGCTGTCCTGTTCTTTTTTGTTTATTTTTATTTATTTATTTATTTTTTTTTTTTGACAGGCAGAGTGGACAGTGAGAGAGACAGAGAGAAAGGTCTTCCTTTTTGCCGTTGGTTCACCCTCCAATGGCCGCCGCGGCCGGTGCACCGCGCTGATCCGAAGGCAGGAACCAGGTGCTTCTCCTGGTCTCCCATGGGGTGCAGGGCCCAAGCACTTGAGCCATCCTCCACTGCACTCCCTGGCCATAGCAGAGAGCTGGCCTGGAAGAGGGGCAACCGGGACAGAATCCGGCACCCCAACCGGGACTAGAACCTGGTGTGCCAGCGCCGCAAGGTGGAGGATTAGCCTATTGAGCCGCGGCGCCGGCCCAGGGCTGTCCTGTTCTTTGTCCTCTACTTCTACTCTCGCTTGCCCTTGGCTTCTGCAAACTGACCCCTCCCTCTCCTGCCTCAGCTCCAACCTCCGTGCTTTGTCCTGACCTGGTGGGCCCCTACCACCGACAGCCTTAGCACTTCCCCTGGGGCTCCTGGACGCGTAGCCGGGCCAAGCCTTTCCAAGCTGTCTTTCGGTTACAGTAGCATCTCCCTGCCTTCCGTCATTTCCCTGGTCAAAGTCATGATTTTCCCCATGATATCAAGCCCCCTGGACCGTGATGTACTTAACCTTGCTTTCCAAATCACCTCCCCACTTCAATCTATGTATTGAAAAGGAAATGTTTTAGCTCCCCCCACGAATAGAAAACCAGCCCCTTTGTAATAGTCCTGAAAACAAACAGGAAACTATGAAAATGTAAAAGATTTGCTCACAGAACTTTCTCTCCTAGCACCACTTAAAATCGTGCATTTATTTGTGAGGATTTACGTGGCAAGCTGTCCACTCAACAATGAGTAGATGCAAAAGGAAACAGCGTAAGATGATGAAAAAATACTGCAGACAGCAGAATCAGAGCCCAGAGGAAAGGAGCCCTCTGGCAGAGCTCTGCTCTGTCGTGGGAATAAGTATCTCAACTTTTAAAGAAGATTCATTTTATTTATTTGAAAGGCAGAGTAATAGAGAGGGAGAGTCAGAGAGAGAGCGCTTCCATCTGTTGGTTCTCTCTCCCAGATAGCTGCAATGGCCAGAGCTGGGTCAGACGGAAACCAGGAGCTTCTTCCTGGTCTCCCATGTGGGTGCAGGGAGCCAAGCACTTGGGCCATTTGCTGCTGCTTTCCCAGGTGCATTAGCAGGGAGCTGGATCGGAAGTGGAGCAGCCGGGACTTGAGTTAGCACCCATATGGGATGCCAGCACTACCAACAGTTGTTTTACCTGCTATGCCACGATGCCGGCCCCACGTATCTCTATTCTTACTCCAGGTCCTTGTCCCGACAGAGCTAAGAGTGCAAAGCACAGTGCACAAGTGAGAGCAGGAGTGATTTAAAAGAGAGTGAACATAACATTCATGTGTGTATGTGGGGCACCCCACATGGAGAGAAACCTGGTACCAGGGGCCGGAGAACTGCCCATGAGGGGGAGACCAGAAGCCAAAAAGCAAAAAAAAGTGTTCCCACTCTAACAGTTACTTTATGGGATGGATGGTTGCACCCTAATTGAATATAAAGTGGGGTGGAGCCTGGGTGGGGCTTTCTGGTAGTATCATGGTGCCTCCACGTGGAGCTTAACTTCTATTTTGGCCATAATGGCGGCCCTTCCTTCCTGGCCCTAGATGAAACCCAGTTGCATCATGGGAAAGTGGGCGTGCTGGATTGACAGGTGAGGAGTGGCGTTTACAACGCAGGCTAGAGGCAGAAATGATGAAGAGCTTATTCCAGCTCACCTGTTCCTACCTAAGCTTCCTGCCCAGTTCTCTGTGGTCAGTGCCAGGGCCAGATGAATAGTTCTGCAGACTCCTCGTGGCTTTGCAGCTTGTCTAGGGAGAGGCATCGCCAAGTGATCACCACACCTGTCACGTGATTGGCAATTTCTCCAAAACCTGCTGGCTCGTTGGTCATCTGAGCCCACTTTTCATTGGACAGTTTGTTGTCTTTCAGTTTCAGAGGTCAACCCTATTCAAGCAGGGCTTGGCATCAACATACTGTTGTCACAGGTGGCAGGTGACTATTCGCTGTCCCCAGGATTTCACCTTTGCCTGGGCCAGTGAGAAGCCAGAAGGGCCCCCTTGGAAACCACTAGATAGAGTGCACCCTCATACCGAGGTGGGGTTGTATTTATTTATCAACACAGCGGAGGTTAACATTTTTCTTTTCCGGCCAAAGCCATTTACCTTTCCCCTTATTGTTTCAATCTTTGGTTTCATGTTTATTAAGTTCTCTCTTATCCCCAAGGTTACATAACTTTCACGGAAATATGCTTCTGGTGTTTTTATGGTTTCATATTACGTTTGAATCTTTAATCCATCTAGAAGCCGGACTCTCAAATTATTTCATTTCAAGGGGTAGGTCATATGCCCAAAGTATTTTTTTTTAAGTTTTTAAAAAATTTGTTTTTATTTTATTTGAAAACACAGAGAGGCAGACAACAGAGAGAGAGAGAGAGAGAGAGAGAGAGATCTTTCATCCACTGGTTCACTTCCCAAATGCTCACCATAGCCAGAGCTGAAGCCAGGAACCTGGGACTGAATCCAGGTCTCCCACATGGGTGGCAGGGACCCAAGCACTGGAGCTGTCACCTGCAGCCTCCCAGGAAGCTGGATCAAGAGTGAAAGAGCCAGTTCTTGAAGCAGACACGGAAGTAGCAACTTGATTAATGCCCACCCATGCCTACACTGTTGATTGAAAAAAAAGAAAAGTGTTTTCCCGTAGGTTTGAAAGATCCTACCACTTCAGGCTGCCATATAGATTTCCCACTGTGTTCCATTGCATTCTTGCATCAGGAATGCAAGGTTTAAAGGATTTTAGCTTTAATGTCAGGACAGGACAGGGCACATCCCATCCCCCACTCTTTGGTTTGCTTTTCACATACTTATGTCTGGAACACGGAGCTTTCTGGAGCGTCACGTCTCTGTGTCCAGCACACAGGATCTCTCTCTGTGGACCGAGTAATTTCTGTTTCTCCGGTGAGCGTTGAAGTCCTCCGCCCGTAGGTCCTGTGTGTGCTTCCTTGTTCGGCTCACCGCTAAGAATTCCTCATTTCGCGCTGAATTGTGAATGGGAGCTTTTTTCCCCCGATATATTTTGTTACGGCTATTTCGGGGCGCTGGCAACCCGCAGGGTTTTGTATATTTATTTTGTAACTGGCCACCTTGCTGGATTCTCTGTTCAGCTCGAACAGCTCCGCTCCGCCGTGCCTGTCTTCGTGTCTCTTCCCCGTGAGGCGGTAGCTGGGGCGGTCCGGGCCACATTAGCTTGGGCGTGCTGGGCAAGGGGACACGGCGGGGTCGCCCATCACGGCGGCCAGCATGGGGAAGAGGCGCGTGGTCCTCCAAACAAAACACTGTTCCCATGAAGGAGCTTCTTTGACGTCAGCTGGTATTTTGGTCAGGAATTACAGAATGTACTGCGCAACAAGTTAAAAAACACGCTGCTTAAAAAAAAAATACCGGCCCTTTTCCAACAAGATCAACAACCAACGTGTTACTTTTCTCACACCTTGGACATGTAGGAAACTGTGCGCTCAGGGAGCTGGCCCGGCGCCCTCCCGGGGAAGGTGCCAGGCGGGATGAATGCGACAGGACAGGGGCTCGCTTTGCTCGTTCGCTGGACTTTGAATAGCTGCTAAGAGTCCCTGCGAAGCCCCCGGGCACCCCGGTGCTCCGAGCGCCAGCAGGGGCAGCTGGCGGCCTTTTCCGGGGAGGGCTAGCTCTCCACCGATCGGAGAGAGCTGCTGGCACTGGGGCCGGCCTATGATCCCAGCATCTCGACTTCGAGCCCTGGAACGCAGAGAGGATGGTGGCTCTGTCCCCGTGGTGAGAAGAGGTCCTCCAGGACTCCCGTGTGCGGGGGCGGAGCCTGGACTTGAACCTGGTTAAACAGAGACATTTAAAACGTGGGACGCCCGGCACCCTTGGCCGTCAGACCTCCAATGTTGTCACACCGAACGCCCGAAGGTGCGGGCTGCGCCCTCACGATGGGGAGTGGGGGACAAAGGGAAAGCCCGGCTTAGCATCATCACCAGCATGGTTCCCACTCAGAGACCCCTGGGAAGGGTCTCTGGGCCACTTTCAGAGCTTTCCCGAGATCCGGGGTCTTTGTGAGTCCACTGGGCAACTCAGGGTGTGGGACGGGTGTGTCGGGATGAGCTGGTTGTGACAGGTGGGTGTGAGAAGGGGAAGATGAGGGTGAGGAGGAGGGAGCTGCCCCACCCCAGGGCTCCTTGTGCCGTTCCCCTGCACCCCCGTCCCAGTCCCATTGGAGGTGGGCACCAGAACAGTGGCCCACGGAGGCTGGGAGGAATGAAGGGCCGCTGAGTCCCATGGCCAGCATGTGGCTTTGGGAGGCACAGGGGAGGGAGGGACAGGCTGGGACAGCCTTCGTCAGCTTCCCAGCCCTGGCTAGCCCAGGGGAGCCCTGAGCGGCTGCTTTGACCAAGAAGTGACTGTTAGCAACCAGCTTGTTGCAGCACTTTCTCCCATCAGTCAGCAAACCTCTAGACCCCTACTTCGCATCCTGCTGGCTAACCCAGGAGGTGGACACCAACCAGTGGGAAGCAGCCAGAACACCAGCCTGGGCAGAGCGCTGTGGGGGCACAGAGCCCGCCTCCCCTCTCTGGTTTATAAAGGGGCGGGGGAGACCTGCAGTGTCACCTCCAGTTGTCCCCCCCAGCCTCCTCCAGGGTGACTCCAAGGCCCTGCCCGGGGTCCCCAGCCACGCAGCCTTTCTTCCTGTTGCTGCTTCTGCTGGGGACCCCTGCCAACCCCTCCCTCCACCCTCCAGCAGCCCTCAGCTCCTCATAGCTGTCCCGCCTCACCCTCCCAGCCTCGCTCCCCTGAGCCAGCAGGTCCTGGAATTAAGTCCTCCTATCCCATGGTCCCTGCCCTCGTTGGAGACGTGGCTGTGGTCATCCTGGCTGCATCTCACACTGATGGAGGCAGGCAGCTAGGTTAACATTGATCAGACTTGTGAGCTGGAAGACCACACCTCCTACGTGACCTCATGCCCCTACCTGACCCCACCTGTATGCCTACCTGCCAGTCAGACTACATAAGCATCCCCCTTTGGGAGTAAATAAAAGGCCTGGAACACGGTGGACCCCTCCCTCGTTGCCCGCGCCTTCGGGGGCCTGTAGCCCGTTGCCCTCTGCCCTGCCTCTGCCCTCCTGCCTACATGCTTGTTCCACGTGGCGCCTGGCCTGCTCTCTGCCTGGGATGGCCCAACTTAGTTTCTAGACTTCCTTCCCCCCTCATGAAAGCCCTCACTTTCCTGTGCATTTCTCTGGCTGAATGAAACCCTTAAAAAACTTCCCACGATGTCTGCTCTATGCGAGCCAGTGTTCAGAATTCTCTGAATAAGTGGCAAGAACCCACATTCTTATTAACTTTGAAATTATTAACAAGGCGGGATCAAATCAGCGCCAGTGGACTCAGCCATGTTGGTCACGCCCCTGTCCGGGAACCACGCACCCACCTCTCCCAAGCAGCTTCCCCCGCCCAAACACCAACGAACACACACACACCTGACTGCCCCAGGGGCTGGGCGGAGCTTTCCCGATTCTCCCACCACCACCTCAGGCTGTGCCGTGAGCTCCATCAGCCCACGTGCCGCAAGTCTTACAGTTCCACATCTTCTGTCCACTGCTTCTGTCCCTTCTGCTTCTAGGGGGCCACGCTGCCCACATGGCAGGGGGGTTGGACCCTGTCTGAGAGAAGGTGCAGCTCAGCCCTTCGGACCAAGCGAGGTGGTAAGGCGCAGGGGCAGCAGGTATGCGTGCCGTAGGAGAAGAGGCACGTTGAGCCGGCCAGGTCCTTTGCAAAGGCAGCTGGTACTCTTATCTATAGGGGAATGGCACAAATTCTCTGAGCCTCAGTTTGCCCATCTGTGAAGTGGGAAGATAGTGAATCCTACAAGTAGGGGGGCCTGGGGGCACATGACTTGATCTCCTCCCCTCCCACCACCAGGGCCTGGTGTGCCATGGCCACCTCCTGCCCCAGTGGCGGAGGCCATCTGGGGTACAGGGGGCTCTGTCCCCGAGACCGTGGGCTGCATCTCTGGCTCCGTGTAGAGGGGAATACGGGACAGCCCCGGAGCGGCGCTGGGCAGGCGGAGGGAGCGGCCTTGAGCGTCCCGGCCAGGCTGCTTGGCACACAGCGCACGTGCTCCTTGTTTCTCAGCCTCTGGGGCCTGCGCCAGGGCCTGGAGCAAAACACACAGCCCCGAGCTGCATAAGCCTTTCCTTCTTCTTCCCTTTTAATCACTGACTCAGGGCCGTGTCCCCGCCCCCCTGCCTTGCAGGATGTTATGAATGGAATGTACGAATTCCAGTCTGTGTGCGCCCAGGAATGCAGGCCAGGCTCCCCCCCACCCCCCACCCTCCCTGCCCAGGGCCAGGAACTGCGATTCAGAGGCAGGCCCTGGTGGCCATGGAGGTCCTGCTGCCTGCCAGCCACACGCACCCCAAGAGACACAGCCTGATGCCTGCAGGGGGAGGGCAGTGGTGAGGTGAGGGGAGAGCGGCTGAGAACACGAGCCACCAGGACCCCGTCACACTCACACCTCTGCGCGGGGACTATGTGGTTCACATGCTGAGGCACACACACACCTGGGCACCACATCCTGGGGCGCACACACACACACAGGGTGTATACACACAGCCTTTGTACACCCGCCGCCGCTGCCACCAGAGACGCACACCCTTGAAGTTTGCACCCTGAGATGGGCACTCCATGGGGTGCGTGCTCTCGCCTGTGAATCTCCCCCAGCAGGCATCAGCCTGCATCTCTCCAAGTGTGTGCAGCTGGTGGGCAGGCACCAGCACACTGCACTCCTCACACATGTGCTACTGTGGTGTGCGCCAGACCCACGTGCCAGGGGCGCCTCCATCCCGGGCATACTGTCCGCATCCAGGCTCAGCTTTGTTCCCCTTAGTGGACGGGCAGGCAGCCTGCAGAGGCCTGAGGTCCTGGGTGGAGACGCCAGCGCCCAGCCCGGGGAGGCTGCCCCTGGTTCTTCACTCAGCTCCGGAGGGGCAGCCCGGCTGCTGGGGGCTGGCCTCCTGCGGATAGGGTGGGCTGGGAGGAGCTGTGTTGCGGGGGCAGTGTTGAGGGGAGGGGCTCCTTTCTCAGAGGCTTTGCTAACTTGGGTCTGCGTTTTGTGTCTGCTTGAAGCTCTGACGTGCAAGGCTTACTGATTGGAATCCGTTGCCTGGAAAACCACAGGGCCAACGGGCTCTAGGCCTGGCCCAGGCAGGGCCGGCCCTCCCCGCCCCCGCTCCCGGCCTTGGTGGCTGCGGGCCAGCCAGCGTGTCCCCGCCAGCTCCAGCACCTCCCAGGGTGCCCCCTCCGGACACCGTGCGCTCCCACGGGATACAGGGCAAGCACGAGCCTCCGGCCCCATGGGAACCGGGGCATCCTGCCAAAGCTTTGCTGCCGTCATTCATGCATTCTGCATTCATTCATTCATCACCCATTCAGGAATCATTCGCCCAGGGCTGCCGACCTATCAGGAGACCCGTCTGTCTCTGTTCCCCGGGTCCTTGCCAATGCACAGTCCCAGGTCGGTTCTGTTTGGCTTCGCTATGGTTCCAAAACGTCTGCTTCCATGTAAAAAGTCACATTTCTGTTCTGTAGGTTGCTTCTTAAAGGGGGAGGTCTGACCTCAGGCCTGCTTTCCCACCAAGCCCCAGGCCAGGAGCGGAGCCAGCCACCCCCTTCTGACCAGCTGAGCACTGCTTCCTGCCGCGCCCCCTCTCCTGCGGCCTCTCTGGACCTTGGGGTTAGACCCCTGGAGGGGTTTCCAGCAGAGCGTCCACAGGCGGCGCTGCTCGAGCTGGGAGGAACCATTCACCATCCGAGTGGCTGAGCCCTCCCGCCCCCAACTCAGAACTTGGGTACCCATGCGTGGGTTCCGGGGGCAGCCCACAAATCGCAGGTTCTGGGGATCCTAAGGCCGGGTGAAGCCACCTCCTGCTTCCCTCTCTTACGCCCCCTGCAGGATGAGGTATGCATGGCAGGAGGACACGTCCACATCCCACACACACACAGCAGGACAATCCCTGGCCCGCTTTCTCGTTCACAGACATGGTCTCTTCCGACTTGCATCTTGCTGTCACCTCTTTCTCTCCCAAGTGGACATCAGTTGCAGGCTGAGGTCCAGCACCCAAGGAAGTGACCTCACCCACGCTCCCTTTGGCCCTGGGGAGTCATTTCCATGTCAGGTTAGGTTTTGGAGAGCTGGGTTTTTTAGCATCAGTATGCCCCACTTCTGTTTCTCTTCCATTTTTTGCTATTTATTTTCATTCTGCTTAAAAGGGAGTGAGAGAGGTTGATCTTCCCTCCAGTGGTTCACTCCCCAAATGCTTGCATCAGCCAAGCTGAAGCCAGAAGCCAGGAACTCCATTTGGCTCCAGCACGGATGGCAGGGACCCAAGTACCTGAACCATCATCTTGCCTCCCAGGGTGAGCATGAGCAGAAGCTGGATTGGAAGCCGAGTAGCCGGGGTGCAAACCAGGCACTCCCACTAGGGGGCGTGGGTATCCCAGGTGGCAGTATGGCCACTGTGCCAAATGCCCGCCCATCCTTGTTTAACAGAGTAAAGCACACCAACATTTTGAAATGATTGCACGGCTGTTGTACTAACAGCCAGGATGGTGCTGCTGGATGGGCCAGCTCTGCCCGCTCACCAGGGCTGGTGCACGGTGGACACCGGGGAAAATGGGTTAGAAGTGTTGGCATGGACTACACCACAATGTGCCTTTCAGAGTGTCGAACAAAGACAGGGTGGGGCTGCTGTCTCCTGGGAAGTGGGGATTCCTGGGAATATGTCTGCATTAAGCGGGGGCTGGAGGCATGAGCTGCAGGTGGCTGCTTCCCAGGCCTTGGGCACCGAGGCCAGCGCAAGCCCAACATCTCACTCCAGGTCATCGCTGCTTTCTCACGGTACCCGGGATCATCATCTCCATTTCAGAGATGAAGTAGCCCAGCACTGGAAGATGCGAGCGACTGGCCCGCGTCCAGTACAGACCCCCCCGACATAGGAGGGTTCCACTTAGGGTTTTTCACACTTGGATGGGGTGAGAGTGAGATGCAGTCAGTGGAAGCTGTACTTCGAAGTTTCGCCTTGGTCTTTGACCTTGCCTTGGGCATGTGCCGTGTGTCCCAGCGCTCTCTTGTCTGTCAGGCAGAAGCTCCAAGGCAGCCCCAGGACCATAGCAGGGGAAGACCTGCCGTGTTCCGTGTGGCTGAGCTATGAAGTCTGATAGGCTGGGTGTCCTAACTATATGTTAGATGTATGACACCTTCAACTTATAGTGGCTGTCATGGATGTGATGCGTGGTAGGTCGGGGAATTTCTGTACAAGATTTGCTGCAGGTGCTGGAGTTAGCTGGAATACATTGCAAAAACCACACCTTGCTGAACTGGCCTGGTTTCATTCCCCGCCCCCCATTGGAGGCAGCTCAGACTGTGAGCCGCTCCAGGGCTCTGTTACCAGGGAGAGCCCCCAACCCCCTCCTGGCACCTGGATTTCTTCTGCTCAGCACATGGGGCCAAGGAGGTGCTTGAAGGTGGAAGGTCTCCCTGCCGAGAGAGTCCCAGGGCCTCCAGCCTCATCACTTCCAAGCATGGTGATGGACAAACAAGCATCCTAGGGTCACACTTTCCAGGGACATCTTCCCTTTCCTCCCAACAGAGGGTGTGGGTCCTCACACCCTGGGGTGACAGGGCCCCCGTGGGAGCTGCCTGTGAGGTGTGGCCTGTCCCCACATCTCCAGCTCTCAGTGGAGTCCTTTGTCCACTAATCTCACAGGGTAGCCCTAGTGCTACCATCTCTGCTTCTCGTCCCAAAGATGCAGGGTCAATAGCATGAGGCATCCTGGGTGGATTCTAGTTCTCCATGATATGAGAGCAGGTGTCAGGAAGAGCATGGATATGTTGGAACTCAACCAACTCATTCTAGATCACTCAATATACAGAGAAGGGGAACATGGGATTCACGAGAATTCCTCTTGGGCCACCATTGCGTCTGTTTGGAAGAAAGAACCCTCTTGGAGCTGAGACCTCTCCAGGGCTCACTCGAATCATGGAGGTTGGTTGACAAAGATCTAAGGGTGCTGAGTTCTCTTAACCAAAGTATTGCACGTTATGGGCGCCATGATGCATTTGCGTGTGTGACTGTGATGGGAGAAAACAGTTGGAAGCTAATGGCTCTGGATGACACGGGGGAGGTTCCAGGACGCAGGGGGCAGGAAGGAGAAAGGAGAGGAGGGGGATAAAGTGGGCTGGCACCAGCTGGAAGGGGTAGGAAAAAACCCAGTGGTACCAAGGGCGTTAGGAGCACACAAATGCTTACTGAGTATCTTAAAGGGAAGGCAAACGGATACAAGCTTCACTTCCCCTACACAGTTTTTATTTACATTTCCATAATTTATACGTGTTGGGTAGCAGGGGATCTGAATGCTTGCTGTAAATTCAAAGTGATTTGGCTCCCCAACTCATACAGGTGGCTAAGCCCTGGAGTCATGGGTTGTTGGTACCAACAGGCTGGAGGCTGGATCCAGTTATGGTGGCTGGGAAGGGGGCCCTGGAGTGGGGGCCTTGAGAGCCCTTCTAAAGGGAGGGCGAGGACTGAGTTGGGACACCTCGTCTGCTTCCTGGCTCTCCATGTGATTTCTCTCCATGTCATTTCTCTGCCATCCTAGACCTCCCCAGAGAGCTGAACCAGTACAGGCCAACCAATCTTAAACTCTGAACCTCTATCCACTGGTTCACTCCCCAAATGGCCACAACAGTGGGGCTGGGCCAGTCCAGACCCAGGAACTTGGAACTCCATCTGGGTCTCCCACGTGGGTGGCAAGGGCCCAAATACTTGGACCATCTTCCGCTGCATTCTCAAGTGCATTGGCAGGGAGCTGGATGAGAAGCAGAGCAGCTGGGACTGGAACCGGCACTCTGATCTGGGATGCCGGTGTCACAAGCGATGGCTTAATCCACTGTGCCACAACACTGGCCCCTCACGTCATTACTTTTCACTATATCTAAAAGAAGCGGGGAGCCTTTCGAACTGGTTTATCAGGAAGCATTTGGGGAGCAGGGAGGAGGAAGCCTCGAACGTTCTAAGCTCCGAGAGAGGGGCTGGAAAGGGCTTAGAAGCCCAGAGCGCTGAGAGAAATGCGGATGGCAAAGACCACGCTGATGAGCTCTGTGCTGCAGGTGTGGATTCCAGCGAGAACCGGACTGAATGAAGGTCACTCTGGTTTGCGGTGACCGAGAACCTGTGTTTGCTGTGTCCATGTCCAGAGGCTCCGTGGGAGGCTGAGCTGCAGGGGTGGCTTGGTTCGTGTGGTAGAGGAGCTTTGGGGCGGCTCAGAGCTCAGGCTGCAGCACAGGTGGTGGTCCCTGCTCTAAGTCGTAGGGTGAGAATCAGGAATCAGAAGTCCCAGAGCGAAACCATCAGGAAAGTGCACAGCCTGGCTGAAGCAGGCAGGCAGAGGCAGCTGATTTGGGATAGGAATGAGAGGGATAGAGTAGAGACCAGGGGCTACAGCTACTGGTGCAGGGGAAAGGGAGCTGGTGTGCTTATTAGCAATGGGAGGAAGATCCAGACGGCACATCAGAGAACTCGGAGGCTGCTCTCCCAGCAGAAGCCCAGAGACCTGGGAGGGGAGAATGGTTTTTGTGACAGCCGGAGCTGCTGTCTTCCAGCCTGCCGGAGACTACCCGGATTCAGTTCCCCTCCCTGTGCCTGGCTCGTGAGGCCCTGGGGGAGGTGCTGCGGTGGGCCCAGGTGGGGCTCGTGAGGGCGGCCGGCCTCACAGCAGCGTCCACGAGCTGCCTGTGTTCCAGGTGTGCAGAATGCAGTGTTAGGAGGCCGGTGGTGGCTCCCACAGGCGCTCAGAGGAGAGCCAGGGAGGCCAGGCAGAGTCCTGAGTTGTGGGGGTGACGCTGATGCCGAGAGCCCAGGAAGGTAAGGTGACCGCGGAGTGACATGTTGGCTTTGGGAAGCCACGGGTACCTGTGCGTAGCCTCAGACAGCAGCCACGTGGGCAGGTGTGGAGCTGGGGAGGGGAGGCATGGAGGCTTCCCTCCCAAGCTGTCAGGAGCCCAGCCCGCACCCCACGGGGCAGGAAGTCCCAGAAACTGGGCACGCTGCATGGGGACTTCACGTTTGCCCTACTGTGTTTTGGTCTTGCCTTGATTTGATGAATATTCCAATTTCGCTGCCTGTCCCTTTTGGAAGGGACATACATGCGCTGAGTGTGTCCCACCCTCGTGTCTCCGATGCAGGGGACTTGTCTTCTGTCGTGCAGAGAGGGGCTCAGAGCTTCACGGTGCGCCCTGAGTCTCAGGTGAGATGTTGGCCCTTGGAGTTAACGGCAGACTGCGTTGAGCCTTGGAGCAGTTGTGGGTGGGGTGACAGGTTATACGTGAGGAGGACATGAGTTTGGGGGAGCCAGGGCCAGGAGGCTGTGGCTTGAGTGTGTTAGCTCCTCAGTGCGTGCCCCACAGTGGGGACTGCTGGCACTCACAGGGTGGAAGCGCAGTTCAGATGCGGTGGCCAGGAGGTGTGCCCCGTGGGAGGTTCTTGGGTCACTGGGGGTGTGTCCTGGGGAAGGCAGAAGCCTGGTCATACAGGTCTGAGCTGGGCCTGGGCTCTCCCTCTACTTCCTCGCTGTCACCACGTAATTGTTCCTCCGCCTCCTCCAACCTCACCAGACAGACCGTCTTGGACTGGGACCCTCTGAAACCACGAGCCAGAATAGACCACCTTCCTTCATCCGTAGCCTGTGTCAGCTACTCGTTATGGCAACAAAAAGTGGGGTGAGGCAGGCGAGGCTGAACCCCAGACTTGTTGTGCTCTGCTGACCTGGCCGCTCTCTGGGCTGGCGTCGAGTCACGGGCAAGGCTTTGCTCCACTCTGGAGCCTCCGACTCCCGGCCTCTGCAGCTCCCAGGGGCTGCCTGCCTCTCTTCAAAGCCAGCAGTGCCCAGGCTCATCTTTCGCAGACCACTGCCTCCACCTGCTATGTCTGGGTTCCAGCTGGTGATGTGGGGCACTTCCCTGCTCAGTGGATTTGCAACCTGAATGCCATCTGTAACCAGCATCTCCATTGGCCAGGGAGCAGTCACAGGTTTGGAAGATGAGGACAGGGACATCACTGGAAGTGAGGATGTTTCTACCTCCAAAAGCCTCCACATCGCGGCCCATTGTGACACCGGGTGGCATTAACTATAAGTCTTGTGCTTCCAAATCAGTTTTTTTTTTTAAAGGATTTATTTATTTATTTGAGAGGGAGAGTTACAGAGAGAGAGAGAGAGATCTTCCATCTGTTGATTCACTCCTTGTATAGTCTTAACGGCCAGGGCTGGGTCAGACCAAAGCCAGGAGCTTCATCCAGGTCTCCTGTGTGGGTGGCAGGGGCCCAAACACTTGGACCATCCTCTGCTGCTTTCCCAGGTCATTTGCAGGAAGTTGGATCAGAAGTGGAGCAGCCGGGACTCGAACCGGTGTCCATATGGGATGCCAGAGTTGCAGGCAGCAGCTTTACCTGCTGCTCCATGGTGCTGGCCCCAGGGACAATGTTTCCTGTTGGTGCCATTGAGCTTTGTACACTGTAAACCCTCAATAAGTCCCAGAGGGGGGGGCAACATGGGGCTGTCCCTGGGAGCCACTCTCCTACTGACCACAGGAAGCCACGGTGAATGAGCAGCCAGTATTTCTCACTCACCAGGGAGTGCAGCGGCAGCTCAGGGACTGCAGACTGCCTGGGCTGCCCCGTGTGGGAAGGAAACATGGGCTTCGTTCCCCCGCGGTGGCCCAAGACCTGCTGGGGATGGGCAGATGCTGTTGGTGAGGACACGGCATCAAGGCCCACCCAGACACAGACCCCCAGGAGGAAGGCTGGGGAGCTCCCGAGCTGCCTGGGGTTTGGCCAGTGGAATATAGGAGAGGAACAGCTTTGATTTGAGTGAATGTATGTGCTTCTTTGTGGCCTAGCATCGTCTTTGGTGTGTCCAGGCCAATGTTTACTTGGAAAGAAATTCTCCAATTCTTAAATGGGTTCATCTGTTAGCTTATTGTTAGAAGAGATTTATTGATTTGAAAGGCAGAGTCAGAGGGAGAGAGATTGATTTCCATTTTCCATCTGCTGGTTCATTTCCTAGGTGGCTGCAACACGGGAGCTGGGAGCTCCATCCGGGTCTCCCACGTGGGTGCATAGGCCCAAGGACTTGGGGCATTTTCTACAGCTTTCCCAGGCACATTAGCAGGGAGTTGGATCAGAAGTGGATTGGCCGGGACTTGAACCAGCGCTCTGATGTGGGATGTGGGTGATGCAGGTGGTGGCTTAGCTCACTGCACTACAACGTTGGCCCCTTAGCTTGCTTTATCTTCATTTATTCTGCTGGTCCACCTATAAGGTAGGCCTACGTGGACTGCAGTGCGGGCCTGCAGGTAGCCCTGCGTAGCCCCAAGGTGCTCGAGCTGCTACGAGCCCTGGACTCAGGGTCCTCCCTGGGTTTGGGGGTGGGGGCTGTGGAAGGCCACTCTGTACAGGCCTTTTCTATGGGAGCCTCTACCTGGCAGCCCCCACCCCGAGAAAGAAGCCCCAACAGGCAGGAGGAGGCAGCCATGTGCTAGGGCCGAAAGGAACGTGGGGACATCTCAGGCCTTGCTCTGGACAGCAGGGTCCTCAGAGCCCCTCCCACCTGACTCCCAGGGGACAGTTACTCAAGAGGCAGCAGAGTGCCCTGGGATGTGCTGAGGGGTAGCCTGGCCGGCCTCTGACACGGTGCAATGCCTTGCGTTTTGCAACCCAGATGGATTGGATGGCAGGCAGGGAACACTCCCAGGGCCTTTGCATCAGCCCCACTGGGTGAGGTCCACATCAGCCATTCACGCTGCAAGGGAGTGCCTGGGGTGCGGGGGGGAAGCGAGGCCCAAAGGCTGGTTGGGCCGCGCAGTGCAGGCCCAGGGCACCCAGAAAGCCTGGGCAGAGCTGGCACGCGGGAGGAGGCGCCCTGGCCCAGTGCTCTGCCCTTGCTCATGACAGCCCCGTGGGCGGGGGCCGGATGGAAACCTGGCACCTCCTGCCCCACAGTGGGGCTCCGTCCCGGATCTCTGCTCTCATCCCAGTGCTGACTCCAGTGTGTAAAAATAGGCATGGCTCTTGCAAGGAGCAATCGAAATCTGTGGCTGGGCAAAATAAACAGGGATCCGATCCAAGCTGGGTGGAGGGAACCGGCTGTGTTGACTTTGCGGGCCCTGCCGCTCTCACTGTAGGCACTTACTAAGGTGTTTTCCGTGGCGCTTGGGGCCCGTCTTGGTTGCCTAGTCCCGGATCTTAGAACCTGTGCCCGACCCCTCCACCCAGCCGGAGCAGACAGGGGCTGCAGTGTCTGCGGCACCACACTGCCCCCTGCTGGCCGGGTCTGTGGGATCCCGGGAGAGCAGGCCTGCAGCACCTTGGTCCTGGAGCCCTGTGGGAGGGCACCTGTGACCAGTCACCGGGAAGAGCCCTTGCCTGCCCGGCAGGCGGTGCAGAAACAGCCAGGGACAGGCCATCTGTTGTCACCACTACAGATCGCTCGGCCTGTACAGGTTCAGAAATCACGGACGCTAGGGTGCGTTAGAATGGTGATAACCACTATGCCACTGGCTTGTTCACTCACCGTGCTACACTTTTGGTTGTTGTCTTAGAGCGCATGCCTTCTAGCTTATGCACAACAGAAACAGTGCACGTGTCGCACCAGCAGCAGCCGCTCCCACCCCTCATGCTGACCGCGGCTCATGGCCACATCCAGAGGCCACGTGCGGCGATGACCTAACCGTCCAGTCCAGCAAATATGCGCTAGGATGTTTGCACAGCACGGGCCGCCTAATGACGCATTCTCAGCAGGGAGCTCCAGGCTGTCGGGCGGCGCCTTTACCTACGTGGCCCCTGAGCCAGGTCGGGAGGGACCAGCCCAGGGCAGGCAGCTTGCAGATACTAAGCGAAAGCACAGCACACACGGCTGTTTTCTGTTCTCCAGTCTCCTTCTCTCTCTCTCTCTCATGAGAGTTCAAAGATGTGGGTGCTGGTCCCAGCCTTGCTGGGACCTTCAAGACCTCAGCTGGGTTGTGGACCTTCCAGGGTCTCAGTCTCCCCATCCATAAAATGGAACTCTTGGGCTAGGAGGTCTTTACGTTCCTCTAGCTCTGATATGGGCTTGGATTCTGAGATTGAGATTGTAAGTGAATGAAAAACCTTCTCTGACTTCCCCAAAACAAGGCACAAATGGCAGCATCGTCCTTGGGTGTAGGGGGCGGGGGGAGGGGGGCATGAGGTTGTTTGAAGCCTCTGTTTCTTTTAATTTTTATCTTTAAATTTGTGTTTTTGAAAGAGTTATAGAGGAGAGGCAGAGGTAGAGAGAGAGAGAGCAAGGTCTTCCATCAGCTGGTTGACTCCCCAAATGGCTGCAACGGCTGGAGCTGGGCCAGTCATGAGCCAGGAGCTTCTTCCGGTCTCCCACATGGGGGCAGGGGCCCAAGGACTTGGGCCATCTTCTGCTGCTTTCCCAGGCACATTAGCAGGGAGCTGGATCTGAAATGGAGCAGCCGGGACTCTAACCAGTGTGCATGTGGGATGCTGGTGCTGCAGGCAGAGGCTTACTAAGCCATAGCGCCAACCCCTTTTGTTTCTTTTTGATACCCTTTATTTCAAAAACGGAGTTATCTTCATAGATTTTTATGACCATAAACATAATATGAATGCATGCAACTACCCTCTGCTTCCCCAGCGATGAAAATACAAATAGCATGGCTGCAAATTACAGTATTACATCATCGATCACTCACCAGATCAGCAAAGGGCAGCGTTTAATCAGGAAATGGGGAGATGAGGTTTTTACAGGGAGGGTACATGTGTGGGGTGCCACGGCCACTTTGAAGGGAAGGGGGGGGTCCACCCAGGAGCCGCCACACCTCTGTGAATCTGCACATTGGGATCCCGGAGCGTTCTTTGTGAAAGCGACAATGGAAAGCTCTGTGCAGCAGGGGCAGCTGCTGACAGCTGAGTCCTGCCCATGGTCTGTATGCCCCTCTGTGACGTGGCTTTGCTGCCCTGCATGGCACAGGCTGGGATCTCTTTCTCCAGTCTCGTTGTGAGCCTACCTGTGACACATACAATGTGCCAGAAGGACCTGGGGCGAGTCCCAGGTCTTGGGCCCTCACAGGACCCCAAGCCCACCAGGCTATGACAAAGACCAGTGCACTTTGCTGGGGAGGGGTCTGAGCGAAGAGCAGCCCTGGGACCGCGCCACAGGCAGCGCCCGTCTGCAGACATGGGAGTGGCTCCGTCCTGGGTCCTCGCCCTTCTTGAGCTCTATGAAGCTACGTGACTGCTCCCTGGACAACAGCAGAAGGTCCGTGCAGGCTGCACGCCGCAGAGCTACCACAAATGGGGCACACATTTGTGCAGGGAAACAGTGGCTGGAAGCTCTCTCTCCCCCCACCCCTGTGTGTGTGTGTCTGCCTTTGAAACAAAATGAAAATCAACTAGGGAAAGGAAAGCAAGTCTTTAAAAAAAAGCAAGAATCTTGCAAAGCAACTCTTGTTCTTTGCATCACTAAGGTTTAGAACCGTGTGGATTTTAGGTGTCAGCCCGGTGAACCTACGGTACCCAGGCTTTGGTCAAGCCCCAGTGCCGGTGCTGCTGTGAGGTTCGCGTGGGGATCGGGAGACTCAGTGACACAGTTGCCTTCCGTACTGTGGCTGCATCTCAGCCACTTAGCTGAAGGGCCCGAGAGCAGACGAAGGTTCCGGAGGCGGAACTGGGGCATCAGCCCTTCCCAGGGTCCCCCCCTCCGCAGACTCCACAGACCAATTCCTCGGAATCTCTTTCTCCCTCTGTCTGTCGATCTGTCCACCTCTCTTTTTACCTCTCTGCCTACTCACCTATGAAGGCGGTTTCAAAAAGTCCATGCAATGTGGAATTAAAGAGAAATTTATTCTGGTGCAAAATCAATAAATAAATGGAAATCCAGGCATGCGAGAGGATCTTCGAAAAGTTCGTGGAAAATGTGCATCATCAAAAATATTCCACATGGATCACAAAATGTCCTCCACCGAAGCACAATTACCTTTCCATGCCATGCGTCCACGTGCTGTTTGAAGTAGCTCATGTATACTTTATTATTCCTGGCTTTCTTCCCGTTATCACCAATGCAAAGCCCCCTGCCCAGCCCGCAGCAGCTGTCACTCTTCAAAGCGCCTTTGATGACTTCAAAGAGAGAAAGACAATCTGGCTGCTAGCAACGCATGATTTTGAATTTTTTTTTTTTTTCTGTAGCATCCCAGCAGCTGCATGGGCTGCTGTTATCATGCAGGGTCTCCGCAGAGATTGGGGTGGGGTGGGGCCGTAGAGCTTAACAGAGCAGGAACCCAGGGCAGGGATTTTTCGACAAGAAGAGGGCGGGGTCTGGGAGCCCATAGGGTGGCGCCACCCTGGGTCCTGCCGGGGCAGAGGGCGTGGCATTGCCGGGAAGGGTGGTACTGCCAGCCACGAAGGGGGTGGCTCCTGGCCATCTGCAGTGTGCTGTAGAAGAGTTAGTGGGCTGATGTCCCTGACCCTGAGGCCTCCATTGGTCCAACTCAAAGGGAACCCAGGGTCAATGAAGCCCAGGTGATGGAACTCCAGATTAACCTCCCGGGGCACATGGGGAATAAAGACACTTTCCAAAGTGTCTCCATCTTTGCCCAGACTTCCAGAGGGTCCCTTCCCAGCCTGGCTCCTGCAGCCCCCATCTTGGCCGCACACGATGGGGTGGGCTGGGGGTTGGGGTGATGCAGCCTAGCACCGCAAGCCTTGATCGCGAAGCACCATACAGGAATTGAGTGTGGCCTGCCCACCTAGGCCTGTAGCTCTTGGGCATCTTCAGCTGCACACGAGGGCGTGGCCACCTAACGAAAGACTTGCGGACAGAAAGGACTCATGTTTGTGGTCTCACTGGGCCAGAAGTCGGAGGGCTGGAGCTTCAGGGTGGGCTCAGCAGCTCAGCCGTGTTGGTGGTCTGGAACAAGGAAGGAAGGAATGTCCAGGGCCACCCAGTGTATGGAGCCTTGGTATGCCTTCATTACTTTCAAATGTTTTGTTTTCATTTTGTTTCAAAGAGAGAGAGAGATTGATTTTCCACCTGCTGGTTCATTCTCCAAATGCCTACAGCAGCCAGGGCTGGGCCAGACTAAAGCCAGGAGCTTGGAACTCTACATTTCATTGAGTTACTGGGTACGCCCCTTCCTGTGACATCCCCTGCGTATAATAAATTTGCCTTTTTCTCTTCTCCGTGAATCTGTGTATAGTCAGACCCATTCTCAGACGCAATTTTGAGCCTCAACAGGGGACAGAGAGGAAGGCAGGCACCTTCTCGGGGGAAGTTGTTTCTCAGAAATGTTCAGCAGACGTGCCCCGGGGTCCAGCAGGCTGGCCGTGCACTGTGCTCCTACTCCTAACCCACGCACCAGCATGGCGGGGGGAGATGACCAAGCAAAAGCAGCCTCCCCCGCCCCAGGTGGGGCAAGTGGCCCACTCCCTGGCACCTGCTGCCTACAACTTCAGCATAAACAGGGGTCCCATTCGCTGAAGACAGGGGGCAGCCTGGGCCTGGGAAGACAACAGCACCCACAACTCTTTCCTGTGTCCACACGGTGGCAGTCGGGTCAAGAGCCTGTGCACCAGTGAGAGGGGAGCGAGCTGAGGGTGTGGAGAACAGAGAGCTGGAAGTTGGTGCAAACCAGGAGCCACGCCAGAGACTTCTCTTTCCTAGTCTTTTAAAATGGAAATGGGGTGACAGTGAACTTTTCAACTCCTTTTAAAGTTTTATTAGGGGAAATCCACTTAATGTAAAATTATGAAAGTTGCCATTTCAAAGTGCATACTAAGTCTAAATTTGATTTTTTTGTTTTCTTTTTTAAAAATGTATTTATTTATATGAAAGGCAGAGTTACAGAGAGGCAGAGGCAGAGAGAGAGAGAGGTTTTCCATCTGCTGGTTCACTTCCCAAATGGCCACAATGGCTGGAGCTGGGCTGGTCCAAAGCCAAGGTCCAGGAGCTTCTTCTGGGTCTCTCATGAGGGTGCAGGGGCCCAAGCACTTTGGCCATTCTCCACTGCTTTACTAGGCCATTAGCAGGGAGCTGGATTGGAAGAAGAGCAGCTGGGATTTGAACCGGTGCCCACATGGGATGTTAGCGTCACAGGCAGCAGCTTTACCTGCTACACCACAGTGCCGGCCCCTAGATTTGTCTGTAGATTTGGCCAAGTGAGTGTTTCAGTGGCATTTAGGACATTCCCAGTGTCCGATAACTTCCACCGATGCCTGGTTCTGAAACAGTCCTCACTCGGAAAGGAAACTTACCACGTGGTTTCTCCCCCATTTCTCCTCCCCTCAGCCTCCAGCCACTACCGGACTGCGTTCCGCCTCTCTGGGTTTACCTGTCACGGGTATTCCACAGAAAAAGGTGTTCCAGTATGTGACGGACAGTCCTGTGGCACAGCGGTTATGCCACTGCTCAGGGTATCCACGCCCCACACTTCAGGGCCAAGTTCAGGTCCGGGCTCTGCTTCCGATTCCACTTCCTGTTGATGTGCGCCCCTGGAGGCAGCAGATGACGGCCCAAATGCTTGGGTCCCTGCCACCCACATAGGAGACGCACAGAGTTCCTGCTCCTGGCTTTGGCCTGGCCCAGCCTTGGCTATTCTGGGCATTTGGGGAATGAACCCACCAAAAGAAGATTCTTTGTGTGTATGTGTGTGTGTGTGTGTCTGTCTGTCTCTCTTCCTTCTATCTTTCAATTAAGATGAAAATAAATTTTAAAAATTTAAAATATAGCCCAACACCATTTGAAGAAGAAAATATGGCCTCATATGTCTGGCTTCCTCCACTTAGCGTGATCTCGTTGAGGACGGGGCTGCTCCAGATGTATCAGTACCGTACGCTTCACTTGATCTTGGCCTTCGCCGAGAAGCGATCATGATGGTGAACCTGCCGACGTGTGCCGGGAGGGCATGAAGTTCAGTGCGACCTCTCAGACCCTCCCTTCCCCTCTCTTCATTGGATGGGCACCTGTCTCGTTTATAATGAAACTTAGCCTTTGATATGATTTTCCTGAGTTCTGTGATTTCCAGGAGTTACTGAACCTTAGAGCGTGATGGGAACCCCTGAATTTACTGCCAGTGATAAGGGAGGGTGGCCAGGGGGCCCCCAGCTTTCTGTTGTGTTAACCCTCCCCGTGTATGGTGTCAGAAGCGAGGGCAGTCTTGCAGACTGGATGCTTAACCCCGTGGAATGTGATGCTAGTGTCAGAGCTGAGAGGCAAGACACCCAACTGTTTACCAGATGAGTGGGTGAAGAGCGTTCCGTTGTATAGTTACGTCACAGTTTGTTTAGCTATGCATCCGTGGGGACAGGTTTGGGCTGTGTGTACCGTTCAGCTCCTGTGAATAGTGTCGCTGTGGAAAAACGTTTGTTCGAGTACCTGGCTTCAGCTCTTTGAGGGGTGTGACCAGGTGGGGGCTTGCTGCATCGCGGGATTATTCCCTGCTGCACATACTCAGCCACAGTGGCTCAGTTAGTTTCACACTCCCGTTGTTCCACATCTTTGCCAACACTTGTGATGCTCCGTTTCAGCCAACATTATGGCTGTGCGATCATGTCTGTGTTTGTGTCTCCCCAAGATGGAGCTATTGAAACCGCAGTCCTGACATGACAGGAGCAGGTGGAGCTGCCAGGAGATCCCTATGTTAGGGAGCAGGTCCCTCGTGCATCCAATTGGAGTCCTTATTAGAGAAGCTCTGGGGGCTTTGATTTGCGTGGCCACAGTGATGAGTGGCTCAGGGCGTATTTTCAGGTGCACGCCAACCATTTCTGTGCTTTTTGGCTGTTGATGTTCTTTGCCCATTATTCAATTGAGTTGGATTGTAAAAGGTATTTGATGCATCTGCCCAATAGGATTTGCAAATAGTTTCTCCCATTCTGTAAGTTGTCATTGAATTCTCTTGAGAGTATCCTATGATGGCCCCAATTTTTAAATTGTGATGAAATCCAATTTATCTTTTTTTGTTTTGTTGCTTGTGCTTTGGGTGTCATATATTTTCTCTGAGAGTTGTATGATTTTAGCACCTATGTTTATGTTGTTAGCCCTTTTTGAGTTAATTTTTGTAAATAGTGTGAGATGGGGATTCTGCGTCATCCTTTTGGTCCCAGTGCCACTAGTTAAGATGCTGTTCTTCCTCCTTGAGTGGGCTCAGCAGTCTTGTTGAGAATCATCTGGCCACAGGTTATACTCCTTGATCTCTGTGTCAATTCTTATGCCAGGGCCACACCGTTTGGGTTACTGTTGCTTTGTAATAAGCTTTGAAGTCAAAAGCATGAATGCTTCAAGTTGTTTCTTTTTAGTGATTGTGTTGGCTATCTGGGCACCCTCTTGCAATTTTGTATGAATCTGAGAGTCAGCTTTCCCATTTCTGATAAAAATATCATTGGAATTTTGGTAAGCATTGCATTAAAACTGTAGATTGCTTTGGATGCACTTGACATTTTAATAACATTAAGTTTTTCAATCTATGAACACAGGATGCCTTCTCATTTATTTAGGTCTTTAATTTCTTTTAGTGATGTTTCTACTATACATTATACAGATCTTCTACATCTTTGTTTAAATCTAGTCCTAGGTGTTTTATTCTTTTGAATCCTATTATAAGTGCAGTCATTTTCTTGGGGGGGGGGGGTGTCAGACGCTGTTAGTGAGAGCCTGGGGGGATATGAAGAGGTGCTGAGCAAGACAATGAGATCTGATGTCATCAGCCAGCTGCAGCCTTCATGGCCTCACAGTCCCAGGAGACAGAACTTACCTTTTAAGTTTCTGTATCAGATGGTTCAGTGCTGATATAGAGAAACACAGGGTAATTTTATGAGCACCTTTCCTGGACTTGTTCATTAGATCTAAAGTGGGTGGGTTTTTTTTTTGTAAAATTTTGTAAAAGTGTTTTGTAAAATTTTGGCACCTTCCATACACCTGATCATAGCATATCTGATCATTTATTTATCATTTATTTCCAATTTAAATGCCTCTTATTTTATTTTCTGGCTTAATTGCTGTGGCTAGAACTTCTAGTACAATGTTTAACAGCAGTGGTGAAATCAGGCATCCCTGACTTGTTCCTGACCTTAGGGGTGAAGCTTTTCTTTCACCATTAGTTATGATTTTTTCTTTTTTGACAGGCAGAGTGGACAGAGAGAGAGAGAGAGAGAGAGAGAAAGATCTTCCTTTTCCGTTGGTTCACCCTCCAGTGGCCACTGTGGCCAGCGCACCGTGCTTATCCGAAGCCAGGAGCCAGGAGCCACGTGCTCCTCCTGGTCTCCCATGCGGGTGCAGAGCCCAAGCACTTGGGCCATCCTCCACTGCCTTCCTGGGCCACAGCAGAGAGCTGGCCTGGAAGAGGGGCAACCAGGACAGAATCCAGTGCCCCAACCAGGACTAGAACCCCGGGGTGCCCGCGCCGCAGGTGGAGGATTAGCCTATTGAGCCTCGGGTGCCGGCCAAGTTATGATGTTAACCATGAGGATTCTCATTTACATGTAGAAGGATTGCCCTGGGGCGCCGGATTCTATCCCGGTTGCCCCTCTTCCAGGTCAGCTCTCTGACAAGGCAATGGAGGATGGCCTAAGTCCTTGGGCCCTGCACCCGCATGGAGACCAGGAGAAGCACCTGGCTCCTGGCTTCGGATCAGCGAGATGCGCCGGCCGCAGTGGCCACTGTAGGGTGAACCAACGGCAAAAAGGAAGACCTTTCTGTCTGTCTGTCTCTCTCACTATCCACTCTGCCTGTCCAAAAAATAAAAAATAAAAAAGAAGAAGGATTGCCCTTCTGTTGTTAGTCTCTGATTTTTTTTTTTACATGAGAGCATTGAATTTTGTCAAATGTTTTTCCTGCATCTGTTGGAATGGTCATATGGTTTTCCCCCTTCACCCATCAATGTTTTGTGTTGCATTGACTGACTTATGTTGAACCCTTCCTGAGTTCCTGGGATAACTTAACTCACAAGTAGAGTGCGGTTCATCGTTCTTTTAATTTCTGCATTCTTGGTTTGCTGTTACACCTAGAAAAATCTTCCCATCGCAGGATTATATGTTAAAGATGGTCTTAGCCAGCTCGGAATGGGCCTCTGGTTCCACTGAGACCTCCTTAAAAGCTGCATGACTTATTGCCTGAGTGCCCATCAGCTGCAAAGAGCATCATTGCATGGGTATCCAACTCTGTGATGAAGCAGCACTCACTGGTGGGTGTTGGTGGTGGGAAGTATTGATGCCCGGCCTGTGTCTTTACCGAGATACATGCAGAGAACGTGGTACCCCCAGAGAACTCCACCAGGCAGCATCTTACTTAATTCCGCATCACTGTTAGTGGGACATCTTCTATACCAGGTGGCACTGCTAGACTGAGCTATGAAGAGCCCAGAGATTCTGGTGTGTGTGTGTGTGTGTGTGTAGAGGAACAAGTTAAATGATCCCAAAAGGAGTGAACAAGCACAACACTCCACCCAAAAGGACGAAAGACCTGGAAATAGAGCTAAATGTGGGACGTTTTATAAGGAAACTGACCTGGGCTCTTCAAGAAGTCAAACCCCTTGGGGGAAAAGTCAGAAGCATTCTAGACTTACAGAGAAGCACGGGACCTGACATCCAAATGTATACTTGCCTCTAGACTACATCCTAGTTGGAGAAAAAGTTACCAATGATATTCCTAGGAGAGTTGGAGAAATTAAATAAACGTGGGATATCAGATGACAGGGAACTGGTGCTGATGTTATGAGATGAGATAATGGCATGATAGCTCGGAGGAGAGGTTATTCTCTAAGGCTGAAGTATGTAGGTCTGCAGTTTATCATGTGGTAGAGCCCAGAGCCATAGAGACTAAGACACGGGGACATCGCTGAGGTAAGCACCATACAGAAAAACACACATTTCATGAACTCTTCTTTCAACTCTTTGGTATGTTTGAAGTTTTTCATAATAAAAAGAAAAATCAATTTAAAATGAAAATGCTCTATGCGTACCGTTAGGCAGCTTGAATCTTTTTTTTTTTTTCACTTACCAACACGTGTGCACCTTTTCATGTCAGTTCACATCTCACCCTCTTTATCCATTGTATAAATGCCAACCACTCTCAACATCCCTACTAGAGATTTCTGATTGCTTCTACGGAACACACTGCTTTGCCCTGAGGGAGGTAAGGAGAGCGAGGGGAGGGTCCTCATTCCTTAAAAGGTCCATTGGTCTTTCCCCCAGTTGGGTTTAAAAGAACAAAAGGGAAGGAATGGAGAAGGGGAGAGAACAGACTTCATGATGCCCCCAGAACGTCACAGGTCTGTGCACAGGTGGAGAGCAAGTGGCAGGTTCTGAGTCGGACTGGTCCTTGAAGCTGTTCCACCTGCAGGGTTGGTGCAGACTGGCTCAGGGTGACTGGAGTCTGGCCTGTCACACCCACCCTCAGCTCCGTCCTCTGCACCCCTGCCTTGGAAACTGACTTCATTTCTAGATGAGAAAACACACCACGTGTGTTTATAATGACTCATCCGTGTGGCATCGCAAGCATATTATACACCGTTATTTCCACTTCTTCAGTTTTGGAGAGTGTTCTGTTGCTGGTCTTTGCTTGTCCCTTCCTGTCATATCCCCACTTCATCCAGGTAGCAGCTCACTATGAGGCCACGCTAACAAGAGTATTTTTGCTCATGTACAAGCAGTAATAAACTGAGGCTAGATTTAGATAAATTCATAGATTATATACCGGCACATGTATAAATAAATACACGCACATGTGCAGTCTCACTACTGATACTCAATACCATTCTTCATTTTTCAAAAATGAGCTCCAAATCTGGGTTTCCACTCAGCAGTGACTGTGCCAACTCACCCAAGGCAACCGGTCCAACTCCGGTGCGGAATACCTAAGAGTCCACAGTGTGACAAGGCCATAATTTCTCAATCATTCTTTACCTGAAGGACATTTCCAGGTTTTCTGCATGGTGTTGGCAAAGAGGCTGTTTTTGTCTTTGTCCAAACCCATAGCCGTACCATCCATAATGGCCATGGACGTTCAGCCAATGTTACCCAATGGCTTTCCAGTTCTTTTTTTTTCTTTTTCTTTCTTTTTTTTTTTTTTCTTTTTCTTTCCAGTTCTAACACGGCGTGCTCCCACCAGCAAGGTCTGTGTTCTTCCTATGCTTTTCCATCAGCAGTAGGCACTCTGGCTTCTTCAGCATTTGGCCTCCTGATGCATGTTAAATGAAATCTCATAGTTAGTTTCATTTCCTTGTCTACTGCTGCAGCTAGCCAGCTTTTTATAAGCTTCGTAGCCACCTGGGTTTGCTACTCTGTGTGTCTTCTATTCATATCCTTTACCCATTTCTCTGTGGGATCCCTTGTCCTTGTCACCTTGTGAAAGGTAACACCATGTCTTACACGTGTAGTTTTGTTTTCTTCATACAAATGCAGCACCTGCCTGCAAACTCTGTTTATGTCATCTTTTGCCATGCAGGAGTTTTGTTTGTGTTTTTTTTGTTTTGTTTTGTTTTGTTTTTACAGGCAGAGTGGACAAGGGAGAGAGAGACAGAGAGAAAGGTCTTCCTTTTGCCGTTGGTTCACCCTCCAATGGCCACCGCGGTAGGCGCGCTGCGGCCGGCGCACCGCGCTGTTCTGATGGCAGGAGCCAGGTGCTTCTCCTGGTCTCCCATGGGGTGCAGGGCCCAAGCACTTGGGCCATCCTCCACTGCACTCCCTGGCCACAGCAGAGAGCTGGCCTGGAAGAGGGGCAACCTGGACAGGATCGGTGTCCCGACCGGGACTAGAACCCGGTGTGCCAGCGCCGCAAGGCGGAGGATTAGCCTAGTGAGCCGCGGCGCGGGCCGCCATGCAGGAGTTTTCACCACCTCCTTTCTCTCTCTCTTTTTTTTTCCTTCTCTTACACTTTCCCATATCTTTCAAAAAGCAAAGAAACAAAACACTGGCCTCAGAGTGGGCGTTTAGCCTAGTGGTTGAAATGCCTGTGTCTCACATTAGAGTACCTGGGTTCAAATCCTGGCTCCCGCTCCTGATTCCTGCTTCCTGCACGTGTGGACCCTGGCTGGGGTTGGGGGATTGGGTGGGAGGCGGTGGTGACGCTCCTGTGGATGGGTTCCTGCCCCACACGGGGGAGACCTGGAATCTGGCTCCTGTTCCCTGGCTCTGGCATGCGTAGGCATTTGGGTGGTGAACCGGTGTTCTTCCATGCTTGCTCTTGTGCGTACTTTCTCCCCCCCCCCCACCTCCGTCTTCTCTGTCTCACCTTACTCTGCCTCTACAAACAAAGCAAAAAAACCAGCCTCTTGTTTTTTAACCGTGGTTAAGAACTTCTCTCCTGCCCTCCAGGGTATTTATATAACTTTTTAAAAAGATCTGTGTATTAGAAAGGCAGGGTTAGAGAGAGAAAGAGGGAGAGACAGAGAGGAGAGAGGTTTTCCATCCACTGGTTCGCTCTTCAAATGACTGCAATGGCTGGGCTGATCTGAAGCCAGGAGCCAGGAGCTTCTGCTAGGTCTCCTACATGCGTGTAGGGGTCCAAGCACTTGGGCCGTCCTCTGCTGCTTTCCCAGGTGCATGAGCAGAGAGCTGGATCAGAAGTGGAGCAGCTGGGACTCGAACCAGAGCCCATATGTGATGCTGGCACCGCAGGCCACAGCTTAACCCACTGTGCCACAGCACTGACCCCTATTTATGTAATTTTACAGAGTTTCTTGTAAGGTTATTATTTGGCTTTTTAGACTTAAGTCATGAATATATCTGAAATTGATTTTTGCCTAGGGTATAAGGTGAGGCCAATGTGATTGCTTTGCGAATGTAAGGCCAGCTGTACCTGCACCACTCATTAAATATTTCCTCATTTTCCTGTCCTGTGAGAACGTGAGAGCTCACCTGGCTCTTCATCAGTCCGCTGCACCGATCCGCCTGTCTCTCCCTACGCCAAGACCGCAGGGACTCACCAGCCGTGGTTGTGTCCTGTGCTTGGTTCCTGGCGAGGTGAATCCTGCTTAGCTCAGCTTTTTCGTAACTTTCCTTTGCCATTCTTGGTATTCATTTTTCTAAGCAAGCTTTCAGAACGTCTTATCCCATGGAGAGAAAAACACCATCGGGTTTCTGATTAGGATTGCATTAATCTCAAAATATCAATTTCAGAATAATTGACTTTGAATACTATTGAAACTTCCCATTCAGAAATATGGCGATGTTTTCTACTTGTCCAGTTTTTGCTTTGCATCCTTCAAGAAGATGTATTGATTGTCCTTAAAGTTCCTGTGCTTTTCGTATTAAACGTTCCTCAATGTTTAAATATTTTTCTGGGGCTGGCACTGTGGCGTAGCAGGTAAAGCCACTGCCTGCAGTGCCGGCATCCCATATGGGCGCCGGTTTGAGTCCTGGATGCTCCACTTTTGATCCAGCTCTCTGCTGTGGCCTGGGAAAGCAGTAGAAGATGGCCCAAGTCCTTGGGCCTCTCCACCCACGTGGGAGAACCAGAAGAAGCTCCTGGCTCTTGGCTTCGGACCAGTGCAGCTCCAGCCATTACGGCCAATTGGGGAGTGACCCAGCAGATGGAAGGTGCCTCTTTCTCTCTCTCTGCCTCTCCTTCTCTCTCTGTGTAACTCTGACTTTCAAATAAATAAATAATTTTTTTTTTTTGGACAGGCAGAGTTAGAGCAAGAAAGAGAGAGAGAGAAAGGTTTTCCTTCCGTTGGTTCACCCCCAAATGGCCGCTACGGCCGGCACACTGCGCTGATCCGAAGCCAGGAGCCAGGTGCTTCTCCTGGTCTCCCATGCGGGTGCAGGGCCCAAGCACTTGGGCCATCCTCCACTGCCCTCCCGGGCCATAGCAGAGAGCTGGCCTGGAAGAGAGGCAACCGGGATAGAATCCGGTGCCCTGACCAGGACTAGAACCCAGTGTGCCGGCGCCGCAGGCAGAAGATTAGCCTAGTGAGCCACGGCACTGGCCAAATAAATAAATCTTTAAGAAAATAAATGAATATTTTCCCAAGATAAGGGTTGTTTGATGTATCATATTCACTCACCTTGAATTTTTCTGTGCACTCTACAAGACTTTTTAAACAGTATGGGTGGAGCATAATTTATGTACCAAAAATTCGCTTACTTTAAGTGCACAGTACAGAGATTGTCCTTTTGCAGAACTGTGCACACAGCACCGCAGTCGGATTTGCGCTGGATTCTCATTTCTCCTTGCAGCCCCGGGCCGCTGCCTTCCCTCACTGCAATGCTGCCTCCGAGGTGGTCTCTTGAGTCCTCACTGAAGGGAACCAGAGTGCGCCTCCCCGAGCCGAGAGGGATCGCTGAAGACAATCGCAATGCAGGGGAGCCCTCGGCCTGCCTTCCTTGTTGGCTAAGAGCAGTGCAGGATTTTTAAAGAGAAGATCTTTCTCTCCTCCTGCCGCCTTTTCCCAGTCCAAGGACGGGATATAGACTCTACTTATCTCATTACACTCATGACAGTCTCTAAGGAAACGTTAAGTAACGATGAAAATAAAGCTCCCTCTCTAGCTATTGGCTTTAATTAAAATGATGTTAATGTTCTGTAGTTGAAGGTAATACTTAATGTTAATTTTGGAGGCTAGTCTTTATTAAGTAATTTTCCTTGGTTCCTGGGTTGTTATTGAGAACACTGAAATGGGGCCAGCGCTGTGGGCGTACTGGTTAAGCTGTGCTGGCATCGCATCTGGGCACTGGCTCAAGGTTGGCTGCTCCGCTTCCGATCCAGCTCCCTGCTAATGCTCCTGGGAAAGCAGTGGAAGATGGTCAAGTCCTCGGGCCTCTGTACCCATGGAGGAGACCCAGAAGGAGCTCCTGGCCCCTGGCTCTGGATTGGCCCAGCTCTGGCCATTGCAAATGGAAGTGAACCAGCAAATGGAAGGCCTCTCTGTCTCTCTGTCTGACTCTGCTTCTCTGTAGTTCTGCCTTTCAAATAAATAAATAAATAAATAAATCGTTAAGAACAATACATTTGCTTGGCTGCCTTTCCCGTAGGTATTGCTTAATAAAATCATAGGGGGTTTCTCCTTTAGTTTTCCTGGTTTGAAGACACTTTTTCATTCTTGGAATAAACCCCACCTGATGGTGTACCACTCTGCATCTTTTTTTTTTTAAAGATTTATTTATTTGAAAGTCAGTTACACAGAGAGAGGAGAGGCCGAGAGAGAGAGAGAGAGAGAGAGAGAGAGAGAGAGAGAGGTCTTCCATCTGCTGGTTCACTCCCCAGTTGGCCACAACAGCCAGAGCTGCACCAATCCAAAGCCAGGAGCCAGGAGGTTATTCCGGGTCTCCTACGCAGGTGCAGGGGAACAAGGGCTTGGGCCATCTTCCACTGCTTTCCCAGGCCACAGCAGAGAGCTGGATCAAAAGTGGAGCAGCCGGGACTTGAGCTGGCGCCCATATGACGTGCTGGCACTGCAGGTGGCGGCTCTACCCGCGATGCCACAGCGTCAACCCCTGGTGTACTACTCTGGAAATGCTACTGGGCCACTTGGTTAATGTTTTATTTAGAGTTTTCACATCTGTATTCAAAAGTTAATCAGGTATATGGCTTTCTCAGGTTATTTTACTCACTTTGAGTGTTAGAATTCTGACTTTTTGTAATAAAGGGGGAATTTTTTTTTTTAAAGATGTACTTACTTATTTAAAAGGCAGAATTACAGAGGGAGAAGGAGAGACAGAGATCTTCCATCCATTTGGTTCACTCCCCAGGATGGCCACCACAACCAAGGCTGGGCCAGGCTGAAGCCAGGAGCCAAGAGTTTCATCCAGGTCTTCTACACAAGTGCAGGACCCGTGTACTTGGGCCATCTTCCCAGGCACATCAGCAGGGAGCTGGATTGGAAGTGGAGCAGCCAGCACTCGAATCCACATGGGGTGCTGATGTCTCAAGCCACAACACCAACTACAAATTGGACACCTTTGAAACCTTGTGATACAGGATGCACTAGTGCAAACAGGATCAGCATGGTCTGAGTTCTCCGTTCATCCAGCTGCCGTCCCATCGGTTTCTGGGGCTTCATTCAAGGAGAGGTTTCTATACTCCCCGGCTCTGGGATGGTGATTTGCTATTGGAAGCTTTTCCTCCTTTGGGTGAAGACATCATTTATATTTTTCTAGAAAACCATTCATTTCATCTAAATGTAGAAATTTGTGCCCTGATTGATGCGTTTACACCTGGTGAACGCCGGGGCTGCTGTGACGACTCCGCCGTGCAGTTGTGCACGGGCTCTCGCCCAGGTTGCTATTTTCAATGTGCGCCATCAGTTGTCACCTGTCGTTCTCTCTCTCTCTGCTTTGTGTCTCCTTGTCAGTTCTGTTTTCATCATATAGTCCAGTCATTTCAATATTAAGAATTGCTAATTCTATCACCTGTCTCTACCTCTTGTCTTCCGTTTTCTGACGTCTAGAATTGGCACTCACTCCCTTCAGCTTTTCCAGGCTGCTGCTTCCAGCCCCGATGTTTCCTTAGAACGTGCTTCCTTCCAGCTGATTCCAGGCAGTCTCTCTCGGGCCCCTCCGTACCTAGGGTCAGCTGGAGGCACATTTTTTAACTTTTAAGTGTGTTTGATTTTGCTTCTGTTTTTAATACGTTTTAAAATGTTGTCGGATCCTGGACTACGCCGTAGTCTGCCCGTTCATCACACATGGACGGGTGGTGGTTCCCACGCTTGGGCTGTCGTGAACAGTGCCGCTTGAGTCTGAGTACTCGTCCACGTTTCTGATCTTCGTTCTCCTGTCTGTAGGCCTGTGGGTGGAGTTGCTGGTTGTAGGGAGAGTCCTCCCTTACCTGTCCGAGGGGCGGCCACGCTGATTTCCACGGTAGCTGGCTGAACACGAGCATCTCAGCGATTCCATGTCGGCAGGGCACTTCGGTTCTGCTTGTTTTTAAGATGTAAGCCTTCTCCGCAGGCGTGGAGGGACAGTTTGTCGTGGCTCTGACTGCGTTTCCCTGGTGCTGGTAATGTGGACTTGTTTCTTTGGAGAAATGTCTACTCAAGACCTTTGCTCATTTTTAAAATGTCATTCTATGCAATTTTGTTGTTGACTTATTGGAGTTCCATATGTATTCTGGACATTAGACCCTTGTTAGATAGTTGAGAAGTGTTTTCTTCCCTCTCATAGGCATCTCTTCACTTTCTTGATAGCGAGCCCAGATGGACAAAATCCTCTCGTTTTTTGGTGATGACTTCTGTGCTGTTTTTAAAAAAGTTTTATTTATTTGAAAGGCAGAGTGACAGAGAGAGAAAAAGAGGGGAAAGGGACAGACAGAGCAAGAGAGGGGAAGAGAGAGGGAGGAGGGGAGAGACAGAGGGGGGAGAAAGAGAGAGAGAGGGAGAGAGAGGGAAAGAGAGAGTCAGAGAGAGGGGGAGAGAAATCTTTCATTTGCTGGTTCACTCCCCAAATGCCCCCAACCGCCAGTTCTGGGCCAGGCCAGAGCCAGAATCGGGAACTCTGTCTGGGTCTTCCACGTGGGTGGCAGGGCCCCACATGAGGCCATCATTCCCTGCCTCCCAGGAGCTGCATCAGAAATGGAGCTAAGAGTCAAACCCAGGCACTCTGATTGGCAATGTGATCATCCCAAGTGGTGGCTTAACCCTTTGTGCCCCAACACCCACCCCTGCCCTGTAGTTGAGGAGATGTGTTAAACTCTCCCGGTGTAATTGCTTGTTTATCCATTTATAGCTGCAAGGTCAAGTCTGGTTCACATAAAAGGAAAAAGCTAGATTGAAAATGTATTATACAGAAGAGTAGGCGTGGCCTGGGCAGGTGGGCGGGGCCTCTGTGTTGGGCCTCCCCTGTCCGTTTTCCACCACTGTTCTTGGCATGGCTTTGTGCTGAAGGACTCAGACGGCCACTGAAGCCATCATGATGTATTTTGGCAGGAGGAGAGGGTAGGCAAGCATCCTACCTCCAAGAGAGCCGGAGCTGTGACAGAGCTCACCCACGCTGGCTTGTGTCCCGGCTGCTCCACTTCTGATCCAGCTCCCTGCTCATGCGCCTGGGGAAGCAGCGGAAGATGGCCACAGTGCTTGGGCCCCTGCAACCTTGTGGAAGACCCAGAAGCTCCTAGCTCCTGGCTTTGGTCTGGCCCAGCACTGGCCATTGTGTCCATCTGGGGAGTGAACCCCATGTCCACGTACCCCCTGTGCATGCATGCACCCACACACATGCCCCACGTGCTCAAACCCCTGCACACAGACACACGTTTCTGGAGAGTTCTTCCACACTCACTGTGTGTATGAAATACGAATCGTGTCCTCAGTGCTCCCCGTGCCCTGTCTTGGGCAGTGCGTCTGATGATAGGAGCCTCCTGTAAGCACGCAGCCATCAGAGACGTGACACTCCGTGAAGGCTGCATCCGGCTCTTTCTCTCCCGTCTTCCGGCTTCAGACGGGGCAGGTGCGGAGTTCCAGGAGACCTCCAGGCCTTCCCCTTTGTAAGAAATGCACCCCTTCCTCCGGAGGCTTGACGACGCTGGTCTCTATTCCTCGCAGTTCTGGAATCCTCCCCGGCTCTGGCCCACAGTCCACTCGCAGATTGAGGAGCCCTTCAGTCCGTGGACTCAGCCCGTCTCTTAGGCACCTGCGGTCCCCTGCTGTCATGCACGGGGGACCTCTGTCTCTGCTTCCTCTCTCCTCCTGCTTTCATTCCCAGGCTAGCTCTTCAGACTCCAGCGGCTGGTCCCAAGTAGACCCCCCACCCAGTGCTATTCTACAAAATTACTTTCAGTGGGTAGCCATTAATAATTTTAACTTACAACCATGATTTTTCCATGTTTTTATTTTTTAAGCCAACAGTACCAATACATTTCAATTTTCAAGATACCTCTCAGTTCTGTAAAAGTACCCTACCATCTGGAATAGCTAGCAGGAATATCGCACCTGCAGGTTGGGAGGCTATTTCCCCGCGAATTTGTAGACGCAGAGTTCTAAATGAGTCAGGTTTTCTTGGTAACTCCTGTGCAGCCATTGTTTCTCTGGATTCTGCTATTTAAATGCAAGGATGTATAGCACCCCAGCAGCTGGAGGGGAGAGCTGCACACAAGTGGAGGGGACAGCCACCAGCTGTGATGCGCTGGGGCCAGAACCCACGAATGTTGCTGAGTCCAATGAGGGCCCTTGAACAGCACGGAGGTGTCCAGCATAGCTTCCGTGTAGAAGTCAATGTTGATTGAAGAGGTGATGCGGAGGTAGGACTCCGAGGCACACATACGTGTTGTGTTGGAAGTCAGCAGCTGGCTCCCAGGTTGAGCTCTAGAACAAAAATGACGTGGAAGCCGTCACTCCCACCCCCGGAAGGAGAGCAAGCTCAGCAGACCAGAACCCTGTACACTTTCGTGGCGCTGTCAGAGAATCAAGGTTGCAGGGGAAGCCCAGGCGCCCGGATTCAGAGAGACAGGTGAGGACAGAGGATCGTGGGTTTAACTGTGGTCCCCGGAAGTCACACTAAAGTCCCACCCCTCCAGAATGGGAGGTAGAATTGTTGCAGACGTAATTTGCTGACATTAATGTCATGGTGAACTCGAAGTGGGCCCCTAACCCAACACAAGTTTCGTTCTTGCGAGAAGAGACACAGGCACAAGAGGGCAGAGTCCAGTGACAACGGAGCAGAGGCCGAAGCGATGGCAGCTACAAGGCAGGGAGGACCAGAGACCGCCAGCCACCTCCAGAAACTAAAGACAGGAATTCTCCCCTATGGTTTCAGGAGCAGCACGGTTCTGCTTATGCCTTCCTGTACGACTTGGAGCCCCCAGAACTGTGGGTGAGCTCTGTTGTTTGAACCCACACCACCGGCAGTGCCGTGTCCCTGCAGCCCCGCGGACACACACGGGGAACCTCAGTCAATGTCCACTTTCCTAGAACGGAGGCTGCTGGAGCCACGACTGGAGGAGCAAGTGCACGGTGCTTTGATGTCTTGTCAGAGACTGAGCGTGGACCGGGGACAGGGATCGCAGTGTCAGCGAGGCCCTCACACCTGTGGGTCTCACCTCCAGGAAGCCCGCTGATTGCCATGGTGAAGAGCCACAGATAATCACCCGTGGCTTCGTCAGAAGGAGGGGAAAAGTTACCACTGCAGAATAAGTGGAATATAATGCGGATTCTCCACACCAGAGGCCACTCTTCGGGGAAAAGACATTTTTCAGATCCTCATCTCCTCTCTGCTTCCTGTCCATGCTTAGGAAATGGGTGAGGGTCACAGCCTGGGACACATTCCTTCAAGGAGACTGAGCGTCCATCCTAAGACTATAAAATGCTTTTCCTCCCTCGCGCCTCCCTTAGCATCACACTAACAAGGCTCCACCATGGCATCAGAGGGCCACAACCAAGAGATCTACCAGACTCACAGTCTTTTTAGGAAGAGATTCGTGGGGCCGGTGCTATGGCTCAGTGGATTAAAGCACTGGCATCTCATATGGGTGCTAGTTCGACTCCCAGCTGCTCCACTAATGCATCTGGGAAAGCTGCAGGGGATGGCCTGAGTGCTTGGGCCCCTGCACCCTCATGGGAGGCTCAGAAGAAATTCCTGACTCCTGGCTTTGGTCTGGTCCAGCACTGGCCGTTGTGGCCATCTGGGGAGTGGACCAGGGGATGGAAAATTCTCTCTTTCTGAAACTCTGCCTTTCAAATAAATAAGTATATTTTTTAAAATAGAAGGAATTCACAGGGAAACAAGCAGAGGCCCTGGTACCCTCAGCCATAGCCAGTCTTGAACATCAGCTCTCATCAGCTGAACACAAAACCTCACACTGAAAATCTATTCACCTGAGTTCCTGTTGCCCAATACAGCATGTCTGGCTTTCAAGAAACAAATTAAAAACATGCTAGAAAGATTTGCTCCACAAAGGCAATGCATTGCTTGACAAAACTGTCAGAGGCAACTTTTTAGGAATGCTGGAAACTAATTGAAAACATATGGCAATCAAGAGAAGGCCTGACCAAGAAAAACAGCTGTCTCATTAAGAGAGCGCTGTGCCATCTTGACTTACCCTGATCTTATTCCCCGCTTCGTGGTGGCCCTGGGACAGCAGCCGGCATTCAGATCGGGAGGGAGAGACGGAGCTTATCCACGATGGAGTGGGTGAAAGGGCTTCCCTTAGTCCTGCGAATTCAGGAGTCTAGCAGGGTTGCTGACATTCTATCAGGGAAGCCTAAAGGCAAATGTCAAAATCTATAAAATTGGGGCAAATAATAGACTAATTGATATGCTTGGAGTAGAAGGCTGGGGAGTGAGAAGCCTTGGAGAATCAAGACTTTGAATAGCTCCTGCGTATTCCTGGGAGCTGAGAAGATCGTGGGCATGCCTGAGACTGGGTGCATGCTTAACAAAGACCTGGGAAGGCCTTGTGTTCTCTCTCTGGCTGACTGTTGGACTCTGTGCAAGCAAGAAGTGAGGGCTAAGGCAGAGACAGACAAAACATACAGGGAGGTCCTATCATTAGGCTGTGAGATTCCCTCATTCCCAGGCATTTAAGGAAGTCCCTGTTGAGTTACTAGCTGAACATTAATCTAATGAAACAGAGACCTTGGTGTCCATACCAAGAATACAGACTAGAAAATAGCTCAGAAAAGTCACTGAAATCACAAATAAACAGCAACACTGACATAGAGGAGAATGTGAATTGTCATAATGTGTGAATATCATAATATTCAACATAGCCAGTGTTCAACAAAACATTACAAGGTATACAGAAAGCCCAACAGAACACCCACAACCACAAAAGTAGGGCCCATTTATGGGGGGGGGGGGAAGGAATGAAAATTATCCCTGAGAAAGCTCAGATATTGGACTTACTAGACAGAGGCTTTCAGTCGACTATGTTAGATATGCTTGAGCAGTAAAAGGGAGCTACGTATGCAGAACTAAGGGAAGCAGGTGACAGTGTCTCTCCAGGTAGAAAACATTCATAAAGAAAAATTATGTAAAGAAACTAAATGGAAACCCTGGAGTTCAAGAGTCCAATAACTAAAATGGAAAATTCATTCAAGGGTCAAGAGCAGATTTGGATTATAACACTCAATGTAAATATTGGAAAATAAAACTCTCAAACATTCATCAGCTGAGCGTTGACTTTAGGAACCTAGAAAAAGAACAGCAGCCTGAATCCTAACTAAGCTGAAGGAAAGAAATGGTAAAAATCAGAGCAGTTGATGACATTGAGAATGGGAAAATAGTAGAGAAAGGTAAGTAAAACCCAACGTTGGTTTTTAAAAAGGCCAATGAAATGATCTCAATTGGCAAGGCAAATAAAAATAGAACACGCAGATCACTAATACCAGAAGCGAGAGGGGCCAAGACCCACCGTGGGCATTGAAAGGAAAACAGTGGAGCCTTCTGAGCTCTGTGCCCACAGGTTCGATGGCCAAGATGAACGAAGCGATTCCCTGAAAGAGAAGCCGCCTAGGCCCACACATGGAGGATGGACAGTCAGCTCAGCACATGGAGTTACAAGCAGAGAAACCAGACTCAGCCGGTTTCACCAGTGAATTCCACACAATGGTTAAGGAATTAGTGAAGAGAACTCTCTGCGGCCTGTTCCAAAAACAAAGGCCAGGAGTGAGTGACTTCTTAACCAATTCTCCGGGGGTAGCATCCCTCGAGTACCAAAACAGAGAAAGACATGACGAGAAAGGAGCACCACAGGATCTCTGATGAATACAGATACAAGAATCCTCAACAAGCTCATAGCAAATCAAACCCAACAATGCATACAACCAGCTGTACCCCATCCCATGCCGAATGTGTTCTGAGTGTGTAACACCAGTTGACGCTCAATCCTAGCGCTGTGGCAGTCGCTTTACTGGGGACTACTTCTGATGGTGACTTCTTCTTTGAGTATTTGTGGTGCTTTTTTTTATCACAACAGATCTCACGTGGTTGCAGGGTTAAATCAGCCATGCTGTCCCTTTTTGGCTTCTGTGAAAGGACTCAGTGTCTCTTACTCGATTAACTTCATCGATGTTTTCATGCTTAAGCACTTGATCCATCTGGAAATTAACCTGTGTGTGGAGCAGAAGTATGAATTAAGTACACACCTGTGGTGCGCAGTGAGGAGGCCTCCTAACGGCCTCTTGGCACAGAACACACCCCTTACCTGGAACCAGCAACTCACACTGTTGTCCCAAGTGGCACTGAATCCTTTGTTCTTTTTCTTCTCCCCTTTCAGCCTTAGGAGGGTAAGACAGCAGCCGCAAATCTGGCTTACAAGGGGCTTCCTTGGCAACCCAATTAGAGCCTAAGAAATGAACAGCCTAGGAAAGACTGGATTAAATGATTAGCCAAGGCCTGTTACTCCCCTCAGTCTGCATCTAGGTGAAAAGAAAGCATGTTATCCATTCTGACACACGTGCACACGCATGTACCCATGCTCGCACACGTTGTATGTCCATCTGTGGAAAATATTCAATAAAAATGTAGCTGCCTGTGCTCTTACTGTTTGGAAGTGGACAATTCGTATAAAGATCATTTGGTCCCTCTGCAGGGTTTTGTCTAGTTTTTTGTCCTCATGCCTTGTCTGTGATTTTGTGAACAATGGTGCCTGACAGTGAACCTCTGAATGCCAAAGACTGAAATCTGAAGGTCCTTCCAAAAGTTCGTGGCAAACATACGTTGCTGCCAGGCGCCCACTGCTGTCGTCTGATTTACATACATGACACGGCCTTTGCAAAGCCTGGGGGAACTGCGAGAGCTAATTGATCCCCAGGATGCATCGGGTCTCTAGAGCCTTAGCTCCCTAATGGGAGCTTACTCCGTCTGCAGGGTTTAATGATGAGATCTGACGTTAGCTGTTGGCTTGTGACAGATCCTTTCAATTGACGGTTTATGTGATCTGTTTATGTTTTCCACCACTTGTCCATTTCTCCTTTCTGTGAAAAGCACCAATTGTTTTTAGACTTAAAATGGTTTTTGTTGGTGGGGATGAGCCCTGGCGCTGTGGTGCAGTGGGTTAAGCCGCCACCTGCGACACCAGCATCCCATATGGGTGCCAGTTTGCGTCCTGGCTGGTTCCAGTTCTGATCCAGTTCCCGGTTAATGCACCTGGGAAAGCAGCAGAAGATGGCCCGAGTACTTGGACCCCTGCAACCCATGTGGGAGACCCAGATGGAGTTCCAGGCTCCTGGTTTTGACCTGGCCCAGCCTCAGCCCCAGCCCCAGCTGTTAGGCCCATCTGGGAAGTAAAGCAGTGGATGGAAGATATCCCCTCCCTCCCTCCCTCCTTTTCTCCCCTTCTGTCTCCCCCTCTCTGTCACTCTGCTTTTCAAAATGAATAAATCTTCAAAAAAAATTTTTCCTATAGCTCTACACATTATTCTCAATTAATTGTTCACCTATTTTATATCTGTGGTTGTATCCTCCTCCCACTCCTAACATTGTGTTCTCTTCCTGGTTCTTTGTCTCTCTCCAAACTTGCCTGTTTTACTCATCTTTGCAAAAGATACTTCTCTGTACCCTGTTGCCTAACTGAGCCTCTGTGGCGCTTTCTAGTCAAATTCTGCTTCTGTCTTTATTAATTCCTTCCTCAGATACTCCCTGTGTTTATTGTGAGGTCCTCTTTTTCATCCCGTGGAAGTGGTTCTTGTTCATTTGTCTTCATTTTTTCTTACCGGTTAACGAAGCATTAAGACCCCAAGTCCAGTGTGGGTCTTGCAGCGTGGAGGCAGTGGCCTGGCCAGAGCTCGGTCTTGCAGTGTCTTGGGCATTGATTGTGCAGCAATGGATTGGAACAGTCTGGATGCACACACGGAGCCTTCTCCTTCACCTGACTGTACTTATTCCCTTGCTACACCTGCTTTTACATATTCTTAATATATTTTTTAAAAGATTTATTTCTTTATCTAGAAATCAGAGCGAGAGCGAGAGAGAGAGAGAGAGAGAGAGAGAGAGAAGGAGAGAGAAAGAGAGAATGAGAATCTTTGACCCATTGGTTCATTCCCCCAATGGCTGCAGTGGCTGGTCCTGGGCTGGCCAAAGCCAGGAGCCTGGAACTCCATCCAGGTCTCTCAAGCACTTGGGCCATCTTCCTCTGCTTTCCCAGCTGCATTAGCTGGGAGCTGGATTGGAAGTGGAACAGCTGGGACTCGAACTGGCGCCCTGATAGGATGCTGGCATCACAGGTGCTGGCTGATCTGTGCCACATGCTAGGCTTAATTAAAGGTGTCAGTGTGGTTCTCTGAATTTATCTTCATTGGGATTCTTTCAGTTTCTTAAATATGTACATATATTTCTCAGATATGGGAAGTTTGGGTCATTTTTAAAAAGATTTATTTATAAGTCAGAATTACAGAGGAGAGAGACACAGACAGAGATAGAGACAGAGACAGAGAGAGAGTCTTGCATCTGTTTATTCACTCCCCAAATGGTTGCAGTGGCTGGGCTAGGCCAGGCCTAAGTCAGGAGCCAGCAGCTTCCTCCAGGTCTCCCATAAGGGTAGCAGGGGCCCAAGCACTTGGACCATCTTCTACTGCTTTCCCAGGTGCGTTAGCAGGGAGCTGGATTGGAAATGAAGCAGCCGGGACTGGAACCGGTGCCCACATGGGATGCCAGCATTGCAGGCAGTGGCTTAACCCTCTGCGCCACAGCGCCTCCCCCTGGGCCACTATTTTGAAAAAATAAGTTTTCTGCCCATTTCTTCCTTCTGTTTCTTTCAGCTTCGTGGCCTTTGAGGCCGCTTCGACTTTGCTTCATTTGTTTTCTTAATGACTCTTCTGACTCGTTGATTTCAAATGACTTTGTTAAGTTCACGGACTCCTCTCAGGGATCAGTTCTATTGAGGCTCTCTAATAGATCTTTTCAGTTATTATATTGCATGCATGAATTTCAAATTTATTTGCATCAAGCGTGGGCATTTGGTGTGGTGTTTAAAATGTTAATGGGGATGCTGCATTCCAAATCGGAGTGCCCGGGTCCTAATCCTGGTTCTGTTCCCAAGTCCACGTTCCTGCTGATGGTCACTGTGGAGGCAGCAGGTGATGGCTCAAGTACTTGGGTCCCTGCCGCATGTGTGGGAGACCTGGATTCAGTTCTGGGTTCCCAGTTCTGGCCTAGCTCAGCTGTAGTTGTTGCAAGCATTTGGGGAGATGGAAGTTATCTCTTTCTTTATACCTCTCTCTCTTTCTCTCTCTCTCTGATTTTCAGATAAGATGAAATAAATAGTAATTGTTTTCACCAAAATGACCTCATGTTAAATTCCATTTTCCATGAATTTTTGAAGTTCTTCTTGTATTTTTTTAAAGATTTATTTGTTTATTTATTTGAAAGAGTTACACAGACAGAGGAGAGGCAGAGAGAGAGAGAGAGAGAGGTCTTCCATCCAATGGTTCACTCACTCCCCAATCAGGCACAACAGCCGGAGCAGCGCCCATCTGAAGCCAGGAGCTTCTTCCAGGTCTCCCACACAGGTGCAGGGCCCCAAGGACTTGGGCCATCTTCTACTGCTTTCCCAGGCCATAGCAGAGAGGTGGATAGGAAGTGGAGCATCCAAGTCTCGAACTGGCGCCCATATGGGATGCCGGAGCTTCAGGCCAGGGTGTTAACCCACTGCGCCACAGCGCCGGCCCCTCTTCTAGTATTTCCAACTTCATGTTTCCTGTGATGTCCTTTTTTAGGCTTTTTGTCTCTGTTGATATTCTGATTTTGCTCGTCCATGGTTTTCCTGAAGCACCTTTGTGATAATTATTTAAAATTCTTTGTCAAGCATCTGCATTTCTTGAGGAGGTGTATTTGGCTTTTAGTGGGTTGTGCTTCTCTTTGCATGCATTGTAAGTTGTTGATGGGAACTTGGGCATTTGAAAGAATAATTATTTCCCTCCTGGCTTGGCGCTGGGGGAGATCAAGTTAGAAACCTGTTCTGATCTCTTGCTCCCCCTAGTGTTCACCTGCAGAACTCCAGATCTATCATACCACTCTGAGTCAGGTGAGGCAGAGTCCAGTCCCTTGGGCAGCTCCTGGGCCAGCCAGAAGGCTGGGTGCATAGCCACTCTTTAGTTTCCGTCCCCAGGGAAGAGGCCCGTATGGGAGTTTCTCCCTCGGTTGCTGCGTGGGAATGAGGATGGGAGTGGATGGATAAGCCAAAGCTCACCAACTTCCCTATCCTGTCACTCCGATAACTTCTGGATTACACAAGGACTTGGGGGCTTGTCTCCAGAATTCTCGGCCTTAGATTGCTGTTCGTCGGGGGTCTCGGTGGGGAAGCAGGGCCTGCAGGCTTCGAGTCTCCAAGGATTATGTACACCGGATATGTTAAGGGTGGTTTAGTTTTGCAGGAAGCTACCAAAGCATCTCCCACAGCGGCCGAACCATCGTGCGTCCCCACTAGCAACGACCGAGAGCTGGTGCTGCTCCACATCCTCTCTGGTGGACGGTGTCGTCCCTGCTCTGGACTTTGGTCATGACAGTGTTGTTTGTGTTTGTGAGCTCCTGAGACGCTTGCTTCATGGCTCTGGACACAGCTCTCGCACAGGGTTGAACAGCGGTGGGGAACCTGAGCGCCCTTATCTCGTCCCTGATCTCGCATCGATTTCCTTCATCGAGTGGAGGACGGACGCTCCTTTCTGGTTTTAAGTGCTGGCTGAGAATAATCGTGACAAGCTGCTGGATTTTGGCTGAATGTTTGCTCTGCGTCAAGATGTCCATGTGGTTTTTTGCTCTGCATTCTAATATGCTACACGGCACCGACTGGATTTCATGTGCAGAATCACCCTTGCGTTCCTTGCAAGGTGATGGTTAAGTCTTGCTTGGTCATGATATAGAATTCCTATTAAAGATTTATTTATTTGAAAGGCAGAGTGACAGAGAGAGAGGGAGAGAGGGAGGGCGAGGGAGGGGGGAGAGAGAGGTAGAGAGAGAGAATGAATCAGTCTTCCATCTGCTGCTATACTCTCCAAATGCTGGCAACAGCCAGTCTGGACCAGGCTTTAGTCAGGAGCCTGGAACTCTGTCCGGGTCTCCCACATGGGTGCAGGGGCCCAAGGACCTGGGCCATCTTCCTCTGCTTTCCCTGCGTATTAGCAGAGACCTGGATCAGAAGCAGAGCAGCCGTGACTTGAACCAGGAACATGGGCGATGCCAGCATTGCAGGCAGTGGCTTAACCCGCCACGCCACAGTGCTGGCCCCTAAATATAATTCTTTTATTATGTTGTTGGACTGGGTTTGCTAGCATTTTGTTGAGGATTTTTAAATTATATTCATGGGATATAATATTTTGTACTTTTATTAGGACGTCTTTGTATGCCTTTGGTATTCATGCAATGCTGTCTTCATAGGGTGAGTTAGGAAGTTTTTCCTCCTCTTTAGTTTTTTGCAAGAGTTTGGGAGGATGGGTGTTATTAATTACTTAAACTTCGGTAGAATTCAGTGGTCAAGCCATCTGGCCTGGGGCTTTCCTTTGTTGGGAAGTGTTTGATTACTGATTTAATCTCTTTATTTAGGTAAGTTCAGACTTTCTACTTCTTCTTAAGTCACTTTTGGTAATTTACATGTTTTTAGGAATTTGTTAATTTCTTCTGGGTTATCTAATTGATGGACATATAGTATTTTCTTATAACCTTATTTATTTCTGTAAGATCAAAAGTAACATCCTCACTTTCATTTCTTGTTTTGATTTTTTTGAGTTCTCTTTTTATTTTTTTCTTTGTCGACCTGCTAACAGTTTGTCAGTTTGCTGATCTTGTCAAAGAATCATCAACTTTCAGGGCTGAGTGTTTGGTGCCACAGTTGGGATGCACTTGGGAGGCCTGCATCCATGTCAGTGCCTGAGTCCAGTCCCGGCTTGGCTTCCAATGCCAGCCTCCTGCTCGTGTGCACCCGGGGAGGCTGCAGGTGGTGGCTCAGATAGTCCCTGTCGGGGGAGACCTGGACTGAATTCCAAGCACCTGACTTTGACCTAGTCTAGCCCTGGCTGTTGCAGACATCTGGGGAGTAGACGCCTGGGCGGAAGACCTGTGTCTCTCTGACTTTCAAGTTTAAAAAAAAAAAGGAGCCAACTTCTAGTTGTGTTGCTTCTCTCTGTTCTGTTTTATTTATCGTTGCTCTAAGCTCTGTTATTTCCCTCCTGCCGGTTTTTGGTGTGGTTTGCTCTTCTGTTTCTAGTTTCTTTAGTTGACAAAGCTAGGGCGGTGTGTTGACTCACGGCCTCCCTCTGAATTCTCCAAATTTCCTTCTGTAAATGATTTCCTGAGAATTTACTTCTTATGAGGGTACTTAAGAGATTCATGGACAACCAAATTAAAGGCTGCTTGTTTTAATGCAAAAAAAAAAATTTGAAATCCACACACATAAGAGGTCCTTGGCTAGTTTGTAGATGGGGCTTAGCCCATAGAACCACCACCCACCATGCCTGCATCCCATATGGGCACCACTAATGGCCTGGGAAAGCAGCAGAAGATGACCCAAGTGCTTGGGCCCCTGCCACCCATGTGGGAGAGCCAGAAGAGGCTCTTGGCTCCTGGTTCCAGCCTGGCCCAGCCCCAGCCAAAGTGGCCATCTGGGGAATGAACCAACAGATGGAAGATCTCTCTCTGTCTCTGCCTCCTCTCTCTGTAACTCTTTCAAAGAAGTGCATAAACATTTTTAAAAAGTTTATGGGAAAGACAAATCTTGAAAAAGGCTATGCATGGATTTCAAAATTTTTTTGCCACAATTAAGCTCATCTTTCAATTCCATTTTTTCCACAAATGTTTTGAGCTGTCTTCACGCATCCTCCCCAGGTGCAATTGACATGTTCTCCAGGGTAGATGACTCACTTAGCCACAAAATAAGCCTCAGGAAACTTTAGAAGATTGAAATAATGTGGGGGTACCTCTAACAGTTCATGAAAAAAAGGAATTATAATTTATTTTGGTGTAAAAAGTTTTGAAGTCTATGCATAGGCTTTTTTGTAACATGTATTCCTATGGAAATTTGTAGATACTTGTGTGTAAATATAAACTGCTTTAAAATTGCATCCAGGCATTTTTGTACCTTGGAATAGTTTTCTATCGTAACTTAGATTATTGCCTATATTTCCTGGGTTTTCTCCAGAACATTAATGAACTATATGTAGTGTTCTTCCTCCGTGTCTATTATCTTTTATCTCATATTTTAAAACTCCTTGTCTTTATTGAACTGTTTATTTGTATTGTTTCTGGGAACCTTTCTCACATTGCCAATATTTAAATTTTCTATTTGTTTTTTATTCTGTTGCGTTGACTTTACTTGCTGAAAAGTGCGTATTTTACTCCCAGTTTTGCACTTTTAATTTCTTTGCCATTTTAACTATGACTTCTTTACCGTCTTTCTTATTTTAGCGAGTTTTTAGGTTGATGGGAATCCTGATTTTTATTTTGATTGATTTATTTTCATTTTTTTTTAAAGGCAGAGACAGGGAGACAGCCAGAGACCCTTCATCTACTGGTTCACTCCCGTAAGCGCCTGCAACAGCCAGGGCTGGGCCAGGCTGAAGCCAGGAGCCCAGAACTCAGTGGGGACCTCCCACCCAGATGGCAGGGACCCAAGTACGTTAGCCATCACCTGCTGCCTCCTCGGGTGCTCCTTAGTAGGGAGCCGAATGGGAAGTGGTGCCTGCACCTGAACCCCAGCACACTGATGTGGGGTGTGGGTATCCCCAGGCAGTGTCCTAACTGCTACCTTGAATGCCCACCCCAGAATCCTGTTGGACAGCATTTTTACTGTATCCCTCGCCTGCTGCTCTGGGGAGTTCTCATGTCATTGGCTGAGTATGGTTGTGAGCATAAGCAGTTGCTCTTTCAAATTGCCCCCCCCCCCATTCTTGGTAACAAACAGTGTCGGAAAAACCCCTCCCTGTGCATGCCTGCTGGGAACACTTAGCTCTCCTGCCCCGTGAAGCAGTTTCGTTGTTGTTTGCGGGAGCTGCTGGGACCCAGCCTCTTCGCCAGGCAGGCTGCAGGCAGGCACACTCCCGAGTGCTCGCGTCCTCTCTCTGCTGCTCTTCGTTTCCCGCTTTGGCACTTCACCTCGTGATGGAAAGTGACAATCCCAGCACAGCTATTCAGTAGCACCAGCACCTGCGGGGGCGGGCGGGAGCAAAGGTCACACTCAGTGGCTGCATCCCACGTGAGCCTGTTTGCTACTGCTGGAACAGCGTGCCCGCGGCTGGGGGCTCCACCAAGCACCGGGGTTCTGTTAGCTCATGGTTGGAGAAGCAGAGAGTGCAGACAGGGTGGCACTGGCTCTGCCAGGGACCCCTCAGCACCACTGCATCACAGCAGAGGGCGCTGCGGTGGATAAGTGTGTGTGTGTGAGAGAGAGAGAGCGCGCGCGCGCGCATGCACAGGAGCCAGGCCCCTCCTTGCAGCAGGAGCTGCTCTCCTGAAAACCCGCTCCCTCCATGAGACCAGCATTCATCCCTTCTCAGGGCTGCATCCCAGTTGACCTCATTCCCTCTTTTAAAAAGTCTTTGATTCACTCATTAGAAAGGCAAAGCTGGGGAGGGGAGAGGAGATACAGAGAGTCATCTTCCATCAGCTGATTCACTCCCCAAATGCCTGCAGGAGCCAGGAGCCAGGATCTTCCACATGGGTGCAGGGCCCAAGCACTTGGGCCATCTTCCACTGCTTTCCCAGGCACATTGCAGGGGGCTGGATTGGAAGTGGAGCAGCCGGGACTTGATCCAGTGCCCACATGGGATGCCGGCACTGCAGGCAGTGGCTTAACCCACTGCACCACAGCACCAGCCCCAACCTAATTCCCTCTTAAAGGTTCAACCATCTCTCAGCATCACCACACTGAGGGACCACCCTCCCAACACACACTTTGAGGTCTTCCAATAGCTCATTTATTTATTTATTTTTTACAGGCAGAGTTAGAGAGAGACAGAGAGAAAGGTCTTCCTTCCGTTGGTTCACCCCCCAAAATGGCCGCAGCAGCTAGCGCGCAGCGCCAATCCGAAGCCAGGAGCCAGGTGCTTCTCCTGGTCTTCCATGCGGGTGCAGGGCCCAAGCACTTGGGCCATCCTCCACTGCCTTCCCGGGCCACAGCAGAGAGCTGGACTGGAAGAGGAGCAACCGGGACAGAACTGGCGCCCCAACCGGGACTAGAACCCGGAGTACCAGCACCGCAGGCGGAGGATTAGCCTAGTGAGCCATGGTGCCGACCTCCAATAGCTCATTTAAAAAAAAAATACTGCATTTTATACAAATTAACTTATTTAATCCTCTCAATGGTCCTTTGAATTGCGGCCATTATTATGCTTATTATTTACTTATTTTTTTTTTATTTATTATGGGCATCTGGGGAGTGAACCAGTGGATGGAAGACCTCTCTGTCTGTCTGTCTCCCTCTCTCTATCTCTGCCTTTCAAATTAATAAAATAAATAAAAAGCTGTGCTGCAGTGAGTTAAGCCACTGCCTATAACCTCAGCATCCCATATTAGCATGCAGGTCTGAGTCCCAGCTGCTCCACCTCTGATCCAGCTTCCTGCTAACGTGTCTGGGAAAGCAACAGAGGACGTCCCAAGTGTATGGGTCCCTGTCACTCACAGAGGGAGATGCAGAACTATTTTCCTGGCTCTGGGCTTCTACCTGGCCCAGTCTTTCTTTCTCTCTCCTTCCCTCCCCTCTCCCTCCCTCCATCTCCAATACTTTGCCTTTCAAATAAATAAAGTAAACCATTTTTAAAAACATATTTATTTTATTTGAAAGGCAGAATTAGAGAGCAAGAGGTAGAGACAGAGAGGTTTTCTAACCGCTGGGTCACTTCCCAAATGACCACAATGACTAGAGCTGGGCCAGGCCAAAGCCAGGGGCTTCTTTCAGGTCTCCCATGTGGGTGCAGGGGCCTAAGGGCTTGGCTCATCCTCTGCTGCTTTCCCATGCACATTAGCAGAGATCTGGATCAGAAGTGGAGTAGCTGGGGCTTGAACCATATGGGATGCTAGCACTCCAGGAGACCTAACCTCCTATGGCAAAGCACCGACCCCAAGTAAACTTTTTTTTATTAAAGATTTATTTATTTGAAAGAGAGTTACAGAGAGAGGTAGAGTGAGAGTGAGCGAGCGAGAGAGAGGTGTTCCATCCGCTGGTTCACCCCCTAAATGGCTGCAACAGCCGGAGCTGGACTGATCTGAAGCCAGGAGCCAGGAGCTTCATCTAAGGTCTCCCACGTGGATGCAGAGGCCCAAGCACTTGGGCCATCTTCTACTGCTTTCCCAGGCCATAGCAGAGAGCTGGCTCGGAAGTGGAGCAGTGAGGTCTCGAACTAGCACTCGTATGGGATGCCAGCACTGCAGGCGATGACTTTACCTGCTACGCCACAGCGCTGGCCCCTCCAGTGTAGTTTTAAAATAGCCCGGTTTAATGGCTCTTTCTACGGCTAGGAGACATTTGGAATGCATTCCCTTTGGAGAGACAGTTGCTGTAGATATTCTCAAGGACAGAAGCGCTCACTTCTCCCGCAGAGGAGTTGCTGATTCACAAGGTGCTGCCTCGGCTTCGTTAGGTGTCTCCGAGTGGTTTGCAAAGTGCTTGTACCAACTTCCTCTCCCGTCAGCAGCGTGTGAGTTCCGGTTGCTTCACGTTCTGGGCAACACTTGGCATGTCTGGTTTAGCCAGCTTGGCAGGTGTGATGTGGAATCTCGTGGCGCCTGTTTGCATTTCCTGGTGAGTAAGGGTGCTGAGTGCCTCTCCGTGCGTAGACCATTGGAGATCTCTTCTTCCGAAGTATCTTTTCAAGTCTTTTGCCCATTTTTGGTTCAGTTCTCTTTTTTCTTGTTTGTAGGAATGCGTTATACGTTCTGGTCACAAGTCCTTTACTGGATAAAAGGCAGTTTGGGGCAGGGGCAGACGGCATGGTGGTGCAGCAGGTTAAGCCATGCCTTCAGTGCTGGCATCCCAGCTGCTCGACTTCCAATCCAGCTCCTTGCGAATGTGTTTAGGAAGGCAGTGGAAGATGGCCCAAGTATTCGGGTCCCTACCACCCACAGGGGGAGCCCAAGATGGAGTTCCTGACTCCTGGCTTTGGCCTGGCCCAGACATGGCTGTTGCAGCCATTTGGGGGAGCAAACCAGCAGATACAAAATCTCCTTCTCTCTCTTTCTCCTCTCTTTGTCACTCTTTGAAATAAGTAGATACCTCTTTTTAATTAAAAAAAAAAAAGCAACTTTTTGAGTTACTTTTTCCCCCTTTGTGGTATCTCAATGAACAAAAGTTCATTAAAAGCAAATTCAACCTTTTTTGTGTTTTTGGCTTAGTGTTCCGTGGTATTAGTATTCTTACAGCCAGGCCCCAGGGGACTCCCACGGGGACCGGATACAGGAAACCCATTTCCCTGTTCTGAGAGCCCTGCCTGTCCCCAGCCTTCTCCCTGCAGTTCACCATCTTGGGAGAGAGGAGACACGCCACCGGCTCTCCCGCCTGGGGAGAATCCCGACTCCTGCAGCGCCTGTGTCCTGCCTCGCCCTGGGTCACTCCAGTGAGAAGCCACCCCCTTCCCCTGCAGGGAGGCAACGTGGCCAAGGGGCTGTCCTTGCCTCCCACACTGCAAGAGCAGTGGCCACCGATCCAGGACGGGATGGTTCACCCCAGTGTCCTCGTGGGGTGTGGCCATGTCCCTCCCCCGGGGCCCCGCTGGGCTCAGGAGTGTTCGCAGTTCACCTGCTTCCTCCAGCTGCAGACTCCCCGTGGGGCTTTGCTCCAAAGCACTGGGCAACAGCGCTGCCCTGGCTAAACCAGTACTCGGGCAGCCACGCATGCGCTCTCGCAAAGCGCGCTGTCTGTCGGAGGCCCTGGGCGCGGTGGATACAGGGTGACAAAGAGCTGGGCGCCTGCAGCGCGGGCTTCCTCCGTCTGGGTGTGGGGACCACGGGGCCGCTGTCCCAGGTCTGTGTGCTTGAAAAGTTTATGGAGGTCAGGGTCTGGTGCACCACAAAGCTCCGTTCCTCCACATGCCTTCCTCGTCTCATTACGCATGAGTCGGCCTGGACAGAGGGCTGGACTCGCTCCAAAACCCACAAAGGCGCTTCTCTCCCAGTCGCCCTCATGGCTGGCTGGAGCTCAGGGTGGGAGGGCCCGGCGAGGTGGCCTGTGTGTTTGGAGACAGCTCCTTGGAGCTCAGGAGATCACGTGCGCTTTGGGCCCCTCCAGCCTGTAGTGGTGCAGGGCAGGAGGGAGTGGGCGTGGGGGGTGGAGGCACAGGCAGGGCCCTCCCTGGAGCCTCCCACCCCCACTTCCGGCCCCAGCGTTCCCGATAGCCCGCAGGGACAAAGCTCCCAGTCCTGTCCCGTCCTTTCCAGGCTGCGGCGCCTGGATGGAGGCCAACAGAGCAGGAAGCCTTCGCCATGCGGATTAAGCGCAATGGCGCGGCCAAGTCTCGCACTCAGGGCTGGGGTCTGGCCTGGAAGGAAACTGGGGGTGGGGGGGTGGGGTGGGGGTGCTGAGTGCGGGGGGGAGGGGGCGCTCAGCCAGGTCCGGAGGAGGCAAGTGCAGCTGCGGCACTGGCTCAGAGGCCAGGGAGCCTTGGCTGGCGCTAGCTTTCTCTTTAATTAATTTATGGGGGGAGGGGTCAAGTCACATTATGTGGTCTTTTGGGAACGCTGGCTCTACGGTACCCTATCACCGGACAGCCTGCTCTGGGGCGCCCCCTGTCTGTCCTACGTGAGCTCTGTAGATGGAGCCTGCCGTTATGCTACCGGAAAGCTGAAGCAGGAAGCCTGTGTGTTCGGCTCCACACCTGCCTTATAGAGGAGCAGAGACTATGCACGCTCCCACACTTTGCTTTAAAATTTCTTTAATGGGATATATCCAGGAGCTCTCTCACCAGGCGCTCCAGTCTTTCTGGGAGCCACAGGTGCTCCAGTGTGCTCCTGGGCTTTTAAACCAGGACCTTGTTGGCCGGAAGTTGAGTTAGGGGTGTGCCATTTTGGACTCACACAGGTGTACCTGCAGGGTCAGTCTCCCCAGTTTGTGTCATCCTGCACCCCAGGGCCCCCAGCCCAGGATGGCTGAGTACCCGGCCTCCAGCCTGGGGTCCCGACCGCTGGCTCTCCCATCCTCAGTGCCTCTTTGCGGGCGACTCCAGCTGAGGAAGGATTGAACACTGCCAGGTCGGCTGCCTGGCACAGCCCTTTAGAGGGGACCCAGTGTGAGCCTGGGGCTCCCAAGGACCAAGCCACAGAAGGCTCAGAGTGACTCCCCCAGTCCCTTTGGCCCCCTCCCCATGAGGGGCTGAGAGATTGTTCAGAGCTTTGGGCAGTGAGACCACAGGACCTGGAGAGGCCTTGGCCCTGTGCGCTGACCCTCAGAGACCCCAGGATGGGGAGCTGGTGTGAGCTCTGGGCCAGGTGTGGAGAGGAGTATGCTTGTGGGACCCAGGGTAGACCCACGTTCATGGTGCCGGCTGGCCTGTGGCCTCTCTGGCCCCAGTGGGGTCTCTGTCCTAGCCTGTGTGACAAATTAATGTGCTAGGACACTGAATGAGCTCTGTCCCAAGTGTATATAATCCAAGTATGAAACCCATTTTCTTTCTATTATTTCCATACTATTTGAAAGGCCAAGAGGCAGGAATATTTGCTGCTTCACTGTCGCAGAAGCCTGGGACTGGAACAGAGCAAAGCCCGGAGCCTGGAGCTCCATCGGGGTCTCCTACATGGTTTGCAGGGAGCCCAGCACTCGGGCCAGCACCTGTGGCCCTCGGGGCGCACATTAGCGGGAAGCTGGAGCCAGAAGCGGAGCTGGGACCCAAAGCCCATGTCTTAGCTGCAAGTGAAGCTCCAGTCCGGGGTCCGTCATTGCAGCTGCCTGTGCCACTTCATTCGTGATGTCAGTGTCCAATAACTCACTTGTCAGGGGCTGTGGCCACTCTGCTACCGTTCCCGAGTAGTTCACGGTGAGGATGGAGCTTTTCTGCCAGACTGCTCGGTCCTAACTGGTGAGTGGCAGCAGAAGCTGTGAGTACAGCGCTCCCCTGTGTGTTGCTGCCCTGTGCTTGTCTGGCACAGGGCTGGCTTACCAAGGAGGGGCCTATGCACCAGCCTCAATTCTGACACGAAGATGACAAGGATCGGAGACCCCCCTGAGCCAGGGGAGCTGTGAGTGAGAAAGAAACTGGGTTGCTGCAAGCCACTAGGGTTTGGGGGCCGTTTGTCACTGTGGTGGAGCTGCTTCTGCCAATGGACAGCTTTGTGGCAGGCAGCCTGGCGTGCCCTCAGCAGTGGACAGCACCAGAGGGCTGAATTCTTTCCCCGAGAGAGAGGACTGGGGAAACGCAGGGTTAGGACACAGATGGGGAGTTTGACGTTCAGCTGCTAAGACGCAGCTTGTCCGTAAGCTCTCCGAGTGGAGTTGTCCGCACGTGGCTGCACGGAGGGATCTGCTGCTCAGAAGAGAGGTGTGGGCGTTGTGGCAGCCGGGGTCACCAGTGAGGAGCCAAGCACCATGAAGAAGGCAGGTGCTCACATGACTTGAGAAACAGAAGCCTTTGGAACTCCCCAGAAGTCCCTGGAGAGAGAGAGAGAGAGTGGAGAGGGAGGGAGGAGTCTCGTTGTAATTGATCATTCAGGCTGTTTTTTAAAATAATGGAAGTGGGAGCCCTGACCACCGCAGGAACCAGGGGCATCCTGATCCGGGCTGTCTTGGGGTGTGCCCCGCCCCCGCCCCGTCTTCCTGCAGAGTTTGCAGGGTTGGGTCTTTATGTCACTGCTGGTGCGCAGGTTGGTTCTGGGCGGATTATAGAAACACTGGGTGCTTGGTGGTGGCCTGCTTTTTATTTCCAGTTGCTGCCTGTTCATGGCATGCGATGCTGGTTTTCCCTTTTCAGTGAAGATCAATGTGAATTAGGAAAGATGTTTAAACAAAGCAGTCATTTGATTTAAAGAGAGGTTTTGATAACTGTGCACATGATATACAAATAGCCCACACAGTCGGAGCAATGCAGGTCTGAGATACACTGCCCTAAAGGCCAGTCCTAACAACTGCACGCAGCAGGTGCCGGGAAGGGGGCGGTGAACCTGAGCAGCTCAGCTGAGGGCTGCAGCGGTCAGTGCTGCTGCCGGGACACAGAGCCAGCCCTGGTGTGAGGGCCCCTGCTCCCTGAGGCCAGGAGGGAGGGGTTTGCCCAGTGAGGCAGTGCCGGGATGCCACTGGGAGTCCCTGGCTCCCCCTTGTGGCCAGTGCTGCTCAGCCCTCCTGGCTCCCTCTCACCCACCTCACCTGCAGGGGGCACCCTCTTCCCTGGGGTCCTTCTTGACCTCATCCAGCCATTGGGCACCGTGACGTCTCTTGGAAATGCTTCCAGCCTCATTGACTTTATTTATTTATTTTTTTTGACAGGCAGAGTGGATAGTGAGAGAGAGACAGAGGGAAAGGTCTTCCTTTACCATTGGTTCACCCTCCAATGGCCGGCGCATCTCACTGATCCAATGGCAGGAGCCAGGTGCTTCTCCTGGTCTCCCATGGGGTATAGGGCCCAAGCACTTGGGCCATCCTCCACTGCACTCCTGGGCCACAGCAGAGAGCTGGCCTGGAAGAGGGGCAACCGGGACAGAATCCGGCGCCCGGACCAGGACCAGAACCTGGTGTGCAGGTGCTGCAAGGCGGAGGATTAGCCTATTGAGCTGCGGCGCCAGCCGACTTTATTTATTTTTTTTTTTTTTTAAGATTTGTGTATTTGAAAGACTGAGTTATGGGGGGGCACCGGCGGCAGCCTGGACAGCTGGTGTCCCTCAGTCCATCTTGCAACTTTCCCGCTGCCCTCCAGCAGCTGTGACATGGAACAAGTCCCCCCCCCCCCCAGCCTCAGTCTTCTCATCTGAAACATGGGGGTGAAGCCAGGGGGAGGCCTGCTGTCTGCGTGCTGTGGGGGCAGCTCTTTGGTTACGATCGGCAGAAACTGGAGCCGCTTGGCTGGAGGAAGGATCAGAAGGGATCAGGGTAGCTCACAGAATCAAGGACAAGGGGGAACACGGACCGTGCAGAAGCCGAGGGAGAGCAGTTCCCACTCAGGAGCTGGAGCTCTTGTCGGGGGAGCAGTGGTTGAGACACGGCGGTCAGCCGGCTTCCAGATTTCAATGCTCAGGGGACCCAGGGTCCGACTGGTGTGGCCTGTGCGGCGGGTCCTCGCCCAGGAAGAGCTTCGGTTGATGGCTACACCAAGACAGTGTGCGATACGGACTCTTGATTTCCCAGAGCAAAACCAGCCGGGAGCTGTCACCAGGGGGACAGGGCGCGAGGGGAAGACGGAAGAAGCCAGTCACGGGGTGGGTTGGGGGAACAGCTGTGGGAGCCCACCTCGTGCTCGAGCTGGCCCTCCCCCACCCCTGCTCTGTGTCTCCTGGTCTGGGGGAGGGGCACTGAGGACAGCCCCGCTCGCGCACAGCAGTCACAGTCTCCGAAGCAGGATAACGTCTCATGGGGACACCGCCCTGGCCTGGGTGCTTGCAGCTCCTTCAGGGTGCTCCCTCTCGCTGGCTCTGCCTTCAGAGGCCCTACGGAGATTTGGATGGGAGCCAAGGGGGAGTGAGTGCCCCAGAGCCAGGGCCTGTATGTGCTGGAGCCAGGGTGTTGTTTTTTTTGTTGTTGTTGTTGTTGTTGTTGGTTTGACAGGCAGTTAGTGAGAGACAGAGACAGAGATAAAGGTCTTCCTTTTCTGTTGGTTCACCCCCCCCCCCCCCCAAATGGCTGCTCTGGCTGGCGTGCTGCACCGATCCGAAGCCAGGAGCCAGGTGCTTCTCCTGGTCTCCCATGCGGGTGTAGGGCCCAAGCACTTGGGCCATCCTCCACTACCTTCCCGGGCCACAGCAGAGAGCTGGACTGGAAGAGGAGCAACCAGGACAGAATCCGGTGCCCCAACCGGGACTAGAACTCAGGGTGCCGGTGTCGCAGGCGGAGGATTAGCCTAGTGAGCCGCGGCGCCGGCCTGGAGCCAGGGTTTTGCTGGCTAATTTCAGTCTTTCATTCTGTGTGTTCTCCGGGGGTCTCGTGTACATCACAGCACATCTGGAGATCAGCAATATTTTAGCCCCTCTCTTTTAGTAATCCTATGTTCTATTTTGTTTGTACTTGATTGCACTACGAAAAAGTTGTCTGTTAAAATGGTGGATGAGGAAACAGCCAGCACCCCATATCAGGGTGTCTGATGGAATCCCCCCTGCACATCTGATCCGACTCCCTGCTGATAATCCCGGGAGGCAGCAGACAGTGGCCCGAGGATTGGGTTCCTGCCATCCACTTGGGAGACCTGGGTGGAGCTGCTGGTTCCTGGCTTCGCCCTGGCCCAGCCCTGGCTGTTGTATGCATTTGGAGAGTGAACCAGTAGATGGAAGATTCTCATTCTCTCCCCCCCCCCCCCCCCGCCACACACACACACTGCCTTTTAAATTTAAAAAAAAAAAAAAAAAAGGCAGCTGGTAGCTGTTTCCTGCACCTGCTGTGGACACCCCTGGAGCTGTGCATTACGTGTGATGTGTGTGAAGCCTATAACAGTGAGTGCCACGTACATGTCCATGATCAGTGCCACTCTGTAGTCCCGTGTGCATCTGCCCAGCGAGTGTCAACTGCCCCCCCCCCCAACCCTCCCATGCCCTGAACAAGGTGTGACTGCACAGGGCTCTGGTTCGGTTTGATGCCTTCAACTAGGCGCCCAGCGGGGACTCAGGAGGTGGCACTGGCTTCGAATGCGTGCCTCCTGGCTCAGTTGAAGGAGCTCTAGGAGCCCTCCCGTGGGCCGTGCTGGCCTCATGGCAGGGAGGAAGGAGCCGCTGAAGCTGTAATGATTCCTTCAAGCTTGGGAGACTCTCTCATCACGGGCCCCGGCAACTCCTCCCTCCCCTGAGCGCACCTGCTGCTCCTCGCACCATGAGGTCAGCTCTCGCCTTGGGCTGTTTGCTCCTTGAATCCAGGCCGGCCGTGGCGACTTGCTTGACAGTGGCTTGTGCTGGAAGAAAGCTCTGGAACTTCTGAGGCCACGACAAGAGGAACCTCACAGCTTCCAGCAGGGTCTCTTACCCTGCTCCCCTGTGGCAGGGTCATCTGTGAGATACTCCCTCTTAGGATCCACCTGTCACCCTGTGAGACACCCAAAACGGGTGCTGATGCCCGTGTGAACGCCCCAGCCAAGGATGCCCCCTGAGGTTCCAGGTGACAGCACCAACAGAAGCTCCGTGCAGGTGACAGCATCAGCGGTGGGCTCTGTGATGGAGCCTTTGTGGGCATCCAGCCCAGCTGGGCCCCTGGGTCTCTTACAGAGTGCAACCAGACGCTGGAGGAGAAAGCTGAGTGCAGTCAATGCAGGGGGCCATTAGATAACAAGAGAGTGTTGTTGGGAGCCTTTGTGTTTGGGACAGGGTTTTTAAAAGCAGTAACAGCTGGCACTGTGGCTCACTAGGCTAATTCTCCGCCTGTGGCGCCGGCACCCTGGGTTCTAGTCCCAGTTGGGGCACTGGATTCTGTCCCAGTTGCTCCTCTTCCAGTCCAGCTCTCTGCTGTGGCCCGGGAAGGTAGTGGAGGATGGCCCAAGTGCTTGGGCCCTGCACCCGTGTGTGAGACCAGGAAGAAGCACCTGGCTCCCGGCTTCAGATCGGCACAGCGCTGGCGGTAGCAGCCATTTCGGGGGATGAATCAACGGAAGGAAGACCTTTCTCTCTGTCTCTCTCTCTCATTGTTTAACTGCCTGTCCAAAAAAAAAAAAAAAAAAAAAGCAGTAACAGACATGTAGTGCATCTGCTTGGAAGGGTTCATGCCACTTCTCTTGAGATCTCATGCCACTTCTCTCGAGATCAAGCAATGAGCCCTTAGTCTGTCGGCCAAGAGTTGTTACCCATGGAGCAGAGAAGTATAGTCCTCCCTCTGAGAGAAGCAACACATATTTGGGAATAGCAGAAGGGACTGAAGTAACGTGGCTATGTGTCCTATGGACTCTGCAATCCATGCATTCATGACCACGATCGATACTCTCACTTTCACACAATAAAGAAGGGAATGGGATCCCTTTTGCAATCACAATAACAAGACAATAGCTGGAAACATGAATCTCCCCTGGATACTTCCAGTCCCTGGTCCAGTCCCCCAGAGCGGCTGTGAGAGGGTTTACCATGAGCTTGTGAGCAGAGATTGCCTGCTGGGAAATCCCTGGTCAGGCTGCAAATAGGTGCCGGCACTCTGCCGACTCTGCCACTGGCCGACATGGCTTCTGCATTGTCAGAACCTGACCGTGTGTGTGCTGAGGTTGGTGAACACGGTGCGGCAGGGTGGCTGGTCTGGGCAGTAACCGAGACCTCCTCTCTGGCATAGAGCAGAAAGTCCACAGCAGGTGCAGAGCTGCGGGGCCTGCACCTTGGCTCCCATGAGCACAGATGGTGGCGGGAGCCTGCCAAGCCACGTGTGCCCTGGGTCCCCAGCCCAGGACAGAGCAGGTGACCTTCCAGGAAAAGGCGGGTGGCCTCCAGGGCAGCCAGTTGCTGGCATGGGCTTGGCAGGTTTGTCTGAGCCTGCCTTCCTCCCTCCCTCCCTCACAGAGTCTTCATTCCAAGCGACCCTGGGCTGCCTCATCTTTGGGAGGGAGACTTGGGTTAATGACCTCTTGGGGTCCACCTGTGCAGCAGACCCACAAATGACTGCCAGCTGCCGCTGACGGTCACTGACTCTGGGTCTGGTCTCCAGGACCCAAGCGGAGAAGAGCTTCTGTTTGAGAGTTTGAGCGACAGGGAGGGAAGAGGTAGGAGGAGATCAGGATGAGGGGGACAGGAGCCCACCTCTGTGGCGATGGGCAGTGATCCATGAGGGGGAGCTGGGGAGAAGTTGACACTGGTATGGGGGTGCCCTGCCTCCATGGAGTTTGAGTGGGGAGAGTGAGCAAGCGCCAACTTGGATTAGCAAACTGGACACTGGCAGACGCCGCTTGGTGCTGGGAGAGAGCTGTGGCCGGAGGACAGGGAGGAGGGAGAAGGATGGGGGAGAGACACTCAAAGCTGTAATCCTGGAAGGCCTCCCAGAGGAGTTGCTGTGGACAAAAAGCCCTGGGTAGGGCCAGGGGGCAGCTGAGGAGGACAGCACAGAGCACCAGGGCCAGGGGGCAGCAGCACAGGCCCTGCGGGGCCACAGACCGGGCATCCAGCTCCCTGCAGAGAGCAGCAAACTCTCCCTGCCTACCAAAGGGCCTAGAGCAGAGCCTTCCCTGAACGAATGGATGGGGGTGGGGGCCAGGGCCCCATGCCCTGCCCGACCAGGCCCCTGGGTGCACCTTGTGAACCCCATGCCTGCCCCGCCCACCCTGCACCAGCTACGCTGACTTCCTCGCTATCTCCACCGCGTGCCCCAGAACGATGCTCAGTACATTCTTCCGCCGCGTGTAGCCTTCCCGGTGTGGGCCCTCCACCCGGTGCCCCATCCCCAGGAGCCCGGGGCTCCCTCAGCTTCTTGCGGACTCTGCAAAGTTGTCACTGTCATGAAGCCCCCCCACCCCCGACTCTCCATCCTGTCTCTCCTACTCCATTCTCCTCCGTCTCCCAGGTCCGCTTTGTCCATCGTCTGTCCCCAGCCGCGTCTGTTCCATGAGGTTTGTCTTCGAGAACGGTGCTCCTTGCTGGGATACTGTGTGATGCATCGAGGGTGCTGGGGCCCCGCCTTCCGCATCGCCCATGCTTGTTTCCGTGCTGGCTGGTCTCGGTGTCCCGACACCCACAGAGTGGAGACACTGGCGATGTGGTGGAGCTTCAGAAAACTCGTACCGGAGCCATTCTCCCGGGTGGGTGCTGCAGGGGTGGAGGCACCCTCTCAAGGCTCTGGGATAAAAGTCAGCTGACAGAGGAAGAAATTTTAAAAAGGCAGGCAGAGTGAAAAATGTGCCCCAAAGTGGAGATGACTGCCCCATGCGACCCCAGAGATGACCTGCAGCTTCTGCAGGGCTCGGGGGCCTGGGGAGGGGCAGAGGCATGGGACGTGGCTTTTATAGGAAGCCGGTGGGCTTGGAGAACATGCAGCAGCCCGGGATGAGGTCTGCTGGGCCCACAGACTTTCTTTTCTGTCCTCAATGGGACCGGAAGAAAAGACTTGGTATATGCCTGAAACTGTCCAGGTCCAGGCTCTGTTCCGGAGACACGAGTTGAGTCCGTGAAAGCTCACTGGAGGGCCCAGAGCTATAGGCAGACAAAAGGGCCTTATAGAAGGCTTCTCCCTGTGCTGCACGGGTGGGAAGCAAGGGACGATGCAGGGGCTGGACTCCCAGGCAGGTGTCAAGGCCTTGCAGCTTGGCAGAGCTGCCGTCTTGGGGTGCACAACTGGCGGGGGCAAAGGCCTGTGCCTTGGGAGTAAGCTTGCATTCGTGTGACCTCGGTGGGGCTCGTGCAATCGGGTCAGTAATGGATTTCACAAGTCCAGTGTTGATGCCCTGGGGAATCCAGGAATATCAGAAAACCGGGGGCAGCCTTTTGCCTGGGCCAAGCCCTCAACACAGGCGCTACAATCTGCTAGGAAAGGAGACGTGGCATCTGTGAGCCTAAGCAGAGCTGGACTTGATGGGGTAGCTGGTTGGAGGGCACAGGGAGCCGGGGGTGTGGTGCCCGTGTTCTTACTTCCAACATGCGCAATACTGATTGCCCAACATGGGCCACCAGGAACCAGCTGGGACTAAAAACAAAGCCTCACCCAGCTGGGTCTTTGTCCTGTCCCTCCTGGACCCACAGGGCCTGCCAGGGGTGGCTGACCTGGCCCCTCCTGCCTACAGATGTCCTTCTTGCTGTTGTGTTTGGCTGCCTTCAGGGGGTGGGGTGGGGGGTGGGTCCAGGCTGGTGCAGGTGAGGCAGTGTAGCAGGTTCTCAGAGTACAGGCTCCTGCTCCAGAATGTTCCAGAAGGACATCCAGGGGTGTGCACCCCTCAGTTCAGCAGCTCACTCTCCAACTACTTTCTGTCCCCATCTGCTGCAGACCCTGGGGTGGCACTGGACACTCAGAGGGGAGCTGATGACATCCATTTCTGGACCTTACAGTTCGGGGAGGGACAATCAGCTAGCACTCAGCTCAGATTCAAGTTCCTGGACAGAGGGGTGATGACTCCTGCCCGTGCCCCTCCTCTGATTCCTTTGGTTCTTCTGTGAGCTTCCACGGAGGAGTGGAGCTTCAGCTCCCTGGCTTTTTAATGCAAGACCCCTTTTCCAGGCTCTGCCAGACAGGAGAACCTGGGTCTCGGGCAGTACCCTAAGCCCTCCACCCCCAGGGGCCGCCTGAGGCACAAGTCACCTTCCGGGTGTGGCAGCTGTGAATGGGCTACAGCTATCTCAGGACACTGGTCTTCCAGGCCTGGGCTCCCCACCTGCTCCGTCCCAGGACTCCACCATCTCTCCTGCAGAAGGAGAGGGGGCTGGAGAATTCTCGGAATCTAGAGGGAGGGTCTTCAGTGTTCCAGCCCCAAAGCTGTTTGTGCTCACAGCCATGGAGCCGATGGGGTACACAGGGAGGTGGGGGAGCAGCAGCTCCTCCCACAAAATAAATACTCTAAAGTATGGGGGGGGTGCGGGGAGGAGGGGTCCGTCACACCCCACGGAGAAGCATGCAGGAGCCAGTACGAGCTTCTCCCATCAGTGGCTGGGGACCATGTGGCCCGAGAGCCCTGGAGGATGGGTCCAAGCAGAGGGACTGTTCATGGACCCCCTGGACAGTCCAGTGGGGCCTCCTGCTAGCCACAGCCCAGTAACTCTTTACTTAGATGCAAAGCTCCTGTGGCCCCAACAAAGTGTCCAGTGTGTTTCAGCATCCCAGGAGGTGTGGGGGGGGGGAGCACTCTGCATGGTGGTAAAGTAGCATCCTGTGGCCCTACTGAGAGGAACAGAGCCATGACTGTGGTGGCCACAACCCCTGCCTGGGACTTGGCGCGGAGAGCCACCATGGGGAAGGTTCTTTGATGCCTGAAGGATGGCCAAGAGCTAAGGAGAGAAAGAGCAAGGCAGGGAGGGGCGCGTGCTCGTGTGTGAGTGACAGTCAAGGAAGCAGGAACAGGAGGGCAAAATGCCCGAGCGCAAGGCTGCTGCAGCGTCCTCGGCACCTGGGACCCGCACTTGGACTGAGAAGCAAGGAGAGGGAGTGGAAATGGAGGAAGAACACAGCCTGCCTGGAGGAGCAGTTTATGGTGGTTTGTGCCACGGAGCCTTCTGTCCAAGGCAGAGGAAACCACCATCCACCCACCCATCCACCCATCCACCCATCTATCTATCCATACATCCATCAGTCCACCCATCCATCCATCTGTCCATCCATGCACCCATTCATCCGCCCACCCATCCATCTACTCATCTACCATCCATGCATCCCATCTCCTGTTGGCCAGGGTGGCGTGGAGCCCCCACACCCCTGAAGTCCCCCTGACCTCTTACCTGGGCATCAGGAAAGCCCCAGAAGGGGGCTCAGCACCAGCAGGGCTGGAAGAAGAAGTCAGGCCAAGGGGACTGATGGAGGCAACTGACCCGGCAAGGTGACCTTCCCAAAGCTGCTCCACCTCCCACACAGCCCAATCCGGTGCCAGCCCCGTGAGGAGGGACATACATCAGTGCCAGCTGCACAAAACATTTTCTGTCTCCTGCCCCCGGCCAAGGTATTTCCAGGATGGCCTGGAAGGCCACTGTGAGCAGCCAACTCTTGGCCACCTCCGGGGTAGGCGTGGCTTCAGGGCTCTTTGAGAGGCAGAGGCGTGGTGGTGCTATGGGGACCTTTATTTGTATTTTCTCTGTGTGGGGCAGGAGTTGCACAAAATGGACTTTGCTGTCTTCTCAAACCAGAGAGCAAGGAGATTTCCGACGCTACAGGAGGTGACTGTGCTATTAGGACCCCAGAGTGTAGGAAATCGGGAGAAAAAACTGCCATGGATCGAAGTCCATAGGGAGCATCCCATCCCGTGAGTTCCAAGTGGCACTGCAGAATCCCCGGCCATCGTCGCAAGATGCCGGTGTAAACAGATACAATGAAACGACAGACCTAGTCGATGAGCTCCAAAGACCACGAACATCAACAAGAGCCAACAAGAGCGACAAGCACGGGCCAGGCATGTGGCCGTGGCAATGAAACACCTGTGTCCTCTGTCAGAGCGCCTGGCTCCAGCTCCTGGCTCCAGCTTCCCTCTATTGCCAACTCTGGGAAGCTCTCCCTGCTCTCCCTGGCCCTGGGTGCAAAGCATCCTGCTCACTGCCATCTACCTGTCCCCCATTGGCTCCTGGGCGGCCTCTTCACACTGAGACACTCTGTGCCTGCAGCTGCCAGCCTGGCTCCCACCAGGCACAGGCTGGTGGTGAGCTGCAGGCTTTTCCAACTGAAGCCCAGTTGCTTGTTAAGCTTTTCGGGGATGGCTGGAGGAAACTGGTCATGCTAATTCTTCTGCTTAATTGTGGTAAAATACACAGGATGTGCAAGGGAGCACTTGAAGCGTTAGTACGTGTGCACTCACAGTGTGATGCAACGGCGTGGCCATCGCTCTCCAGAACTTTTCCATCTTGCAAAACCCAAACTCTGCCCTCATTAAACATTAACTCCCCGTCCCCCTCCTCCAGGTCCTCGCGTCACCATTCCGCTCCCGGTTTCTTTGACTCTTGAACACTATGTCACATAGGTGGAATCAGACAGGGGGTGTCCTTGTGTGATGGGTGTGTTTCCTGTTTCCCTTAATAAGGTGTCCTCATGGTGCACCCACGTGGCAGCCTGTGGCAGAATTTCTGCCCTTTCTAAGGCTGACCAGGGGCTGGCATTCTGGCACGGCGTCGGAGGGCCTGCTTGAGTCCCGGCTGTTCTTCTACGGATCCAGCTCATTGCTAATGTGCCTGGGAAAGCAGTGGGAGACAGCCCACGTATTTGGGCCCCTGCCACCCATTCAGAGACCTGGATGGAGTTTATGCGCATTTGGGGGATGGACCAATGGATGCAAGAGTTTTCTCTCTCTTTCCCTCCCTCTCTCTCTCTTGCTTTCAAATAAATATATTAAAGGGCTGAATAATATTCTGGGAAACTGATTTATTTTTTAAAGATGCTCTTCCTTTGCATAATAAAACACTGACGGCGTAAAAGAGCCTTGGACGGGCCTGGCACGTGAATCCATCACGGCTCGTTGCCATGGGACTGCAGCATGGAAGCAGAGACTTGGCCGCTGTGGCAGCTCCTGGCACAGGGCAGCGTGGTGACACTTTTTCATGGGTCCTTAGAAACGACCCATACCCCCTCCCCCAGGGCTCCCAGGCCTCCATGCTCACCACTGCCTCCCTTGGAATGTCTCTCTCGCTGGCCTAACTTCATCCCAGGGAGGCCCAGTGCACCCACGGCCCCTGTGAACGTCTCCCTTTCTGATGACCCACATCAACCCCCGCCTTTGTGTGCCGCTGGTCTGCCCGGTCACGGCCCCCACCAGGCTGCAAGCAGCCCGAGGAGACAGACGCCACCTGCCTCCACTCTCTCCTGTGTATGGCTCTGAAGTGAGTTCCCAGGGGGCCGTCTGTGGGCCAGGTGTTGGGGGACACAACCCCTCGGAGGCGGAAGAGACCCTGGCAGAATGCCTATGACATTTTTTTCCAACTTCATCTTTTATTAATCATTTTTGAGAGGACATGTTCTAATTTGCATTATAGTCAAAGACTTAATGCTCTACAAAATAAAGAGGTCGACAAGCAAAAAGGCAAAAGATCATGTAGTTCAGCAGGAAAACAGGAAGAGCTGTGAATAGTCAGGACTCATAAATTTTAAAAGTCTCCAAATCGGTAAAACTATAGTAAGTGTATAATTCTTGACAATTTGAAAAAAAAGATTTAAAACAGTTTGACCAACACTGTATTTTGCAGCAAAACTGACACACATAGGTATTTCTTGTTTTTATGTTTTTTAAAAACTTTTAGATCCTACGTATAAGGGAGAGCGTGCAACATTTGTCTTCCTGGACCTGGCTCAGTTCACTCCCCGCGGTGTCTGCCAGTGGCAACCATTTTGATACAAATGATAGAATTTCATTCTTTAAAAAGGTGTATTTATTTCTTTGGAAGGCAGAGTTACAAAGAGAGGGAAAGAGAGAGGGTGAGTGTTTTTTCCTAGATCTGTTGGCCATTTGTGTTTCTTTTCAGAACTGTTGAAGTCTTTTGCTCATTTCTTGATTGATCTTTTTTGGTTGTGGAGTTTTTTGAGTTGCTGCAGTATTCTGGATATTAATCCTTTGTCAGGTAAGTAGCTTGCAAATATGTCTCCCGTTCTGCCGGATGCCTTTTCCCTCCATTGATTGTTTCCTTTGCTGTGCAGAAGCTTCTGAGTTTGACCTAGTCCCATTTGTCTGGTTTTGCGTTTGCTGCCCATGCTCTGGGGGTCTTATCCAGGAAGTCGTTACCTATGCCAGTATCTTGGAGTGTTTCCTCTGTGTTTTCTTTAGCAACTTCATAGTCTCAAGTTTTAAATTTAGGTCTTTGATCCATCTTGAGTTGATTTTTGTATATGATTAGAGGTAGGGATCCAATTTCATTCTTTTACATGCATACACCCAGTTTGTTTGCTTGTTTTGACAGGCAGAGTTAGAGAGAGAGAGAAAGGTCTTCCTTCCGTTGGTTCACCCCCTAAATGGCTGCTACCGCCAGCGCTGCACCAATCTGAAGCCAGGAGCCAGGTGCTTCCTCCTGGTCTCCCATGCAGCTGTAGGGCCCAAGGACTTAGGCCATCCTCCACTGCCTTCCCGGGCCACAGCAGAGAGCTGGACTGGAAGAGGAGCAACCGGGACAGAATCCGGTGCCCCAACCAGGACTAGAACCCCAGGTACTGGCACCGCAGGTGGAGGATTAGCCTAGTGAGCCGCAGCACCGGCCGCATATACCCAGTTTTGCCAGCAAAATTTATTGAAGACATTATCCTTTCTCCAATTTGTGTTCTGGGTGCCTTTGTCAAAAATCAGTTGGCTGTATGTACATGGATTAATTTCTGGGCTCCCATTTGTGTTTTATTGATCTGTGTGTCAGTGCCATGCTGTTTTAATTACCATTGCTTTGCAGTATGCTTTGAAGTCAGGTATTGTAGTGCCTACAGCTTGAACCCCACCCCCACCATCCCCAGCCCCAGGATCACTTTGGCAATGAACTTTGCAACCGCAGCTTAGCTGTTCAGAAATGTCCATGTTCATTCTTCCAGGGCTTCAGCTGGTTCTGGCTGAAGGCACAAGGCTCTGTGTACAGTCACTCACTTTGGGGGGCAGATACGGAAGGAAACCACCCCAACCCCCGGAACCCCGTAAGGAATATGTCCTAAATAGCAGGGCGCAAGGTGACGGCTTGCGTAACTCTCAAGGCGGGAACAGCTGAGCAGGGCTCCCAGGAGCTGAGCAGAGGGTATGGTGGCCCCAGATTTAAACACCAGTTTGGGTCATTTGCCCTGCTGCTTTGATATCTTGAAGGCCACGGGCTGGGGCTAAGTTAATGTTTCGTTTGTAGCGTACACACAGCGCTCGGTTACTGAGTCCAGAGAACAAGCTGACTCATTCTTACAAAACAGAAAAGGGACCCGTGTCTCCAGCTGTGTGGTTGCCCCCAGCCTCTTACACATACCCAGGGCCACACAGAGCACATACTACCCTCCCCAGGAGGACCTCATAGGGTCCTGTAGAAAGTTCTAGTTCTCTGGGATGCAGATAGCACGCCTCCACCCTCACCTGCAGGGGCCCCTGCTGGGTCAGGGCTCTCAGGTTTACAGACTCTGCCAAATCACTCCCACATGCACAATACACACCCCTCCCACGTGCAAAACATGCCCGCCCCTCCAGGCCTCCCTTAAAAGCCCCCGTCCCGGCAGAGTCAGCCCAGGGGCTGGAATCTCTGCACCTGAGTCAGATCAGCTGCAGGTGAGGCGCTGTGGGTGAGTCCGAGAGAGCTGCTTGCACCCAGCACCCAGTGGTGGGCCAGGCACAGGAGCCACCCTGCGGACATTCCTGCATAAAGGGGATGGGGGTTGGAGGCTCGCCGGAGTCCCCGAGTCCCTGTTCCACGCGGTGTTCAGATCCTGCTGGGCAGATGCTGGGAGTCCCGGTCTGACTCCTGCCTGCGCTCGGGGCTCTGGGCTCCGCCGTGTGGACTCTTGGTCCTGCTCTGCGAGTCGCCCTTTCTTCTTCACAAAACTGGGGCCCACGTTTGCATCCGTGTAGCTTCTCAGTCTATGTTTGGGCAGGCAAGAGGCCCCTCTGTGTTCTGTGCCATCTCTGACCCTTGCAGTCCGAGCTGGCACTGTGTTGGCAGGGCGATCTCTCTAAAAACTTGGTGAGAACTGCAGAGAGGTTCACGCCTTCAGAGAACAGACCCCCACGTCTCTCTCTCCCTTGGCCTCTGCATAGACTTGAAGCCTCTTAGAAGCCCTGGTGCTTTTAGCTGCCGCTCGGATCCTTGGGGACTTGACAAAGGATTTCCCAGCCACACCCCCGGCCTCATCCTCAGAGCCTCTTTAGCCCGCATGGGCCTGTAATCCGTCTTGCTCATTTTACCTTCTCTTGGTGGCTGGAAAAGCTAGGAGGTTCCAGCGTTTTAATAGAAGCAGCAAGCAGCAGCCAGCAGGCACTTCCGGTACTCTGCCTGGAGATGGCCTAAGCCACGTGGCCCGGGGTCACTTGGTTCATCTTGCACTTTGCGTATCACCACTTCAGCTTTCCTGCTCTCCCGTTGCGCACCTCTGAGAGCACGGATCCTCTCTGATTTCCTGACACCCCTGTTCGGGGGTGTCAAGCGCCAGTCACTCTGCCTTCTCTCTTCGGAAGCAGGGTGCACCCTGCACTGGGAGCCCCTGACAGTCAGTTACTTCTGCATACTGCACGGAGCACCTTCCACCCACGCGCACTGGAGGTCCCCCAGGGCGCCGAGTGCTCCTGGCCCTCATGCCTCAGTGGGGCAGATGTGTTCCGTCACCCCAAAAGCAGAGGCAACATTGCAATTGAGGAGCAGAAAACCGGGGACTTCTCTTTTTCATGGGACTGCCCCCAGGAGCAGCTTCCCCGAAGATGTGGTGTCAGGGCCGAGGTAGGAGTATTTGTCCTTGAGAAAGGTCAACAGCTCATAGGAAGGTCACAGTCAAGCTCAGTGTAACTGAGGGAGGCTTGGATGCCAGAAGAAGCAAGGGGACAGTGCCAGGAACCAAGTTACAAGGCTCTGCAGGGAGATATACCCCTAATTCTGGCTGTCAAGGGTTGTGAGCAAAATACCTGCATTAAGTCAGTCAACAAACAGTTAGCAAGTACTATGTGCTGTCAACTGTGGGACCCAAGAGTGAGCACCCCTCATAAGTTTTTCACCCTGGAAGAGCTTGCAATCTCATGGGACAGACAGATAGTAAGTGAACAAGGAACAAGGGAATATCAGGTACATCATAAATGGTGTGAAAGGACTGAAGCCGGAGGTGGCCGGGGGGACCTCCTTAGGTCATGTGGCCCGGGGCAGCGTCTCCAGGGCTCTGCGTGGGGTATCAGCCCTTGCTGGACCAGAGCTGCTGGATGGAGCAAGTAGGAACCTTTAAGTCAGAGGCTGAGCAAGCGGGAGTGTTTGGACACAGATAATGGGACAGGGGCTGGAGCAGGTGGAGAGAGCTCAGAACCAGCGGGGCTTTGAACCTGGAGGGGCAGAGAGGAGCCGAGCGGCAGGCGGAGGAAGGCAGCCAGGCAGCCGGGATCAGTCTCTGTGTTCTGTTCCCCCCGACGTGGCTGGGCTCAGATGAAGACTGGTGACTTCGGTAAGACAGGGCTGATCGCTTGGGAGCCAGGAGCCAGGGAAGGGTTAGCAGCCTCTCTGGCTGCCCCACATCCACCCGGCCAGCACTGGCCCCCCGCCCCCAAGTGTACAAGGAGCACAGGATTTTGCTGTGCCCTGTGGGCATTCACAGCCCTGTCTCTGCCTGCCAGGGGTCCTTTTGCTCACTAACCACACCAGGGAGCGAGGAGCTAGTGCGCTGCCCGGTGCCCCGGCCTTTTCACCGCCCTGGGAATCCGCCCAGGGTCCACACTGGGCCCCTCTTCTTGCCCTAAGTCGCCGCCAGCGCAGGCTCTGCTAGGTAGCCTTGACCTTGGCCTTTGCCAAAGCGAGCGAGCCCCAAGCTGGAGAGCAAGGCGTGCAGCGGCGGCGGTGGCACAGCAGAGCCGCCCCTGGCCCGGCCCCCATCCCCACCCCCACGCCGCCCGCCCCGCGCCCCTCCCCTCGCCGGCTCCAGCCTTGGCCGCCACCAACCGACCCGACGGCCAGGCTTGGGCCCCACCTCCTCGCCGCCCGGCCGGGTCTGCGCCGTCTCCGGCCCCGGGACTGCGGCTCGCAGAGGTCGGGTCGCCCGGGACGCCTGCGCCTCCTCCGGTCCTTGGTGAGTGCCGCGGGCCCGCGGGAGGGAGGCCAGGGTTGGGGGCTCCGGGCTCGCATCCGCCGCGAGGGCAGCTGCGAGCCTGGCCGAGGGGCCGCGGGCTCGGGACCCGGACGAGGGGCTGGGGAGTCCGCACGTCCTATGGCGTGCGCACTGCTGGCCCAGCCCACAGACGGGCAAACTGGGGCTCTGAGAGAAATGGACACCCCAAAACGGTCGCGGACCGCCCGCTCCCCCGCCCTGGGAGCCAGCCGGCTTCCCAAAGCCCCTCACCCCATTGCCGGGACTGGGAAAGGGGCCCCGTGATTGGCCGAGTCCGGAGGCCTGGCCCGAAAGCCTCCTGCGATTGGAGCGGTCGTCCCGGAGCCGCTGCGGGAGGGGCGGCGCCCGGGCTCCCAGGGTCCCGGGTCCGCCGCCCCCCAAAGGGCAGCGAGAACCTCCGACGTGCGGCCGGGGGCAGACCGCGGCCCGGGGCTGGGGGTGTTGGCCACGGCGAGTTCCCTGCCCTCGGAGCCTCTGATCTCGTCCGCGGATCTGGGAGGTGGGGGGGGGGGGGGAGGTGGCCCGGGAAAGGCTACGGACCCGCTGAACCCTCGGCAGGAGATAGCCCGGAGGCGTTCCTTAGGCACGGAGATGGAGATGGAGAGGACTCCTCCTGGCCGGAGCTGAGGCCGCGGGTACAGGGCCCGGGTCACTGCGCTGGTCCCGGTGCCCAGAGCTGGGGGAGAGGTCAGGGGGTCAGTGTATGGCTTCCAGGGGACCCTGCTGTGGAAGGGACAAAGTGTTCTCCCGCTGGGAGGCCAGGGTGAGCAGGAGAGGGCTGAGCAGGGCAATGGGCGCCTTGCGGCCCAAGGTGGGGTGCTGGGCATAGCCCTTGCCTTGCTACGTCCCTGACTGTAGTGCCCTGGGGAGCCAGGCTTGGACTGGGGGCTGGGGGCACGAGGTCTGGGAAGCCCTGAGGGTCTTCCCTCCCTCCCCGGCGCCCTCCACTTGCAACCCGGGAGGGCGTGAACGCAGCGGCTACAGCTCCGGAGGGCGGAGGCGGGGAGGCCAAGTGGGGCCCCGCCCCTCCTGCACCTGTTCTTCGTGCGGCCAAAGGCCAAGGTTGGCGGAGACGTCTCCGCGGCCCGCGTGCCTCCTGAGCCCAGCTTCCCCCGCCCCCTGCTTCCCTACAGCCAATAGATGGGGTTTTTGGTATCCCTTTATTTTTCCCACAAGTAATACACGTTCAGTATGGAAAAAGAACAGAGCAGTCGGGTAAGAAGAAATAATAATAATTACAATAATCTGAGCATATCAAAACCGCGAATCCTCTACCCAGTAACTTTTAACATTCCAGTGTGGACTGTTCCAGGCTTTTACACCGCAAATTCACACACACACACACACACACACCCCTCCCGAAGCACACACAAATACACACCTGCGCCTGTGTTGCACATTGTAGTTCAGCTCCTGTGTGCTGGACAGTATGTCGCGATGTCTGTCTGGCTTACAAGATGAGACTGTCCCATAGCAAAAATCCACACGTGTTTATTTTCTTGTCCCCATATAATTTAGAAGTGAAATTGCCCAGCTGGAGGGATTGAACCATTTTTAGGATTTTGGTACTCATGGCCACAGCAGACAGTTTGCACCAGTTTGTTTTCCATTTCCCCATAAGGTAGCAACCATGAGGTATTTATATGTTTTTACATACTGTCCAGTCTTAGGGGAGAAATAGAACCCCTTATTTTCTTTGTTATTTCTTTGAGAATCTGAGATTTGAACATGTTTTTATTCGTCTGTTGATGGTAAGATTTTTTTTTCCCGTGTCTTGTGGCGAATGGTGGGACACACGCGGGTTTCACAGGCTTCACAGAAAATAGATACTTGTGAAAAAATGCAGAAATTGCTAAAGTTTCTGCAGCAAACTTAATGGATCTTTGAAGTCCGGGTTCCAAAAACTCCTTGGAGCTTCTTTGTAGGATGTGTTCTGTTCTCGTATGCAAATTGGCCACACACCGTGTTGTGTTTCACTTTTCTCCTTTAGTGTCAGGCTTCCGAAGACAGTGTGATCTTTGATGTGTTTGTCTTTGATTTAAACATCGGGTACTGTTTGGAGTCAAGTGTGCATTCAGAACTAGGTTTATTGATTTGTTATTAGCTGCAGGGCACAGGGTACGCTGGAGTTCCCTCTGGGTGCGGTGCCTTCTCTGGGCTTTCACACCTGAGGGGGGGGGGGCACCTGCGTATCCACTGCCTTCAGGGACAGTTTCCCAGCCCTGAAACGCCCCTCACCTCTACCCCCTCTCCCCTCTCCGTGTGCTCCCTGAGCCTCCCTCCCCTCCCCAATCCTGGCTCACTCCGCAGTTTTGCCTTTTCCCGAACGTCATGAATCAGAATCAGAGCGGCAGCCGTGTCAGACTGGTTCTTTCCCTCTGCCGTGTGGCCGTGTGCTCTGAGGGTTCCTCCCTGTGTTTCTGTAGCTCGCAGAGCCTCTCTTTCTGTCACTCGTTTGAATGTGGCTGCACCACGGTTTGTTTCTCCGTTCGCCCGCTGGAGGTCATCTTGGATGTTCCGGGTTTCGGCAGTTATGAACAAAGCTACTGTCTGTATTTGTGCACAGTTTTTGTGTGGACGTTAGTTTCTACTCATTTGGGTAAATACACACAGCGGGATTGATGGGGCATGCAGCTCATATGCTTCCTGTGTTGGAAGAGACTGTCAAACTGTCTTCCAGCCAGACTGCACCTGTTTTTCATCTCTACCCGCAACGAGTGAGAGTTCCAGTAGCTTTATATCTTCCTCAGCACTTGGCATCAGCTCCGTTTGGGATTCAACCATTCTCATGGTGTGTGGTGATGTCTCATTGTTATATTCCAAATTGCAATCCATCTTGAGTGAGTGTTGAACATTTTCCTATGTGCTCATCTGCCCATTTGTATGTCTTCTTTGCTGAGGTATCTGTGAATATCTTTCACCTGTCTTTATTTATTTTTAGTTTTTGAGAGTTAGAGTTACAGACAGTGAGAGGGAGAGATGGAGAGAAAGATCTTCTATCCACTGGTTCATTCATCAAATGGCCGCAATGGCTGGAATTGAGCCAGTCTGAAGCCAAGACCCAGGAGCTTCCTCTGGGTCACCCACGTGGGTGCAGGGACCCAAGCACTTGGGCCACCTTCTGTTGCTTTCCCAGGCCATAGCAGAGAGCTGGATTAGAGCAGCCAGGTCTCGAACCAGTGCCCATATGGGATGCCTGCACTGCAGGCGGCAGCTTTATCCGAGTGCCACAATGCTGGCCCTAGATCTGTCTTTATCAAACATTCTCTCCCATTCTGTAGCTTGCCTTTTTGTTCCTGTGACAGTGTCCTTTGCAGAGAAGTGAACTCTGGCTCATCTAGTCTAAATTCCATGGGTCCCTCCGTGCTGTGTCTCGAAAGTCATCGTTGAACCTGAGGCCATCTAAGTTGTCTCCTGCACTTGTGCTGTCTTCTAGGGGCTACACAGTCTGGTGATTCAGCTTTAGGTCTCTGCTCCACTCTGAGTTTGCTTTTGTGAAAGGTGTGGGGTCTGTGTCTACATTCATATTTTTGTGTGTGAGTGTCCGGTCATTCCAGCATCTTTCTTTGAAACGCTGTCTTGTCTCCATGATACTGCCCTTGCTCCTTTGTCCAAGACCAGTTGACTGTATTTAAGTGTTATCTCTTTCTCTTCTAAAATCTAAAACCTTAGCCAAGACCGCACTGTCTTTTACTGCAGCTTTACAGTAGGCCTTGAAGTTGAGTGGTGTCTGTCGTCCCCCTTTGCTCTCCTTCAATACTGTGTTGACTACTCTGAGTCTTGTTTTTCCACGTAGACTTCAAAATCGGTTTGTTGGTATCCACATAATAACTTGCTGAAGTTTTGATCGGCACTAGGTTGGATCTATAGATTGGTTGGACTGATAGCTTCACAATATTGTCTTTCTATCCATGAACATGGAATATCTCCCCATTCATTTTAGATGTTCTCTGATTTCTTTCGTCATAAGGTCGGTGGTTTTCCTCATACAGATCTTGGACGTATTTTGTTAGGTGTAAACCTGGTTTTTGTTTTTTAGTGCTACTGGAAATGGTATTGTATTTTTAATTTCAAATCTTTGCTGTCTGTGGCTGGTCTCGAGGGCACCTCATTACTTTTATGGACAGCAGTTAATTGTGAACAGACACAGTTTGTTCTTGTTTTCTTGTCTGTATGCCTTTCATTTGCTTTCCCCCTTTTACTGTATTATGTTGACTAGGAATGATGAGATGGGACGTCCTCACCTTGTCCTGATCCTACAGGGAAGCTTCATGAAGTATGCTGTTAGCTACAGGGTTTTTTAAATATACATTTTCTTTCCTAATTTAAGTTTCCTCAATTTCTCATTTGCTGAGCGCTTTTGATCATGAATAAGTATTGAATTTCATCAAATGCAATTTCCAGATCTCTTCATGTGATAAGATTTTTCTTCTCTGACCTGTTCATTCCATGAATTACATTAATTGATTTTCAAATGTTTAGCCTAGAATAAATTTCACTTAGTGATTGTATTTAATTCCTTTTATACATTGTTGGATGTGACTTATTGATGTTTTAAAAGTCTTGACATCTGTGTTCATAAGAGATATTGATGAGCTGGCGCCGTGGCTCAACAGGCTAATCCTCCACCTTGCGGCGCCGGCACACCGGGTTCTAGTCCCGGTCAGAGCGCCGGATTCTGCCCCGGTTGCTCCTCTTCCAGTCTAGCTCTCTGCTGTGGCCCGGGAGTGCAGTGGAGGATGGCCCAAGTGCTTGGGCCCTGCACCCCATGGGAGACCAGGAGAAGCACCTGGCTCCTGGCTTCCAATCAGCGCGGTGCACCGGACACAGCACGCCGGCTGCAGCGGCCATTGGAGGGTGAACCAACAGCAAAGGAAGACCTTTCTCTCTGTCTCTCTCTCTCTCTCTCACTGTCCACTCTGCCTGCCAAAAAAAAAGATATTGATTTGAATATTTCCTTTCTCCTCCCTGGTTTTTGGTAGTAGGGTAAGGTTGGCCCTAGGAAGTGAGACGATTCTCTTTCTGTTTTCTAGAAGAGGTCGTAGAGCAGTGGTATGACTCCTTCCTTAAATGTTTGGTGGAATTTGTAAATGCAGGTGCTTTCTCCTTGGGGACGTTATTAATTACTGACTCAGTTTCTTTCATTGTGGCAGGCATATTCAGATCATCTATTTATCCTTGTGTGAGTTTTGGGAACTTGTGCCTTTCAAGAGACTGTTGAATTTCATCAAAGTTATCAAATATGTAGATGTAGAACTGTTCATAAAAGTCCTTGATTATCCCCTCAGTGACCATGGGTCAGTATTGATGGCTCTTCTCTCATTTTTTGATATGAGTAAGCCATGTCGTCTCTCTCTTCCTAGTTAACTTGGCTTTTCATTTTTATTCATCTTGCGAAAGACCTGGCGTTTGGTTTTATTGATTTTCTCCAACGATTTCCTGTTTTGAATTTCAAATTCTACTTTAATTTTTATTCTGTTTCTATCCACTCTGGATTAAAGTGCTCTTCCTACAATGGAAGCTTGGATTACTGATTTTAGGTCTTTCTTGCTTAATGGTATATGCATTCAGGACTCTGAATTTGCCTCTCAGGACGGCTTAAGCTGCATCCCCATGAATCTTCATGATAGCAAAACGCCCAATCTGGAGAACACATGAAGAAAAGAAGTTTATGTAGCTCACACTCTGGAAGCTCAAATGCACACAGGCCCTTGGTGGAGACACTCAAACCGCATCCAAACCTATGATGTTATCCCGTGTATTTTGATAAATTATATTTTTATTTTAGTTTCATTCAAAGCATTTCAAAATTCCTCCTGAGACGTCTTTTTTTGTTGAACCTACATATTGCATAGAAGCATTTCACTTAATCTCCATACAGTGTGTGTTTTCTGCGTTCTTTCTATTTTTGATACCCAGTGATTGGATCGTGGTCTGAGTCGTTTTACGGCTCCTTCTCCGTGACTCTTGGCGCGTGTGTGTTTCGTGGCCCAAGTTGTGGTCTGTCTTGGCCACTATTCCGTGTGAGCTTGACAACAATGTGTATTGTGCTGTTGGGGGACGTGTTCAATAAATGGGGAATCCATGTGGTCACGTGATGGTGTTGTCCATTTTGACTGTGTCCCTCCTGACTCCCGGCGGGCCTGGTGCCTCAGTGGGCACCCACAGAGGGGCCTCGCAGCGTCCTCATCTGTGTCTCCTCTCCATTCTGCTGGCGTGATACGAAGGGGTGCCGAGGTCACAAGGGCTGCGCCCCCCTAGATGAGTTAGTGCCGCTGTCCCGGAAATGGGTGAGTTTCCGCCAGAGCGGATCCTTAGAAAAGCGAGCTCAGCTTCGCTCCTGCCCCTCGCTTTCCTGCTCTCCCAGTGTGGTACAAGAAGGCCCTCGGCAGGTGCCAGCCCCTTGGCCTGGCGCTCCCCAGCCTGAGGATCTGTGAGAAACGAATGTCTTCTCTCTATAAGCTGCCCGGGCCATGGTGGTCTGTTATAACAACAGAGAACGGCCGAAGGCTCTCCCAGCTTTTTCCTGCACGTATTTCGCACCTCCACCTCCATTGGCACAGCAAAGGGTTAAATCGTCCCGCAGAATCAGCCCCTCCCCGTGGCCCAGTCCCCTTCTTTTTGTCTCATAATCTTCCTTGCCCTGAGTATGTTTTTCTGAAGTTAATAAAGCTGCTGGTGTTACCCAGTGTGCGTTTCCCATCCCTTTACATTTAATCTATTTGTGTTTTTATGTAAAAGTGGGCTCATGTAGACAGCATACAGTTGGGTCCTGATGTTTTTTAAAAATCTACTCTGATAACCTCTGTGTCTTAACGGATAAGGTTGAAAGAGATTCTTGATCTAGTAGGATCAAGGTCTACAATATCTATGATCGCTTCCCATCCATTGCTGCTGATATTTATTTTTTTATATTATCCCATTTCCATTTCTCCCTTAGCACATGGATCATGTCTTTTGTTGCTTTTTTAAGTGATCACCTGGAGAGCTTGCAGTGTACATTTTCAGTCATCCAGAGAGAAGGTGTTTCCAGTAACACTGCTATGAGCAGCGCGGGTGCCTTAAGACAGAGCTCCTCACCCCTCCCTTCCGTGCCTTCTTGTCACCGCTGTCATTCATGTCACCACCCACGAGCTACTGAAAGTGTCACTGCTATTACTATTTTGAACACAATGCTATCTGGCAGATTAAGAATTAGAAAACCTATTCATTTTCCCTTTATTTCCTCTTTGGTACTCATCCATTCTTTATGTAGATCTGAGTTCCTGTCAATGTCATTTTACCTTTTTTTCTGAATAACTTTTTTTAGCAAACCTTGTAAGGCGGGTTTTTGTTTGAGAAAGTCATTATCTCTCCTTCACTTACAAAAATATTGATTATTTGGGAGGCAGAGAGACTAACAGAGCGAGAGAGCTCCTATCTGCTGATTCACTCCCCAAATGCCCAAAATGACCAGCGGCTGCGCCAGACCCAGGCAATGGCCCAGGCGAAAGCCAGGAGCCTGGAACTCAATCCAGGCCTCCCACACGTGGGTGGCAGGGACACAAGTACTTGGACCATGCACCTGCTGCCCACCAGAGTGCGCATTAGCAGGAAGCTGGAATTGGGAACAGAGCCACAACTCAAACCCAGGCGCTCAGATGTGGGCTGTGGGGGTCCCTTGGCTGCTAGGCTAAATGCCTTCCCCTTTCTCTTTAACACAAAGAACAAACAAATTTATTTATCTGTCTGAAAGGTAGCCAGAGACAGAGAGAGATTACCCATCTGCTGGTTTATTCTACGAATGCCTACAGTGGCCAGAGCTGAGCCAGCAGGGACCCAACTACTTAAGCCATCACCTGCCCTCTCCAGTTGGGACTGACATGGGAACTCAAACTCAGGCACTTTGATATGGGATGTGAGTGTCTTAGCCACTGTGCCCAGTTGCCTGCCTCTGTCGGTGATACATTTTCAGGTGAATTTTTGATATGGTGAGAGAGAGTCTGGTTTCATTTTTCTGTGTGCAGCTATCCAGTGTTCCCAGAACCACCTGTCCTTTCGCCAACGTTCTTGGTGCTTATGTCAGCATCCAGTTGGCTGTTATGCAAGGATGTATTTTCAGGCTCTACTGAGTTCCCTTGGTCCTTGAGTCTGTTTTTATGCCAGTATCAAGCTGTTGTGGTTGCTCTATTTTGTATTCAGGTAGTGTGATGGTTGCAGCTTTGTTCTTTTCACTCAAGATTGCTTTGGCTATTTGAGGTCTTTTGAGGTTCCACACAAATTTTAGGATTGTTTTCTTGATTTTTGTGAAAAATTATCATTGGTATTTTGATAGGGATTATTTTGAACATGTCACTTGCTTTGAATCTGTGAATATTTTAATAGTATTCATTCTTCCAGTCCATGAACATGGGATACCTATCCATTTGTGCCCTCTTCAATTTTTCTAATGTTTCATAATTTTCCTTGTAAAGCTCTTTCACCTCCTTGGTTAGATGTATTTCTAATTTCTGTTGTAAATGGGCTTGCTCTCTTGATTTCTCTTCAGATAACTTACTATCGGTGTATCACAAGACTGCCGGTTTTGTGTGTTGATTTTGTGTCCTGCAACCCTGCTGAGCTTGTCTAATCTGGTTTGTTATGAAGTCTTGGGTGTGTTCCATGTATATGATCATGTCATCTACAAATGGAAAGTTTGACCTCCGTTCCAATTTTCTTACCTTGTGTTTCTTTCTCGCCTGATTGCTCTGTCTAGGGCTTGTATGCTCTGTCAAGTAGAAATGACAAGTACGGGCATCCTTGACTTCCTCCAGATCTTAGGGGAAAAGCTTTCAGTTTTCCCCCATTGAGTCTGATGTTAGCTGTGTGCTTGATATATGTGGCATTTATTACGTGGAGGTCCGTTTCTGCTCTTTCTGACTTGTTGAGAGTTTCCATCAAGAAGGGATGTTGTAGTTTGGAAAATGCCTCTTCTGCGTCTGTTGAGATGATCATATGACTCTGTCCTTTGTTCCATTCATGTGGTATTGATTGGCCTATGTCGGGCCATCCTCACATCTGTGGGACGAATCCTGCTGGATCATGCTGAATGCTCCTCTTCACGGGCTGTGAATCCAGTCGGTTCTTTCGCTGGGATTTCTCCCCAGTCTTTACTGTGGGAACCTAGCAAGGCTCCTGGAGGTAAAGCTCACAACACCGTGAGCCCTCCCGGGCTTGGTCCTCCCCACCCCAATCCCCACCCGCACCCCCAGTGTTGGCTCTCAGCCTTGTGCACACCGGGCCTCTAGCGGCTCATCCGTCACACTTCAAGCTTTGCTGCCCTGGCACTGGCCGGTGGAGGGCTCTGCTCATGCGCTCCTGCTCTGGTGAGATGTGCACCCCCACCTGGCTGGGAGCAGCACTTTGCTCCAGGGTCTCAATTCTCTGACAAATCTAAGAGGAGTTGTTCATTTGCTGTTGGTTTAGCTTTCAGCTTGTGAGGCCAAGACTGGTGACTTCCAACCCCCTTACTGGCCAGACTGGAAACCGGAAGTCCTCTTTGTCATTCAATTTTTCCTTTTTGGAAGCTGGGACCCAGGCTCCAGCGCACTGAATAGTCCATCCTTCTCTTACCAATATGAAATGCCAATGTGATTATATGAAGCACTCCTCTCTTTCACTCTGGTTTTCCCTTTGTTTGGAAAGGTACTTCTAGAAGTTCACGGAGAATTACAAGTTTAATTTGGCAGAACAGATTTGAAATCCATGAATAATTTTTGTCATAATACATATCCCCCTGAACCGTGTGAAGTGCTCTCATACATACGAACATGCACGTCCATGTGTGTGTGGTTAAGAAAGTGCCAGTCTTCCACGTGCAGAATCCTGAACAGGTTATTAGCTCATGAAATCTATCACTGCAATAGCTGTTTGTTAAAAGTAGCTTGTGACTGAATATGTTTATGCTAAGAAGGCAAGGATAATTCAGTATGGAGTCGCTATTCATGAGCTTTGCGAAGTTTATAGAGCTCTCTTTCGATGAGCTAAAGCTCATAGAACCTGCTAAGGCTGAATGTTTTCATCCCTGTGACCTGGGAAAGACTTTCCCCAGCTCACAACCACACAGACGCGTGCACACAGGCTCGGTGAGAACCATGAGTGAGGACCTCTGCAGCATCCCTATTTGTGGTAGCCTCAACCGGAACCCACCCAGCCGCCCATCAGTAGTGCAATGGGGGAAATGAACTGTGGCACATGCACATGGTATATGAAGAATGTGGTACAGCCAAGTACAGCCACAAGGCTACTATTGGGGAGATCCACAGATACAATGTATGGTTGCTTCACTATCAAAGGAGTGCATGTGTGTGTGTGTGTGTGTGACGTCCGGCTGCACTTCATGGGGCAAAGTGGCCATGACAGGCTCAGAGGGGCTGATTCCTCCTTGCCCCAGCCCCTGGCTACCCCCATCTTCATCCTTGGCAGTGTTTGCCCAAGCCCCTGCCCTATTGAGGCTGAGGGCAACGGCCCCTTCAGCTGAAGCCTCCCACGCCCAGCCCTGGGGCCCCACCCTGGTTCCTCTTGTAGCTCCCTCGCTCTGTGGCACGTGGCATCTTTCTCATTAAAATGTGAGGAAGCCGAGGCTTGGTGTGACCTGACTGAGGCCACAGAACTCCAGTCACAGACCTGCTCAGGTACACCTCCAGGCTTCCATGCCCAGTGTTCCATCTCCTTGGGGGGCTTTCAAATAGGACTCCCCAGAAGCTCCTGCCTCGCTCTGACTCACCTGCCACGGATCTGAGAGCCTGCTGTCCCCGTGGGCACCAAGCGGACACCTCCTCCGGTGCCATCCCCAACAGCGGTCTCCCTGGCAGGTGCCGTGTCTTGAGCCAGGGCCGGTTCCCCAGAGCCCACCTCACTGATGCTGAGGCCTGATTCCTTGCCCAGGGCCTCCCGACACCTGCTGCCATGAAGATCGCCGTGATCGGGCAGAGCCTGTTTGGCCAGGAGGTGTACTGCCACCTGCGGAAGGATGGCCACGAGGTGGTGGGCGTGTTCACCATCCCCGACAAGGACGGCAAGGCCGACCCCCTGGGTGAGTGCGTGGCCCTGCTGCGGGACAGAGGGGGATGGGGACCTGTCCAGGCAGAGGGGCGGCAGTGGGCACGGAGGCAGAAGCAGAAGTCTGCAGGGTCTTGGCGGGGAGGCCTGGCTGAATCCTGCTGGGGGCCACTGGCCGATGGATGTCCCCACACACACCCCTTGGTGGTGTGGGGTGGCCCTTGTGTCCTGGAGAAGTGCCACGGAGAAGCCCGGCCATCCCCAAGCTTCTTGGAGCCTCAACCATGCTCTGCAGGGGCTCCCAGGGATGCAGTCAGTGTGGTCGCTGCCCCATGGTGCCCGAGGCCAGCTCTGCATGGGGGAGGGGCTGTTAAAGGCTCCCCGGGAAGTTTCTGACTCAGTAGAATGGGGTGGGGCCTGATTTCGTTCTGGCAGGTTCCTGGGTAACACGGTGCCCCCTGGTTCTAGAAGGAACCTGGTTTGAGAATCACGGGGCTGGGCCATTGCCTTTCAGCTGGGAACTTGAGCGCAGCAGGGGCCTCAGCCTGGCTGAGCAGAGCCTCCGGGGGGACCTGGTGGAGGTGGACTGAGGGGCGGGGCTTCAGCACGGAAGGCCAGGATTAGGATAGGGGGCCTGTGGCACTGGCTAGGTGCAGGAACGTGGCTCATGTGGGAGCAGGAAGCCCACAGTATGACCCTTGGGTTCAATGGCCATACCACCAACGCCAACCCAGGCCTCAGCCTCAGATCTATGTATGGTGTGACCCATGACATACCCTGACCCCAGCTCAGCACGAGCCCTACACCCGGACACTGAGTGCCCACTGTCACCCACGCTGATTCAGACCCCAGGCCACGCCCCACTTGCCCTCGGCCTCAGAAGTCCTGCAGGAGTATTGCAATGGCCACCGTGGGACAGCTTTGACAGAGTGCCATCTGCTGGCATCCCAGCCCACTCCCACACCAAGAGGCAGTGGCAGAGAGGGGGCCACAGAGGGGGTCAGTCTCTCCAGGGCAGAGGTCACAGCACGTGTGCTCCTGAGAAGTGATTACAGAGCAGCGCTCACTGGGTATTGAGGAACGGAGCAGAAAAAGAGGCGCTGGAATATCTGGAGGTAGTGAGCGTGCGAGGCAGCGGCCCCCGCGGAGGCCGAAGGTGGAGAAAGAAGCTGGAACTGCTGAGCCCAGACTGATTCAGAGCTGTGGGTTCATGCTGGTGCCGGAGGGCCCTGCACCACTCCCAGGCTGGAGTGGCCCCTGGGGTGCACGGGCTGGTGTGTCCATGCATGCATGTAGGCATATGTGCACACATGGGTGTGCATGTTTGCACACGTGGGGCTTGCATGTGCATTCACACGTGTGTGCACACATGCATGTGCTTGCATGCACACACGGAGGCTTATTCTGCACATGGCAGGAAAGCGGGTTCAGCCGCTGCCCTGGGAAGGAACCACAGTGGCTGGGGCAGAGAGTGGAGGCCCAGGGGCTGCTCCAGGGACAGGAACCCTAAAGAAAGGACCAAGCCCCCTTCTTCTTTCTCCCCGACCTCCTCCCTCCAGCCTTCCTGTCTGCCTCTACTCAGGGGATGGCAGGCAAAGCAGAGATGCGAGTTACACAGAGAGCCATGGGAGGGTGGAGTGACAGTCCCGTTGTGGGGGACGTGGCTGGGCCTCGGGGGACAGCTTCAGTGATGTGCACAGCCACCTGGGGCCAAGGAGGGGCCAGAAAGAGGGAGACAGGCAGGGGTCTTCGTGGGCTGCAGGAGACAGTATCCTGGCAGGGCAGTCCCCAAATCCTCCCCCCTTGTTTAGAGCCGCCCCGGGTCGGGGAAGGTGTCTCAGATGGGTGCATGGCTGAGTGGGGCCCGTTGCTTCCCCACTGCCCCACAGGCCTGGAGGCGGAGAAGGACGGCGTGCCCGTGTTCAAGTTCCCCCGGTGGCGGGCGAGAGGACAGGTTCTGCCGGAGGTGGTGGCCAAGTACCAGGCACTGGGTGCTGAGCTCAACGTGCTGCCCTTCTGCAGCCAGTTCATCCCCATGGAGATCATCAATGCCCCCCAACACGGCTCCATCATCTACCACCCCTCCCTGCTCCCCAGGCACCGCGGGGCCTCAGCCATCAACTGGTAAGAAGTGGCCAGAGCTTGGGGGTCCATGCCCTCCTCTCCCATTCCACCTGCCTCCCTCCCTCAGCCTGGAGCTTCCCTCTAGGGCTGTGCACCTGCCTGTCCCCTGCTGCTGAGTCACCCAGAAACAGGTGGGTGGGACACCATCCATAAGACAGGGTGCCCTGTGGTACCGGGGACAGGCGCTGTCATGGGCTGTGCACTCCCGCGGTGAATGGGTAAACAGGCTCCCACCTGGTGGCTGCTACAGAGGGCGCCCAGGGGGCTGGGGGAGGAGGAACATCCTCTGAGCTCACCGCCACCACTCCCATCACTCTCGGCTGCTTAAGACCCGGGAGGGGACAGAGGTGATGGAAAGGCTCAGCTGGACGCTGTAGCTGCTGGCGACAGGAAGAACTAGCAGGTTGATGTGTCAGATGGCAGACAAGATGCCTGGGCCGAGAAGAGTGTGTGGATTGGCAGTCAGGCCAGTCTGCCCGGGGCTCAGGCTCCCTGGTAATATCACCCTGCTCCTCTGGGCCTCAGTTTCCTCCCCTGTGAAATGGGTGCACCATGTTCGTTGCACCTGCCATGAGGATTAAGAGGCACAGGCATCTGTGGCTCACAGCGCAGTGCCTCGCATGGGCCTGGTGTCCGTCCACACCACTTTCCTTCTCCTTTCCTTTCCTGCGGGAGCATGCGTCAGGCTTTCCTGGAGGAGGCGGCGTCCTGTGGGGCTGCCCCTGGATGTCCTCCTCTGGGACGACCCCTCCCTCTCGACCTCAGAGTTTGGCTCTTCTGCTTCCCAGGACCCTCATTCATGGGGACAAGAAAGGGGGCTTCACCATCTTCTGGGCAGACGATGGTCTGGACACGGGGGACCTGCTGCTGCAGAGGGAGTGTGAGGTGCTCCCAGACGACACCGTGAGCACCTTGTACAACCGCTTCCTCTTCCCCGAAGGCATCAAGGGCATGGTAAGGCCTCCCCCGGCCCCCGGGGCCAGCGCTGTGCCCAGGCGCCCTCGCACCCAGCCTGCCACTCCGAGAGGCAGGTGCTTCTCCTGAGCCGGTCGGGCTGTTTCCCAGGACTTGGAGCGCCAGCGCTATCACATTGGGCATTTCAAAGAGGCAGAATGGGCACACACGGTGTGTTAGGAGGAGCCCTGATCACAGCCCACAGATCCTATTCAGAAGGCCTTAGCTGCAAAGGGGCCATTTGGGGTCCATTTAATAGACAGACTATAGGCAGAATAGTATCAGTCGTAGCTGAATCCAGAAGCTTAATCTAGGTCATGCGAAATAGGATTTTTTATTTAACCTGCTGTGCCGCATCTCAGCCTCCTAGTTCCCTGTCTTAACCCTCGGGTTCTGCTTTTCTCTGATTGTTCTCAAGCCGGCTGCTCTGAGCGGGAGAGAAGGCAGTCACTGGTGGCCCAAAGCCTCAAGGGAAGAGAAACCCTCCCTTAGAAATTGTGAATGAAAAATCAGGGAAATCACTGATTGGCTGCCTCCGTCACGTGCTTCTTTCTGTGGCTGCTGAGGAAGAGGATTGGCTGATCTGAAGCCGGGGGTGGGGCTTCTGAAGGACAAGGGAGACTGATGCTGGGACCCTGCACTTGGTGGAGCCCAGGCCTGCTGGGGCCCGGCTGTGCAGTGACACCAGAGTTACGCGTTTGGGCAGGGGTACAGGTGCCCTGGCTGGGCAGATAGACTGCCCAGTGACAGCCAATGGCAGGTGATGCTGTAGGACAGGATGACGTTTCCAGGAGACATTTGCTCTCTGGGCGAGACAGCTTGGCTATCCCATACAAATGCTCACGGCAGCCCCAGCGTCCGCCAGCCCCTTGCCCTCGGCTCCTGTTTCACACCCCTGCCCTTTATTGCTCAGGTTGTATATGTTCGTATTCACCCCATGGAGTGGCCTGCCCACAGGGCCAGTGAGCAGGGCAGCCTCGCTGGAGCCTGCGTGTGAGAGACGGGGAGGGGGAGACGCGCGTATCCCCCTCGAACAGTCTGAACGCCTGGCACTGCTGTGCGGCACACAGCTGTGGAGCTTCAGGCAAACGCACCCTAACACAGAATCTGCTTGCGTGGTTGCGTGGACTGCAACCTCAGCAGGTGTGCAAGCGTGGGTCGTGTCCACCATTGCTGCACATCCTGCCGGGCGCACCTGTCTGACCCATCCCTTCCCAGGCTGGGCACCTCCGAGTCTCCTCCCTGAGACCCCCCTCCAGGTGGGCCCAGGGCCCTCGCCTCTCCTCCTCTGATTCCTTCTCCCACCATCCTCATTTCAGAGATGCTCCCTCCTGCCCCATCTCCGAGCTCCAAACCTGCACCCGTTCACCCGATGAGCGGAGCAGGTGTCAGGCGGCACAGTGCAAACCCACGCACGTGTTGTAGGAGGCTTTAGGGTGTCTGGACATTAAGGTCTCAGGAAATGCAAGGTCATGTCCATGCTCTAAAACCATGCGGGTTTGTGACCCCCGCGCAGGGACCAGAGCACCTATTTCTCAGGTGCCACGGTGCACCAGCAGCTGGGGGTCAGGGAGGGAGGGTCGTGCTGCTGGGAACGCCCACCACCAGGCTCTCCCCAGGTGCAGGCCGTGAGGCTGATCGCTGAGGGCAAGGCCCCCCGCCTGCCTCAGCCCGAGGAAGGAGCCACCTACGAGGGGATTCAGAAGAAGGAAACTGCCCAGGTGAGTGCTGCCCCCTGACCGGAAGCCCCCTGTGTCTGGGCTGGGGTGCAGAGGGCAGCCTGGGGAAGCTGGGGAATGTCATTGTCTAGGCAAGACAAGAGGACAGCCCCAGCCAGGGACACGTGAGCAGAGGGAGGGGGCGTGTGGCACCCCAAAGGGCAGGGAGCTGAGTCTTTCTGGGCTTTCTTATTCCTCTTTAGGACACATGGGCAGGCTGAGTCCCCAGGGAGGGAGAAGCCAGGCGCTGGGAACTCTATCCGGGTCTCCCATGCGGGTGCAGGGGCCCAAGCACTTGAGCCATCCTCCACTACTTTCTCAGGTGCATTAGCTGGGAGCTGGCTCAGAAGTGGAGCAGCCAGGACTTGAACCGGCGCTCATGTGGGATGCGGTGGCTTCACCCCCGCGGGGTCACAGCGCCAGCCCCAAGGGCCTCCACCTGTGGATAGCACCAGAGAGTTGTCTTCCCCAAGCCATTCTAGAGCGTGCTCAGCCCATTGGAGGCTGGGGCCAGAGAGTACCCAGAACTGCGGCACCAGCTCTGGGACTCAGACCCACGTGCCAGCGAAGCCAGGGCTCCCCATGCCCTCAGCAGGGCCCAGCCCACTGTCCTGGGAGGAGTCGAGGAGGTGGGGAGGGGGCTTGGGCCAGCCCTGCAGAGCCCACCTACTCTGCTCTCCACAGATCAACTGGGACCAGCCCGCAGAGGCCATTCACAACTGGATCCGAGGGAATGACAAAGTGCCGGGAGCCTGGACGGAGGCCTGTGGACAGGTGTGTTCCTGCGTGGCCGGCGTTTGGCCCCGTGCGCTGGCGTGCTGCGCTCGCTGTAAAACCATCTCGTGTTCTTGCTTGATAAATAGCCACTGCCCTAACATCACCTCCCACCCACGTGCCCCTGAAGTCCTCAGCCCCTCCCCCAGGACGGAGAGAGCTGTCATCCCCCCAGCAGTTAAGAGTGGGTATCCGGCCTAGCAGGAGGCTTCCAGGCCCCTACAGCAGCTCAGGGTCCAGCTGTACTGACTGTAAAATATTCTGAGCCTCAGCTTGGGGCTCATGAAGACCCCTGCCCCGATTGGATCTGGCCCCAGGTGGGGGAGGGGCAGCATATAGGCCAGCTGCTGAAAGTGGGGGGGCGGCGCTGGGGCTCGCGAGCTCCTGCAGGTTTGTCCAAACCTCAGGTCAGCCTTGTCCAGCCCTGGACTGGCCAGGCCCCTGCTCCCCAACCCACTGGCTGGATGGTGCGTGGACGTCTCTGTGCTGCTCTCACTAACTGACATGAGCACATCCTCACCCGAGTGGCCGGGGCACAGTGGCCTCCCCAGGGTCCTGCCTGGACATGTCTCCCCAGTGTCTGAGGCTGTGGGCCAGCGTGAAGGGTCTTTGGACCCCTCTGCACAGCTCTGCCAGGCTGCTGGGAGCCAGAAAGCAAGAGACACGGGGGCCACAGGCTCCTTATCAAAACTTCGTGATTTTATCCTGAGCTCCTCCCTGTAATCTGGTCCAATCCGATCGCTTCCCGGAGGCACCACCCTAATGCATCAAGCATTAGCGCTTGTCCATTAACCATCAACAGAGGACTCTGGGTTTAAGTGTGTGCAGTGGCACAAGATCGCGTTCCATGCATTCCAGGGCCACTTCTCACTCCTGTTCTCCGATCCCCACCCCCTTGCCAGAAGCTGACGTTTTTCAACTCAACCTTGACCGTCCCAGGCTCAGTGCCCGAGGGAGACCCTTTGCCCATCCCAGGAGCCCATCGGCCAGGGCTGGTCACCAAAGCGGGGCTCATCCTCTTCGGCAATGATGACAAAATGGTAAGGGTACTGCCGTGGGTCACTGCTGCACCGTCCACTCAAGGCCACCACCTTCCTTACCCCCTCAGCCCCAGCTCAAGTCCTGCAGGAAAACCCCAGGATACTCTGGAAAGAAAAAAAAGGAAAAACCGAGACCCAGGGGACCAACCCCAGGCTAGCCCCCGACCACCAGCTTGGCCCTGAGCTGAGCACCTCTCCATCCTGGGAAGGCAGGCGCTCCGTCCCCCCGCCCCAAGCCCGGAGACCCCAGTGGTGTCAGACAACCTGGGATCGGGGTGACAGCAGAGCAACAAAGAGAGAGACAGAGATCATCCGTCTGCTGGTTCACTCCCTGAATGCCCGCCAAGGCCAGGGCTGGGCCAGGCCAAAATCAGGCTCCTGGAACTCCATCTGGGTCTCCCGCCTGGGTGGCAGGGACCCAAGTACTTGAGCCGTCACCTGCTGCCTCCCAGGATTGCATTAGCAGGAAGCTGGACTGGAAGTGGGGTAGCGGGGACACAGATATGCGGGCACCCCAAGTGGTGGCTTAACTCACTGTGCCTCAGCACCCGCCCCACCGGGCACTGGTTCAAAACAGTTTATGTGCATTAAATTTAATATTCTTTTTTCAATGATTTATTTATTTTATTTGAAAGGCAGAGTTACAGCAAGGGAGGGAGAGACATGGAGAGAGAGAGACATCTTCTCTCCACTGGTTCACTCCCTAAATGACCACAACGGCCAGAGCTGGGCCAGACTGAAGCCGGGAGCCAGGAGCTGCCTTTGGGTCACCCATGTTGGGGTAGGGGCCTAAGCACTCGGGCCATCCTCCATTGCTTTCTCGGGCACGTTAACAGGGAGCTGGATCGGAAGTGGAGCAGCCAGAACTTGAACCGGTGCCCGTATGGGATGCTGGTGCTGCAGGTGGCAGCTTAGCCCACTCTGCCACAGTGCCAGCCCCTAAACTTAATATTCTTATAAGTATTAATATGATAACTGTGCTACAGAGGAGAAAACCGAAGTGCAGAGATTTGAATTCCTCGCCCAAGGTCCCCCAAGCTCATCAGTGGCAGAGCTGAGACTGAGACCCTACAGTTCTGACCTGAGGGCCACTCCCTGGCCACATCAGCCACTGTCAGTACCCCGCGACGTCTCAGCCAAGACACCAGGGCAGGGAGAGAAGGGTAGCAGGCAGGGCGGCTCCCAGCACTCTGTGGGGTTGGGTTGTCGGCCATGTTGGTGTACAGAGGCCAGGGTTGAGTGCGGGGTGACCGTGCAAGTGCGTTTGCTTACTCCTAACGCCTGCCCTGTCGTGCCGTCTGTCAGAGGGGCTGAGGCCACCCCTCACAGTGGTCGGGAGTTGTAGGGGTTTGTGATCGACTGATGATCCACAGAGAGCCTTGGTTGAAGCATCTCAGGAACATCCTGCTGGGTCCGGCTGGGCTGCAGCTCACAGAACATTCTAGAACGCCTAGGTAGGGGTGAAGCAGGGGAACCTGCCCCAGTTCTATTGGGGGTGTAGAGCATGTGCCACGCCCAGAGTGTCACTCTTAGTGACAGGCATGTGCCCGGCCAGCACTGAGGTCACCAAAGATCCTTTCTTCTTTTGTGTTCTGCTCCTGCCCGCTCCCAAGGACGTTAGTTGAGTGCTGGGTGGGCAGATCCCGCACAGTTCACCCAGTGTGTTCAATCCGGTGACTCCGCGGCAGACCTAAGAAGATTCCAGAGCCACATTCTGCCACCACTGCCGTTCCTAAGGCCCAACCTGTGGGACGTGCTGGCTTCTGCCTCCCACCCTCTGCTCTGTGCTCCGTGTCCCAGATACACACATTCCTGCAGGGTTTCTAGGAGCTATTGGGTGACTGGGCAACTAGCTTTCTTAATTAACTTTCTGTGCGGCGCTTCAGCTAGGTTTTCCTGATCATCAGACCCCGTTTCTAAGGAAACAGGAAAGCCACTTCACTAAGGAGGAAGTGAGAGTGTGGCAGTGGCGGGAGTCACCGAGGACCAAGGGGGAGGCACAAGCTCGGCAGGAGCCTCTGCGCCCCGGGAACAGCAGCCTCCCTGCAATGAGCCCCTCTCCTTGTCATGGGTCTGGGACCCCCCTGCTCCCTCCTGATTGTGAAGTTTGGGGCCCAGCGCAGTAACCCCACCCCCGCCCCGCCCCCGGCCCCGTGAGATCCCTCTCAGCTCTGCCTGGGTCTGAACCGCTTCCCCCTGCAGCTGCTGGTGAAAAACATCCAGCTGGAAGATGGGAAGATGCTCCCAGCCGCCCACTTCTTCAAGGGCGCGGCCAGCAGCGCCCTGGAGCTGACCGAGGAGGAGCTGGCCACCGCAGAGGCCGTGCGGGTGAGGGGCAGCTTCAGGGCTGCTGTGCAGCGGGGCGGGCTGGGCACTGTGCGTGTGTTTTGTGTGAATCCCACTGGTGTCGTGGAGTGTCCTGACGTCCCCGGGCCCCTCTCTCCTTGGCACCTGGGGCCTTGCGATGAGATCTGTCTGGAGTGACTCTTCCAGGCACTGTCAGCACTAAGCAAACCAAGCAGGAGGCCCTGGGGTGTTTGAAGGTCGGGGCCAAGGCCGTGACCCTCTGGTGAGAACCTGTGCGTGGGGAACTCCCCAGAATGGCTGCCCAAAAGGGGGCATCCTGGGCCCTGACCACCAGGGGCTCCTGGCCAGGTAGACCTGGCTCCAGTCCAGCTGTGCCCCCGGGATACTGGAGGGTGCTCCCTCCTCTGATACTCAGTCCCTACAACCTGCACAAGGATCTGTGGCCACTTTCCAGAAATTGTTCCTGGCCCCTTCCTGCTTCCTCCATCTTTTTCCCTCCCTCCGGGCAGTGGTGCGTGAATATTGAACGTTAGGGATGCTGGTGGATCAATCCTCAGCCATTCATTCATTCATGTATTCAACTACAGATACTCCTCAACTTACAATGGGGTCGTGTCCCAGTAAGCCAGACATCAGTTGAAAAACATCAGAAATGCATCCAAGGCAACCAGCCGACTGAATGTCCTGGTTAGCAACACCGCACACTGTAGAGCGTTGGTTGTTGCCCGGGTGATCTCCGGGCTGCCTGGGGGCTGTGGCTGCTGCTGCCACCCAGCATCTTAAGATAACTTCCCTTTGCCTATTGCTGGCTGGGAAAAGCTCCACATTCAAAACGCAGTGTACGGCTTCTGCCAACAAGTGGCTCTCCCCTTGGCTCTGTGGTCAAGTCAAGTGGAGCATTGGACATCAAGGGCCACCTGTAACTTGCTAGAGTCCTATTAGCTGGGCCCTGCCAATGGCAGGCGCGGAGACTGTAACATGGAGCTTGCATGCCCTTGTCGTGGAGCCGAGAGCCGACATACAGCAAAGCAGGTGAACACAGCACTTTCGGGCAGTGCCATAAGTCAAATAACACGGTGGTGGCAAGGAGGTCCCCCAAGGCTGGGGGACAGGGAAGGGGACCTTGGAGCTGAGACCTGTCAGGAGAAAGGACCAGGGAAGGTTACCAGGACAGGGGAACAGCAGGTGCCGAGGCCCTGAGAAGCCAGGGACCTCTTGTATTTAAGGAACCACTGCAGGCCGGAGAGGGGCTGCTGTGGCTGGAGCCCAACGCAGGGGGCTGCGCTGGAGGGAGCGGCCCACAGCTGGGCACTGCCTGCAGGGGGTGCTGTGTGCTCCCCAGGGACACAGAGAGGTAGCAGCTGCCTTATTGGAAATCTGAACTGTGACTTTCTGTTAGAAAAAAAAGAAAAACTCTTCTGTCCCCAAATATTCCTGAAGCACATGCTCTGTGCCTGCCCTGGGGTTTCAGTGGCATGGTGGCACTGGAGATGGGGGTTGGGGGTTGTCACCTGCCACCTGTTTGAGGACCTAGGGCTAACTCCAAAGATTCTGCCTTAAAACCACGGCAGCTGAGCCGCGGGTCCGTCACGTGCAGGACAAAGCTGGCCCCAGGGACGCTGGTCGCACAGTGTCTACACTGCAGGTGTCACAGGACATCTGGAGGTGCTGTGAAGCCTGTGGGAGGTTGTATGTACAGCCCACGCCCCTCTGTAGAAGGGACATGCGCATCTGTGTATCTGGGTGTCTGCGGAGGGTCCTGGAGCCCCTTCCCTGCTGGTCTGGGGGGATGGCTGTGCTTCCAGGGTGCGCACGTGTGTGCAGAGGCCCAGGCCTGGCCGGGAGCCTGTCCAGAAAGCAACTGTTCCATTGTAGCTCGCTGGATGGGTGCTGCCCACTCAGCATTCACCGCCCTCTGCACGCTCCCCTCCCAGCTGCCTGGGGCACTGCTGAGCCTCAGAAACACCAGGTCACAGGGGCACAGCAGGTGGGAAGTCCCAGGTCCCCGCGCCCATCCGTGTGCCCCATGCTCCTGCAGCTCCCACATGTCTGGGTCCTGCTGGGGACAAGGAAACCCAGAGGCCCGATGTGACGTGGGTTCAGGAGCAGCGGGGCCCTGCTTTCCTCATCCTTGGCCATCATCCCACCTCCTGGACTGCCCTGGGGACCCCGGAGAAGCAGAGGGTGGAGGCGAGGTGGGCCTCAGACAGAGTGAGCTGGAGAAGGGGCAGCACCTTGGAGGGGGTGGGCCAGGGGGGAGCTCCGGCTGGCTCTGGGCCCCCACCGCGGACACCTGCAGGTGGCCAGCCCCACCCCCCACGGCCAGCTACTCACGGGACCTTGTTTCGCAGAGTACCTGGCAGCGGATCCTCCCCAATGTCCCAGAGGTGGAGGACACCACCGATTTCTTCAAGTCGGGAGCTGCATCGGTGGATGTCGTGCGGTAAGGCCCAGGGGGTACAGGGACCCACCCCGCTGTCTATCGCTGGGCCCATGGCTGCAGGTCTCAGTGGACAGACCCCACATCACACAGCAGCCGGATCAGCTGGGCGGGCATACCCACCCGCACGCTGCCGTCTCTGCCCCAGGAGGGCTCGCCCAGCCCACGCTGCAGGCCGAGCACCTGCTCGTGGCCACCCCGGCGTGGGCTTCACGCAAGTACGGCAGACGTGACAGCCTGGGGAGATGGGTGTGGGGAAGACAGAGAGGGGCTCAGGGGAGGGGGAGGGGGAGGAAGAGTAGTACGGGAACCGTGACTCTAGTTTGCAATTTGAAGTATGAGTTATGTACAGCGAAATGCGCAGATCTTAAGTGCGTGGTCTGGGCAGTTTGATTTGTGTCGCCCAGCCTTTGATCAAGCTACAGGCAGCGGCAGCAGCCCCAAAGTCTGTCTTCCTGTTGTTCCCCAGGCCACGGGGACTGGCTGGCCTGCCCTTGACCTTCACGGGACGGGTCCCGCTTGTCACTCAGCAGTGAGGAGTTGTCACCCGTACAAAGAAGGGAGCAGGACGCACCAGTGCACCTCGGCTCGCCAGTGATGATGACCTCCTACTGATGGGCTTAAACAGAGAGAGAGAGAGAGAGAGAGAGAGGAGGGAGGGAGTAAAAACCCCACAGGGTAGCTTTCTTTAGATGAATCTGAAACCTCAAATTACGTCATAACATCATCACCCTGTGTCGGCGTCACTGTCTGTGTGGTGGCCAGATGGCTGAGCAGCGGCTCCAAGTTCATGTCCCACCTCTACATCCCCTTCCCTGGCGGTTTCCACGCAGGTCCTGCCTGTGGTTTCACTGGCTCTGCACAGTCCTAGGCCCCCACAGAACCAGTCAGCGGCCAGGGAGATGCTCGCTGGGTGTGGCCAAAGCTGGGTCACATACCCACCTCCCGAGCCAGAGGTTGTGTCTGCGCCCTCCAGCTCACGTCTCTGGAAAGAAGGGAGAAGGCTGGCGCCTGGGACGTGCCAAGGCTGCTGTGGGACGTGTGGGAAACCGGCGATGCAGAGATAGAAGGGCAGGCGGCTTCCAGGGCGAGCAGAGGTTTCTCAACCTGTAAGAAAGTTGGGATGAGCCGGAGCCTCCAGGGGAGAGTATTCAGGTGTAAACCAAGCAGCCGGGTTCTGAACACTGGTGCAATGCTTTGGCAATGCCCCTGCCGGCCTCTGGGCAGTGGTGATCACAGGGGGTACACCCCGGGGAGGGGGGCTGAGGTTGAAGCCCACCGTGTGAGACCCGGATCCTTATGAATGCAAGGGCCACCGTGACTGTGTCCCAGACTTGTGGGGGAAAGACACAAAGGTTAAAATCTGTACTGTGTTGGGGCCGGCGCTGTGGCACAGTGGGTTAACATCTGTACTGTGGGCGTGGACGGCAGCACAGCTGTGCCCCTCTGAGCTGAACGGAACAACTGGAAGCCTTCCTGGCTACAGCCCCCACCCCTCGTGTGGACGACAGCTGATGAACACGAGAGTTAGGGTTGCGTGTCTCCCATCTGGAGGGATTTGGGAAGGGTTGATGAGGGCGAAGAAGCGAGATCCTGGGGAGGACGTATGTTAATTAGACTCCATGGGGTCACAAAGTGTCCCTGCCCCCAGCAGAGTGGTTTAGGCCAGCAGCTCCATTTCCCTGGCCTGTGGCTGTAGCGTCTGTAGTCGGTGCGGTGGGTGCCCAGCTCGGCCAATCCGGGCCACATTCAGCCAATGGCAGCTGGGCCCACCAGCCTGTGGTGTGAGCTTTCAGGTGTACGGGGGCCTGGCTGGCCTAGGATGTCCCTGCAGTGACCCGACTAGGCCTGTTCCCGGTTGGTGGCAGGATCTCCGGGGTGGAGCGGGAGCCGGCAGTGCCACGGGAGGCCTGGGCTTGGCCGCAGTGAGGTGCAGGAGTGGCCCAGCTTCAGGGGGGGGAAGGGGAGGAGACGCCACCTCCCGATGGCACTGTCTTCGCCCAGGCTGCAAGTGTGGGGTCTGGTGGGGGGGAGTGGGGGCAGGGGTGCAGCCAGTTGTGCAGTGTGCCCTAGTCTCAAAGGGCCGGGCGGGGCACCGTGGACTCCCAGTGTTCCACTCGGATGAGTCTGCAGGGCCAGCGTGAAGGCCAAAATAAGCATTTGTTAAAAAGTGGTTCAGGGCCACCCCACGATGCCACAGAGCTCCTGGGGCGTGCGGGCAACCAGGCCAGCTCAGGGCTGGGGTGAGGGTGCTGCGGGAGGCAGTGAGAGCTTATTCTTGATTCCTTTCTTTTTTATTTTTATTTATTTATTTATTTATTTATTTATTTATTTTATTATTTTTTTTTTTTTGCCTTTCTCCCAGGGCAGGTCTCCTCCCTGAACTTGTACTTATCTGGAAATACCAGATTTCTCCTTCATTCTTGAAAACTTGCTTTATAATAGATAATAGCAATCCTGGTCACATTTCTTCTCAAAACCTCCCTGTGTCATCTCGCTGCCTTCCGACCCCTGTGGTGTTTTTTTTTTTTGTTTTTTTTTTTTTTTTTAGTGGAAATTGTCTTTGAATCTCATGAAAGGTCCCTTGCACGTAACGAGTCACTTCTTTCTAACTGGTTTCTGAGTTCTTTCTTTGCCCCCGGCTTCGCTTAGCTCTGAACGTGTATGGGTGTGGGCCTTCCTTGGAGTTGATGGTCCCCCGTGGATGGGCATAGTCCTGGATTTCCTCAGAGAGGGAAGATTTGGGATATCATTTTTTTTAAGAGTTATTTTATTTGAAAGTCACAGAGAGAGAAGAGGCAGAGGTAGAGAGTCTTCCATCCGCTGGTTCACTCCCCAGATGGCTGCAACAGCCAGAGCTGAGCCAATCCGAAGCCCGGAGCTAGGAGCTTCCTCCTGGTCTCTCACATGGGTGCAGGGGCCCAAGCACTTGGGCCATCTTCTCCTGCTTTCCCAGATCATAGAGACAGCTGGATGGGAAGTGGAGCAGCCAGGACTAGAACCGGCGCCCATATGGGATGCCAGCACTGCAAGCGGTGGCTTTACCTGCTATGCCATGGTGCGGGCCCCCCATCATTTTTCAAATGCTTCTTCGGTCTGTTTGTGCGCCTTCTCATCCCTGACATCCCTAGGATGGGGACCCCGGTGGGTTTCCTGGTGGCCCACAGGCTGCAGCAGCCCTGTCCCCTTTTCTCATTCTATCTTCTCTCTGCTGCTCGGCCTGGATCGTCTCAAGGTTGCAGGTCCTCCTTCTGCCTTCGCAAGTTGCCCTTGACCGCCCCCCCCCCCCCCCCGCCCAGTGAGTTTCTCACTTCTGGGTTTGTCAGCGCAGGTGTCTCTGCTTGGCTCCTCGCTGTGATTTCTCGCTCCTGCTGTTCTCATCGTGTCCAGGCATCATTTCCCTCGTTTCCTTTGGTTCTTTGCCGTTTGAGCATATTGAACACAGTAGAGTGAACATCCTTGACTGGTAATTACATCAGCTGAGCTTCCTCGGGGGTGACTTCTCCAAAACTCTCTTCCTCCTCCTCCTCTTTCTCCTCCTCCTCCTCCTCCTCCCTCTCCTTTTCCTCCTTCTTCTTTAAAAGATTTGTTTGTTCACTTTGAAGGTCGGAGTTACAGAGAGATAGCAAGAGGGAGAGACAGATTGTCCATCCTCTGGTTCACTCCCCCAGATGCTGGCAGCAGCCCCCAGTGGCCCAAGCCGGAGCCAGGAGCTCCATCCCTGTCTCCCACACGGTGGCAGGGGCCCACACGCTCAGGCCGTCTTCCCTTGCTTTTCACACTGCTTTCCCAGGCCTAGCCGGGAGCTGGATCAGAAGTGGAGCAGCTGGGACTCGAACTGATGCCCATACGGATACCAGCCCTGCTGGCCGCGACTTAGCCTGCTACGCCACCACAATCTTTCAAAGATTATTATTATTATTTTATTAGCTATTATGATTAATAGGTTATCACATTAGCTTATTGATGGTAGAGGAGCTATTATTATTTCTGTGTGACAGCTATGAAAACTAAGAATTCAAAGAATTAACCACCCACCCAGGGTCACACACCAGCCACCTGCCCAAGGTCACACACCAGCCACCCGCCCAAGGTCACATATTAGCCACTCACCCAAGGTCATGCATCAGTAAGTGATAAATGAGAACCTGAAACCAAGGCCTCCTGGGAGCGCAGCCTGGGCTGTTAACCCTTTGGGTGCCGGGATGGAGCCCCGAGTGAATGTGTTTGGGCCCTGGTCCGTGCCACTGGGCAGATGGGGTCTCCAGCCCTCATCCCGTGCCCGCATTGATCTCTCTCCTTCCTGCAGGCTGGTGGAGGAGGTGAAGGAGCTGTGTGACGGTCTGGAGCTGGAAAACGAGGACGTGTACATGGCGACCACCTTCGGGGACTTCGTCCAACTGCTAGTGAGGAAGCTACGCGGGGAGGACGCCGAGGGCGAGTGCGTCATCGACTACGTGAGTCCCGCACGGCCTCCAGACCCCAGGCGCCCGTGTCCGCGGGTCCAGAGTGACACCAGGGGCTCAGGAAGCCGGCACCCTCTGGCTTCCCATGCCTGGCCAGCCTGGGGGCGCTGGGCAGGCAGTAAACCCAGCACAGGTGTAGTCAAGTTCTGCATCCCAAGATGCGATGCCCGGATGGAAACAGGAGAGTTCCCAGTCAGGAGAGCAGATGACCTTGTGCGCCCACCTTTTACCCATGGACGTGTGTTGACTGACAGCAAGTTCTGCTTTGGAAATACCTTATGGGAAAACCTCCCCGGGGTACCTGGGCAGGCTCACACCTGCGTAGGAATGGACCTGGGCTGGCTTGTTTGGCTGGTGGTTTGGAACAAGGGCTCGTAAGTGGTGGCCAGGGTGGACCCCAGGCTGGCCTTGGGGTTGTGGATGGCTGACCTGTGGGTGGACTTCAGGAGTGGGGAGGGTGTCCCAGAGGCTCCTGCCTTCGCCATGGAATTCGGATCGAGAGGAAGTAAGCAAGCAGGTGGTATGGCATATCTGGTGACTTCTGGGGGCCTCGCCATCCCCAGGAGCTTCCTGGGGGCTGAGGATCCCGCAGCCCCACGTGGCCCGCTGTGTCAGCAGCGGGAGTCACCCATGGCAGAGCTGGGATTCCAGCAGGCGTGGTCTGAGCCCTCCCCTCCTCCTGTCATTCAGCTGTGCCCTGGGAGCTGTAGGAGGCCCTGGGGTGCAGCCCAGCTGCCCTGGCCCTGCATGTGCATGTGTCTGTGTGCCCATCTGTGTGTGTCCCCTGTCCCCGTGTGGCTGTGTGTCCATCTGTGTGTGTCCCCTGTCCCCGTGTGGCTGTGTGCCCATCTGTGTGTGTCCCCTGTCCCCGTGTGGCTGTGTGCCCATCTGTGTGTGTCCCCTGTCCCCGTGTGGCTGTGTGTCCGTCTGTGTGCGTCCCCTGTCCTCGTGTGGCTGTGTGCGTCCCCTGTCCCCGTGTGGCTGTGTGCCCATCTGTGTGTGTCCCCTGTCCCCGTGTGGCTGTGTGCCCATCTGTGTGTGTCCCCTGTCCCCGTGTGGCTGTGTGCCCATCTGTGTGTGTCCCCTGTCCCCGTGTGGCTGTGTGCCCATCTGTGTGTGTCCCCTGTCCCCGTGTGGCTGTGTGCCCATCTGTGTGTGTCCCCTGTCCCCGTGTGGCTGTGTGCCCATCTGTGTGTGTCCCCTGTCCCCGTGTGGCTGTGTGCCCATCTGTGTGTGTCCCCTGTCCCCGTGTGGCTGTGTGCCCATCTGTGTGTGTCCCCTGTCCCCGTGTAGCTGTGTGCCCATCTGTGTGTGTCCCCTGTCCCCGTGTGGCTGTGTGCCCATCTGTGTGTGTCCCCTGTCCCCGTGTGGCTGTGTGCCCATCTGTGTGTGTCCCCTGTCCCCGTGTGGCTATGTGCCCATCTGTGTGTGTCCCCTGTCCCCGTGTGGCTATGTGTCCATCTGTGTGTGTCCCCTGTCCCCGTGTGGCTGTGTGCCCATCTGTGTGTGTCCCCTGTCCCCGTGTGGCTGTGTGCCCATCTGTGTGTGTCCCCTGTCCCCGTGTGGCTGTGTGTCCATCTGTGTGTGTCCCCTGTCCCCGTGTGGCTGTGTGCCCATCTGTGTGTGTCCCCTGTCCCCGTGTGGCTGTGTGCCCATCTGTGTGTGTCCCCTGTCCCCGTGTGGCTGTGTGCCCATCTGTGTGTGTCCCCTGTCCCCGTGTGGCTATGTGCCCGTCTGTGTGTGTCCCCGTCCCCGTGTGGCTGTGTGCCCGTCTGTGTGTGTCCCCTGTCCCCGTGTGGCTGTGTGCCCATCTGTGTGTGTCCCCTGTCCCCGTGTGGCTGTGTGCCCATCTGTGTGTGTCCCCTGTCCCCGTGTGGCTGTGTGCCCATCTGTGTGTGTCCCCTGTCCCCGTGTGGCTGTGTGCCCATCTGTGTGTGTCCCCTGTCCCCGTGTGGCTGTGTGCCCATCTGTGTGTGTCCCCTGTCCCCGTGTGGCTGTGTGCCCATCTGTGTGTGTCCCCTGTCCCCGTGTGGCTGTGTGTCCATCTGTGTGTGTCCCCTGTCCCCGTGTGGCTGTGTGCCCATCTGTGTGTGTCCCCTGTCCCCGTGTGGCTGTGTGCCCATCTGTGTGTGTCCCCTGTCCCCGTGTGGCTGTGTGCCCATCTGTGTGTGTCCCCTGTCCCCGTGTGGCTGTGTGCCCATCTGTGTGTGTCCCCGTCCCCGTGTGGCTGTGTGCCCGTCTGTGTGTGTCCCCTGTCCCCGTGTGGCTGTGTGTCCGTCTGTGTGTGTCCCCTGTCCCCGTGTGACTGTGTGCCCATCTGTGTGTGTCCCCTGTCCCCGTGTGGCTGTGTGCCCATCTGTGTGTGTCCCCTGTCCCCGTGTGGCTGTGTGCCCATCTGTGTGTGTCCCCTGTCCCCGTGTGGCTGTGTGCTGGCCACAGACGCAGCTGCACCTTCCTTCCCAGGTGGAGAAGGCGGTGAACAAGCTGACCCTGCGAATGCCCCACCAGCTCTTCATCGGGGGGGCCTTTGTGGATGCTGAGGGCAGCAAGACCTACGACACCATCAACCCGACAGACGAGAGCGTGAGTGCGGGCCCCGCGCCACCTCCTACGCCACCTGCCATTCAGCTCCCGCTGCCCCAGCCCCTGGGGTCCTGGCCCCAGGCCTCTGCTTGAACAAGCATCATCAAGAAGGACACAGAATGGGGAGGGGAGCTGGGGGAGGCAGCTCCTGAGCCTGCTTCGCCTGGGGCCAGAGGTCAAATCCCCAGGAGAGGTGAGGCCCTTGGCCCCTTCCCTTCCGTGAGAGCCTCTGTGCGGGTGCCACCTCTGGGACTTGTACTCCTGCTGCCATCCGGAAATTCTCCCTTGGGTTGAGTCCCGTGTCTGCTGGCATCCGTGACATGACGTCACCTCCCACCATCGTGGGCCAGCACACCCACGGAGGTGCACGTACATGCATATCTGAAAGTGGGTGCCGTGGCTGAGACGGATTCTCGTGGGCGCCCACTGAGCCGTGGGCACGTCCCACCCCATCCTGTGGTCCCACTCAGGTCTCTGCAGGAGGGTAGTACCCTCCAAACAGGTCCTGGGAGGGAGTGTGAAGAGTGATGGGGGAGCACGATGTAGGGACATGGGACAGTGCCCTCGGGACTGGGACGCCCATGGGCAGCGTGGCATGGACAGGGCTGCAGCAGGCCCTGGGGCCTTGGGAGGGCACAGCTATGGAGTGCCTCCTCCTCCCACCCCCAGACCCGTTGGACCACATGTAGCACTCCAGGGTCGAGGGCGTGGTCAGGGCAAGAATGGGGTGGGGAACCAGGTGTGGATCCAGGATGGCATGGACTGTCACCCCCCATCTATCTCCCTTCAGAAAGGACTGTGGGCTGTAGTCACTCAGTCACTGGGTCTCCTCCCCAGCCCGCTCCCCAGCCCCGTCTCTGGGTCTCCTCCCCCATTCCCCCCCCCCCGCCCTGTCTCTGGTCTCCTCCCCAGCCCCGTCTCTGGGTCTCCTCCCCCATTCAGTCAGCGTGGGCTGGGGGTCCTGTCTGTGTGGGGCCCCATGAACATAGAGAGGGAGCGATCCGTGAGCGTGGGGCCAAGGGTGGGCAGTCACGGCTCCGCCTCTGCTGCAGGTCATCTGCCAGGTGTCCCTGGCCCAGGCCAGTGACGTCGACAAGGCTGTGGCTGCAGCAAAGGATGCCTTTGAAAATGGGCTATGGGGGAAGATCAGTGCTCGGGACCGGGGCCGGCTCCTGTACAGGTGAGAGCCCAGCCCCCACCTGTCAGCCAGCGCCGGCTTCAGCAGGGGGCCGGGCAGATGCTGTGGCCAAGGCCTCTTTTCCTGGGGGCCCTCCTGGGAGGGGCGGCCCCTGGGGAGGTCACGGCTGGAATAGCAAGGTTGGGGGGTGGGGGTCCCAGCCGGAGGCTCAGAAAGGGCTTCTTTGAGGAAGGGGCTGGAGCACAAGGCTTCAGCCAGCAGACAGAGTGGCTTCTGGGACAGTTGTGCCGGTGGAGGTGAGGAGGGGTACAGGGGTGAGGCTGTGCTTTGCGGGCTGCAGGGGTAGAGGCCCTGGGGCTGGGGCAGTCAGGGCCAAGGTGGTCAGGGCCAGGGCCGTCAGGTGCACTCAGCCTGCCGTGCCTTCCAGACCCCTTGGAGGGCCCGTTGGTTCCAGGAAGGTATTGGCTGGTGACACGCAGGCTCCAGAGCTCCAGGAGACCAGGCTGTAAACCTCCACGCCCACAACCCTCCGCTGAGCCTGTGGAGTGGATGCCCCAAGGGTACCTGCGCTGGCCCCTGGGAACTCCTCTGATGGGAAGAGAGCCTGGTTTCCTGAGACACTCTGCTGCCATCTGGTGGCTGGGGTTGTCATAATGCCTGCTAACCCCTGGCGTAAATGAGGCCCCGGCTGCCAGCTCTGATGGTGGGCTGAGGTCTCCAGAGCCAGGGAGCATCCTGGTGGCCAGGTGCCTGCCCTGGGCAAACTCCCCGTCCCCTCGGAGGAGGCTCGCCTGCCCCTGGCTCTGCCACAGCTGGACAAGATGGGGCTGGGCTGAGATGCCTGGGGAACAGGGCGGGGCCGAAGGCTGCAGGGCTCCCATGATTCCGTGGGGAGGGTGGCCCTGTGGGTGCCAGGGGCACACAATGCGTCTCAGAAGCAGGACGAGCAGCCCTGGGAGCAGCTGGGGAGGACGACGCAGAAGGGAGAATCGGAGGGGGTCTGCAGGCCGTGCCCAGGGATCCTGGCGGGCAAGGTCCAGGCTCTGGGGACCCCGGGCAGCAGCCACACCCAGCGGCAGCAGTAGGGCCACCAGGCAGGAGCTGCTGGTCTGCTCAGCCTGGGAATGTGCCGGTGGCCCAGGCTGTCGGCCTCTGGGCAGGGAGAACCTCTGCCCCCTGCTGTGCCCGCCCAGACCTCCAGCGAAGGGACAGCACCTGCTGCACTCACCTGGCACCCGGGAGGGAGGGCTGCCGGCTAACCTGGCGGGCAACAGCACAGCCCCACTTGGCAGCCTCCGGGGCTGCCTGCGCGGTGTCCCTTGCAAAGCGCGTCCTGGGAAGTGGACTGATGACCCGGCCACATCGCACGCCACGCAGGGGACGCTGCCTATGAGTGCCGGGCCTGTGTAGAAGAAAAGATAGGAAGGTACTTCAGAAGCCCCTGGGAAATGGATGTATTTAAGATTCTTATTTATCTGAAAGGCAGTTACCGCAACAGAAGGAGGGAGAAAGGGGGAGAGAAATCTTTCTTTTGGTACAAAAAATGTTGAAATCCGTGGACCGTTTTCCGTGCCACGTGTTTTCCGTGACGTTTTTGAAGTCCCCATGTGAGCACAGGAGGCTCAGCACAGGAAGCCAGATGGGGCATCTCGGGACAGGGGCTGGGGCGGGGGCATATGCGGGGAGTGGGGGGTTCTCGCCATGGGAGGCGGGGCTTCCCAAACACCCTGTCTCAGTTTCCCTGCTCAGCAGCACAGCGGGGCACCTGCACCTCTGTGGACCTCCACGGGCAGTGACAGTGGCAAGGCCCCGCCCTCTCGGTGGGCGACGGCTGTGCACGGGGTCCAGTGGGCCTCCAAGCTGGCTGGCCCCCGGCCACCACAGGTGCGCTTGCCTGGACCACTTGAAAGTAGCAGGACGTGTGGAAGCTTGTGGGCTTTGGCGCTGAGGGTCCCGTTTGCTCACAGGGAGTGGGCTCACCTCTCCTTGCCACTGCTGGAACCCCAGGCCCGCCGATGCCCCTGGCGGAGCCACCAGTGCCGGAGTTTGAGGTTGCTCAATCAGCAACACACACGTTTGATCTTCTTACCCAGGCAGCGGCGGCGGCACCAGCCTGGCTCTGCCACCCGTGTGTCTGCTCCCTGAGTCTGTGGCTTCATGAGCCCAGTGCTTCCCATGTGCCCAGGACGCGCTGGCTGCTGGGAACACCATGGGGAGCAGGAAGCCAGAGCTCGCCCTCGCCCTGGGGGGAGCTTACATTGCAGTGGGAGAGGCAAAGTATGATGAGACCCTCACCTGACTGCCCCGTGGTGGGGGAGAGGCAGGGAGGCAGCCGATGCTCTCGGAGTCCCAGTGGTCACGTGGTCAGGAGGAGGTGCCAGGCACGGGGCCAGGCTCCCACAGCTCCCATGCAGGCCTGCCCTACCTGGGTCCCTGGGTCAGATCCATGTGTGTGTGCGGCAGGGAGGGTGGAGGCCCAGGGCCCCGGAGGAAGGCGGAGCAGGACCAGCGCTGGTGAGCCCGGCCTAGCATCCCGGCAGCTTCCTAAGTGCCGTGCATAGTGGTCTGGGGTCCTGGAGGGCATAGGTGGGGTCAGACAGCAGCAGGCCTGGGGGCCCATGTGCAGAACAGAGCAGGGTAGGGACCGGGAGGGGGGAGGGCCTCAGACTCTGCCCCTGCACCTGCTCTGGGCCCAGTTGTGCTAGCCGCAAGGTGGAAGTTGCTCATGGCTTTGGCTCCATGGTCCCCACCTTCCCCATCCCCATACCCCCTTAGGGTGTGAGACCCCCATATCAGTCAGGGGCTCCGTGATAACTCGCAGGCCGCCCCCAGCAGCACAGCCTAGCGGTTAAGATGCCCGCAGTCCACATCGCAGTGCTTGAGTTTCAATCCTGGCTCAGATGCCTGGCTCCAGGCTCCTGCTGATGCAAACCCAAGGAGGCAGGGCTGGGTTGGAGGAATGGGGAAAGAACCCACAACCCAGAGTGAAGTGCCTCATCTCACCACCAGAGGGCGCCAGCACAGAAAGAGTGGCACTCGCACAAACAGTCTGAATTGTGCTCCTGGCTCCTGGCTTTGGCCCTAGCTGGGTCCCAGCCATTGCAGGTGTTTGGGGAGTGAACCAGTGGATAAGAGCTCTCTCTCTTTCTCTCTCTGCCTCTGAAATAATTTTTTTTTAATTTGAAACCAAAGCATGGGAGGGCAGGTGAACACCGGGGACCACCTCTCCTCCTCTGGAGATGCCAGCCGTGGGGATGTCCCCGGCCCCTGACTGACCTATTGGCTTGGTGGGCACCTAGGAGACAGGGGTGCATTGCCCTGGTTGAAGGAGGCTGCCTCCCGGGCCTGTGATCACTTTGCTACCTGCAGCACGTGGGCACCCCCCACCAGGACAATCTCTGAGCGACCTGGTGAAATAATTGGCCCACAGAAGAGAGAGGGCAGGAGGGAGGGACAGCAGGTGTCATCCTCATGCCCAGCCAGCGACATGGCCATCACCGTCCCCTCTTACAGCCAAGGGCACACTGTACGCTGAGCGGGCAAGCCCTGGGAGCGCCCAGCTCCTTGCACCAGGGCCTGCTCGAGCCTCCCCCCCCCCCCGGCCTCTCCCCTGCCCTGTGTCCAGGTTGGCTGACCTCATGGAGCAGCACCAGGAAGAGCTGGCCACCATCGAGGCCCTGGACGCCGGTGCCGTCTACACGCTGGCCCTGAAGACGCACGTGGGCATGTCCATCCAGACCTTCCGCTACTTTGCGGGCTGGTGCGACAAGATCCAGGTGGGGCTCTGGCCTGCAGGTGGCACGGCCGACGACGGCCACAGGGTGCTGTGAAGCCGCCCCTGTTCCTTAGCTGGTGGCCCCACAGTGGTGGCGGGGTGGGGGGTGCCTGCCTGGCTTCTACGCTGGGGCTTCACAAGGCTGGGGTGAGGGGCTCAGCCAGGCCAGGCTCCATCCTGGTCCGGGTCAAGCCCTCCATCTCCCAGCTGCAGCAGCGCTGGCCTCGAGTCTGCTTTTCTGGGGGCTCCCGTGGCTGCTGTCAGTACACACACGTCGTCCCCCTCCCCCCATGTCGACTGGGACACAGAACGTCAGGGCAGGAAGGAGCGCTCAGCGTGTTCCCCGGGCTCCGGCTGTCCGCCGTGACCTCCTGCCTGCTCTCGTGTGTGTGTGTGGGGGGGGGGGGTCAGGATGCAGACCAGACCCCTTTCCTTCAGAGCTCCCCCCAAGTGGCCTCCCCCTGTGCTGCTTCCAGGGCTCCACCATCCCCATCAACCATGCCAGACCCAACCGCAACTTGACCTTGACCAGGAAGGAGCCTGTCGGGTGAGTCCCTGCCCAGGGCACGGGGCTGGGTGCCCCACGTGGCAGCTGAGGGGCCCACAGTCTCCCCCCCAGCACATGGCTGTCATCCAGCTGCTCCAGTCACTCCCACAGTGCCCGCTCCATGCCAGGTACTGCTGTGACGGCTTGAGAATTATTTAATTAAACCCCACGATCGCCACAATCACTCTCTGTCAGTCGGGGTCACGGTGGGAAGCAGAGGGTACCCTGGCACATTTTATCTGAAAAGAGGATCGTAATCAGTGTGCAAAAATTGAGGAAATTCTTTTTTAAAAAATTGAAACAGGCAAAGACAGGAAGAGCATCTCAGTGGGAGAAGCACAGGTGCAGCCCAGACAGGCCTGGGTGTGAGGAATGGGGCAAAGAACCCACAACCCAGAGTGCAGAGCCTTGTCTCACCACCAGAGGGCGCCAGCGCAGAAGGAGTGGGAAGGGCTGTGCTGGGTCGTTGGGCAGCAGCCGGTCCACCCTGGAGCCCTGTGTCCAGCCACGAGCAGGGCAACCTAGCATGCAGGAGGGGAGCAGGAGGTGCGGGCTGCAGACACCATAGGGCAGTGTGGTGGGCGGAAGCCATGAGGTCACTAACAGAACAGGCAGCAAAGCCAACCAAAGGCAGGCACCTGCAGCTGCTGGGCGGGGGTGTGTCCAGCAGACGCCACCCCCGCTCGCTCTGACCCTGTGCGGGGCCAGCTCCCCACACCCTCCATCCCCACGACTGGACAGGTACAGGTGTGCCCCGGCTGCCCTGACAATGGAGCCCAGCCCCAATCTTAAAGGACAGGCACTGGCTCTCAGCTCTGGATGCTGACGTGTGATGTCGCGGTGCCGGCAGGCCCGGTTCCCACTCCCCCAGGCCCTGGCGGAGGGGTCGGTCTGTCCCAGGCCCCTCTCCCAGCCTGGCCTTCCTGGCACGCGGTGGCGTTACCCCAGTCTCTGCCATGGTGCCCCGAGTCGCTCTCCTGTTGGTAAGGACAGCAGCCCCATTGGCTGAGGGACCTACCTACTCCAGGGTGACCTCATGTTAATGAGTGACATCTGCAGGGACTCGGCTAGGACTTGAGCGTCTGAGCCTGAGGGGACACCACGCAGTCCCTAGGGAGCGGACTCTGCGTTCCCCGCCAGCCGCCCTCGGCCTCACCCCAGCTCCCTGCAAATACTCAGTGGCCGCGGGTTGTGCCCCCTGCTACTCATCCTGCTGCTCCGGGCCTCGCAGGTGTCTGCACAGGGCCAGCGGCTCTCCTAACCCCATTGGTGCACCCTGTTACTCCCAGGGCATCAGCCGGGCTCCCAGGCCGGCCCTGTGCCCTGCAGGGCTGCCTGCAGCTCTCAGCCAGCCCCACGCCCCTGGAGGCCCCTCCTGCAGCCGTCCTGCCTGCCGGCCTTTGCACACCTCTCCCAGTCCTGACCTCAGCAGGACCCTCCTGGCCTGCCCTGGAACCCCCGGCCCTCTCCACACCCTGCTGGCCCCTGTTCGCACCTGTCCCTGCCCACTGCTGCCCTCTGCCGGTGTTGCCTGGTCCTTGGACTGTTCCACCAGAACCTGTCCAGTTAGGAAGGGGGCTACCGCCTGGCCAGTGCCTGCTGCAGCGTCCAGGACGGGAAAGGCAGGGGGCACGGCCTCTGGGGGGCGCCCTGGGCTCCTTCTTGCAGGGCCTGGGAGAGGAGGGAGGGGCCGGCAGCTCCACGGCAGGCCCAGGGCCCAGAGGAGGGACGAAGCGGCCTCCTTCCCCTGGCAGGGTCTGTGGCATCGTCATCCCCTGGAACTACCCCCTAATGATGCTGTCCTGGAAGACGGCCGCCTGCCTGGCTGCTGGCAACACCGTGGTGATCAAGCCCGCCCAGGTGCGTGGGGGTGCCCTGCACAGGGCCTGCGGGCGTGCTCCGTGAGGGAGGCGGCACAGGGACCCCGGCCCAGCCAGTGTTGGTGGAAAGGTGCTGTGGCTGTGGGCCGGCCTTTGCGGGCTGCTTCCTATGGGTAGGGGTGCAGGAGCATTCTGGGAGCTGTCCCACGCCGACTCTGCATTTTTCTGCTCTCGGGTGGTGGAGACGGGTTGGTCAGTGAGCAGTGGCAGGAGTTGGGACACCAGTGCCCACACTGTGGATTCGCACAGCAGAACCCTGCCTGGTATCCCTTGCCCAGGCTCTCAGGCAGCCCCAGGACCCTGTTAGCAAAGCTGGTGCCAGGTCTTGGACCTGCCGGGCTGCAGACACTAGGAGTCTTGTTAAGGAAGAAGGGCGAGTGGTGGGGTTGGTGGAACCCCTGAGCCCCTCACGGAGAAGCTTCCAGATCGGCGGTGGAGGCAGGACGTTAGCCGGCACCCAGGCAGCAGGGCAGGTATTCTTGGGGCTGGAGGCAGCACCCCCACCTGTTGCCACCAGGAACCTCTATTTCTTGATCTGGGCCTTGGCAATAAGGGGCCCTCTGCCAGAGGCCAGCAGAAGTCCCAGAGCGTGGACAGGTGTCCAGGGGGCCTCTCAGTTCTTAGCTTCCTTCACCCCAAGAGCACTGATGCTATTTAAAAAAGAGAAATCACAATGGCCGGAGCCAACATTGACAGCATCCATCCTGTTTCCGGCAAGCATTGAACAGAGGATCAGGTAATGTACGAAAGTGTGCTTCTTCGAGCCTCCTAACTGCTCTCCAAGGAGTGCTTGGCCCCCTGCTTCTGCCTGAGGGCTGCTGACAGGTCAAGGGGGCCGCCCCTGGCAGGGCCACCCTCACTCACCCTGTACCCAGCACCTCCCGACCCAGCCCCCATGGATTCGGCCCGTGGGGTTTGGGGCACAGCCAGAGCACTAATTGTTGGGGTCTCTGGAGTCACACCCAGGTGCAGGGAGAGCCAAGTCTGCTGGTACTGGGGGTGCACCCAGAATCTCGGCAAGCAGCACCCACCTCCCTGGAAGGCCCTGTCTCCACGCCAGCGCTGGCAGTCCTCAGGGCAGGGAGAGGGTGTGCCTGGGATGTGCCGGCTGGAGGCCCAGCCAGATACACCTGCCCAACTGCTCCTGGAGACCTTGGCCTGATGAAGGAGAACCGAACACCATGCAGGAAAGGACCCAGGCCAGGCTGAGGGGCTGGAGCGCTGCCCGCAGGAGAGATGAGGACCCCCGGGTAGGGGGAGGGCCGGCCTTGCTCTCCGCCAGAGCTGCAGCGGGAGGGGCAGCTCTCTGCACTGACCGCAAGGCTGCAACCTCTCCCTGCCAGGGAGGGGCAGCCCGCGGAGGAGGGCGGGGCAGGACAGCAGAACCCCGCTTCTGAACCCGCCTCCCTGGCCTTCTTTCCCGCCCACTCAGGTAACCCCACTCACAGCCCTGAAGTTCGCAGAGCTCACGCTGAGGGCGGGCATTCCCAAGGGCGTGGTCAACGTCCTCCCGGGATCTGGTGAGAGCCGTGCGCGGGAACGGGGCTGGGTGCACAGTCCGGGGCAGAGCGGGCTGCTCCCATGGCGGGGCATCACCCTGCCTGGGCAGGGGTCTTGCCTTCAGAGGCTCTCCCAGGAGAAAGGCTTTGCAATTTTTTTGAGCGTGTGCAAATATGCACTCCAAATAAATGACTTTTCTTGGGCATTGTCTGCCCTTGGAAGTTTAAGAGAATTTCCTCCTAGAACATTCTAGGCTCCGAGCGCGTGGGGGGGTAGTGAGGTGGGCCCCCCACGGCGTGACTGCTGCCTCTGAGGCTTCAGTCGCCGCAGGTGGAAAAATATTTGGAAAAAAAGGAGGATTGGGACAGAACGCATAGATTTTCTCTGTCCTCGTCATTGTTCCCCAGGTAATTGGGCACTTATACTTGTGCTGTCTGGCGGGGGGGAGCCCCAGGATGTGGGGAGGGGAGGAGGCCCTGAGGCCCAGGACTCCTGGGTCGTGGCTAGTACACAGGGGCCCCAGGCAGAGCTGGCAGGCAGCAGGTGGAGTCTGAGAAGGCCTGAGACGTCCAGAGCAAGCAGGAGCTGAGTCGGCAGCAGAGGCGGGTGGGGGTGGGGGGAGGGCAAATGCGTGTGGATTCCAAGGCGCCCGCTGCAGGTTCAGATTTAGGGCTGACGTGTCTGCCCGTGGCATGCAGGGGCCTGGCCAAGGTCAGCAGAAGAGGCTGTATGAACTGAGAAGGTGGAGAAGGCTCAGGACACGGCCAGGGCTCTGGGCGAGCAGAGAGCCCTCAGGGGCCGGGGGCGGGGCACGCTGGGCAGAGCCTCAAGGGGGCTGCTTGCCCCCAGGTCAGAGGGAGCAGCGGAGTCAGGGAAACCTCCCCGAGGGCCCTTTGGATGGAGACTGATGGAGGGATCGGCCAGGCTAGGGCAGGGTGTGTGCAGGCCCCGGGTATGGGACTGGCGTCACAAGCAGCAGGAACAGCTTGGGCAGGATTCTCCGTGCCAGGGCACCCCAAGGGTAGGCATTTGGAACTCTCCAATGCCCAGGATGCCGTAACCCCCTGGGGCCAGGCCAGGCATCCTTGGCAGCCTCCCAGAGCCCCCGCGAGGGATGGAAGGCTGCACACCATTGTCCTTGGGTGGGGGTACCTACCTGGAGATAGGTGGGAAGCCTCACTGGGAGTGTCCAGGTTCAGAGAGCCGTAGACTGGGAGGCTCACCTCGTCTCCTGGCTCCAGGGGCCTCTCTCCTTGCCCTGCAGGCGGCCTCCTGCTCGCTGGGGCTCACTCACGCCCCCCCGTGCGTGTCTATGTGCTGTCCCCTTCAGGACACCTCTCAGACTGCCCCAATGACTTCAGTTTAACTCAGTTATCTCTGCAAAGTTGTCCAGGCCGTTGTGTCTGTTGTACTTGGGTAGGATTCCAACGTGTGAAGCTTGGGGAGTCCCAATTCAGTCCATGACACGCGCTGAGGCCCGGGGAGCCCCGGGCACCGAGGGCACCGAGCCCACCTGTGGATGGGAGAGGGAGGGAGGTGGCTCCCAGCACCGCCGAGGCTGCGCTCACAACCTGCCCTCCTGCGCCCGCAGGCTCGCTGGTCGGCCAGAGGCTCGCGGACCACCCCGATGTGAGGAAAATCGGGTTCACAGGCTCCACGGAGGTGGGGAAGCACATCATGAAGAGGTCAGTGGCTGCGAGGGGTGAGGACGCGAGGCCGCCAGCCACAGTGCAGCTCCTGTGCCTCCAGCTGCCCTGGGTCCAGCCATCACCAGGGCATGTGTCGTGCAGGCGCTGGTTCACTGGGGCCAGCGCTGTGACCAGCTCCCAGGAGGCCTGCAAGGCCGCTCTGCAGAGCCCAGTGACGCCAGCGAGGTCCTGGCCCCAGGCTGCCCACTCCGGGGTCAGCAGCCCCATGGCTGCAGAGCGGGTGAAATGAAGCTGATTTGAATTGATGGAGTGCAGCCCACGCTGGTTGCAAAATCTTAGCACACGCAAAAACGTAACGTGCCTCATTGTTTTGTGTGTTGCTGGCAAGTTTAAGTGATAATTTAAAACAAGGCTGATTTATTTGAAAGGAGCAATGACAGAGAGAGACAGAGACAGAGAGAAATCTTCCATCCACTGGCATACTCCCCAAATGGCTGCACTGGCCGAGGCTGGCCCAGGTCGAAGCCAGGAGTCAGGAACTCCGTCCTGGTCTCCCCCGTGGGTGGCTGGGGCCCAAGCTTCTGCAGAGTCGTCTTCTGCTGCCTCCCCACGTGCGTCAGCAAGAAGGTGGATTGGAAGCAGAGCGGCTGGGACTTGAACCAGCGCTCTGATATGGGCTGCCGGCATCGCAGCGGGGGCCTCTCCCGCTGCACCACAATGCTGGCCTAGATGTTCTTGATTAGCGAGGCTCCTGCTGTCCAGCGGAACCGCCCTGGAGCAGAGCCCGGGTGAGGGCGCAGACATCGGGATGCGCTCAGCCTGGGCGGGCGCGCGCTCAGGTGCGGGAGGAGTCCGGCAGCGTGGAAGCCGAGGGGCGCCTAGAGCCGGAGTTAGCAGGGGTGGGGTGGGAGGAGGCACGGGGCTGGGCCTTGCTCCCTGGAGCACAGGATGCTGAGGCCCTGCCTCGGGTCCGCTCTGTCTGGGAGCCCCTGTGTTCCCGGTGGCCAGGCGCCAGCCCCACCAGCGTCCTGTTCCTTCCAGCTGTGCCGTGAGCAACGTGAAGAAGGTCTCCCTGGAGCTGGGCGGGAAGTCGCCGCTCATCATTTTTGCCGACTGTGACCTCAGCAAGGCTGTGCAGATGGTGAGGGTCGGGTGTGGAGGTGGAGGGGGATAGGGATGGGGACAAGGACGGAGGGGATGGGGACAAGGACGGAGAGGGGAGAAGGTGTGGACGGATGAGGAGGCACAGGGACCACAGCCAGGAGGGGCAGGGACAGCGGGGGAGGGGCAGGGGCAGTGGGGGAGGGGTCAGGGACAGTGGGGGGGTGGAGGGTCAGGGACAGTGGGAGGTGGAGGTCAGGGACAGCAGGGGAGGGGGGAGAGGGTGCGGATGGATGAGGAGGCACAGGGACCACAGCCAGGAGGGGCAGGGACAGCGGGGGAGGGGGTCAGGGACAGTGAGGGGTGGAGGGTCAGGGACAGTGGGGGAGGAGGTCAGGGACAGCGGGGGAGGGGCAGGGACAGTGGGGGAGGAGGTCAGGGACAGCGGGGGAGGGGCAGGGACAGTGGGGCGGGAGGATGTCTCTGTAATGCCATGGTCAGGCTCACACATCCGGCCCAGCTAACTCCAGTCCTAGAAGTCACTATAAGCATGGCATAGCAGGAAGGGGACCCGGGGTGAGGATGACAGGTGCTGCCCTCCAAAACCTATTTCCCAGTCTGTTTCGTCACTGTCGGGAGGGTTGGACTCAGCTGCGTGGGCCGGGAAATGAGCCAGGCCGCTTCCCCTGGGCGGTGGGAGAGTGGCCAGTCCGTGAGTGCCAGGGCTGACAGTGGCCTCTCTCTGCTGGAGGCCCTGGGCACATGTGGTGGCGCCGGCACCAACGCACCGGCAGCCTGGGACAAGTTACTACCCTGTCTGGGCCCCGCCCCCCTCCCGCTCTCCCTATGCACTGGGGACTGGCAGGGACCAGACCACCCTCCTAGGACTGTCACAGAGGCTCGTGTGTCCACGGGGCTCACAACGGGGGTGACTGCAGGTGGCAGGCGTGGGTGATTGTCCTGCGTGACCCCTGCCATTCCCTCTGCACTCTGCACTCGGTCTCCGTACTCAGGCCACGTTTGTTTGTTTGTTTGTTTGTTTGTTTTTTTAAGATTGATTGATTTCAAAAGCAGAGTTGTAGAGAGACAGACAGACAGAAAGACAGGGAGAGAGGTCTTCCATCCACTGACTGATTCCCCAAATGGCCACAACAGCTGGAGCTGGGCTGATGCTAAGCCAGGAGCCAGGAGCTGCTCTGGGTCTCCCCCGTGTGTAGCTGGGGCCCAAGCACTCGGGCCACCTTCCACTGCTTTTCCCAGACGCATTAGTGGGGAGCTGGCTTGGAAGTGGAGTAACCGGGTCACGAACTGGCACCCCCATGGTTAACCTGCTACACCACAGTGCCAGCTCCTCAGGCCACATTTAACCAGGGGCCCCAGTATGCCCCCAACCCCCTTCCTAAATCCCACCCCGGAGTCTGACGGGATGCCCCAGCATGGACAGGAGAGGGAGTCCAGCCTTGTGGCTGGGGAGGCTGAGAGAGGCCAGGGCCTGCTCACTGTCTCTGCATCTTGGTGTTGGTGCCAAGGGCCCTGTGGTCTCCCCCAGAGGGCTCCCTGGGTCCCCAAAGCAGGTGCTTCTTAGAGCCTTTCCTCTAAACTGTGGCTAAGAGTTCCCACAGCCAGGGCCACCTGTCTCCCCTCCCTCCCAAGACTGCCTGCCTGTCACCCAGCGTCACCCTGATGCCTGCTCCATGCTCAGTGCTGCCTGGCCCCTCCCCCGTCAGCTCCCAGGAGTGTGGCAGGATCAGTACTCCCCGGGCCACCCAGTGTACAGAGAGGCTGCAGGCATGCCCAGGCTTACCCTGGCCTGTTCTCAGTTCTCTAGGACACGGACAGTGGCCCTGCCCTCCAGCGGCGGGGGCTGGGACTCAGCTGCCTCCCCCTCTCTGCTGGCCTGTGCCTCACCATCCTTGTGTTCCACCTGGTCGCCTCTCGCCTCTCTGTTCAGCTGACCAAGGACTGAGTAGGGCATGCATGCCTCATGCCAGCCAGGGCCTGGCCACAGGGGACCCAGGATGCCTCCTCTTCCCCATGAATAGGGGAGCTGGCGCCCCTGGGTGAGCCGTAACCTGCATTCCGGTTCGTTCCCTGCAGGGCATGAGCTCCGTGTTCTTCAACAAAGGTGAGAACTGCATCGCCGCGGGCCGGCTCTTCGTGGAGGACTTGATTCACGACCAGTTCGTGCAGAGGGTGGTAAGTTCTGTCTGGTCTCGGAACCGCTGTTTCTGCAGGGGGGGAGATTGGGCGGGGTCAGGGACCCTCCTCCTCTCTCCTCCCTCCTCACTCCCTGAGAGGGCTCACCGTCCACCTGGGTCAGGGGACTTTAAGGACAGCTGTACTGGCTCATCCCTGGTTCAGCAAAAGCAGCAGCCGTGTGCTCAGATTGGCCTAACCATAAAGGTTATGGCATGGCCTGGGCTCCCAGCCAGCCTTGATGCAGGCAGCGATGCCAGGGGGTACAGCTCAGCTGTAGCGGGGAGCCCCTCCCCCAGGGCCTGGAGAGCTGGGTCTCCTTGGAGGCGAACAGGGAATCGCCACCTGTGTACACAGCTCCAGCCTAGGAAGCCGGCCGGGAAGAAGGGGCTGTGCGCCAAGGCCGGGGTGGCATGGCGCTTAGGATGGTATTCACGGAGAAGGCCGGGTGCTGGATCTTTGCAGTGTGGGGTGGAGGTGGGGGGGGAGGCAGTAAGGAAAAGGGAGAACTCTCTAGAAGGGCCTGTAATCACGTTTGCCATGGAATCTGGGCCGGCCCGTGACTTGCTGTGGCCAGCAGAATGTGCTGGAAGCAGGGTTTTGCGAGTTCACTGCTGGGAGTCCTGCCGTGGCCGTGTGTGGACAAGCCCCAGGGCCAGCCAGGTTCAAGGGAAAGAGAAACGGATGGCACGGTGGTGGCAGGCACCGCCAGGGACACGTCCAGGGTGTGATCTGTGGCCAGGGCGCTGGGCAGCCTGACCGAGCGGGTCCTGTTGTTCCAACATTCCGAGGCACTAAGGGGCCCTGCTGGGACGGACAGAGCAGGTGCTGAGTCCTCCATGCTTCTAAGGGGGCTGTGGGAGGGTGCAGAGCTTGAAGGCGGTCAAGTGGCTCAGAGGAGGAGGAAAAAGAGAAAGAGGAGGAGGAGGTGGTGGCGGCGGTGGCCAGTCCACCGTGACCCTGATGTGGCTGAATGGGGGTGGACATGACCTTGTCTGACCTTTGGAAACCAAGGCAGGAGCCAGGGAGAGAGGCAGTGGAAGGGGCAGAGGCAGATTCCAGCCTGGAGCCCAGAGGGCCTGGCCCCGGCTCCTGGTGGTGTTCGTCTGAGATTCTGTCCTTAACGTGTCATCGCATATCCTGGTTCGTCTGGCACCCCCTCCCCAAACTCCAGGATCCCGAGTGATTTCTGTGATGGGAGACACACAGGCTGGCTCGAGGCAGCAAAGCCTGGACCAACTTCTGTTGGTTGAGGCAGCAGGGAAGGCTTCTTGGAAGAGGTTTATTTTTAAAAGATATTATTTATTTATTTGAAAGGTAAGAGATACAGAGAGAGAAGGAGAGAGACAGCGAGAGAATCTTCCATTTGCTGGTTCACTCCCCAGATGGCTGCAAAAGCCAGGCTGGGCCAGCCTGAAGCCAGGACCCAGACCCAGGAGCTCCATCTGTGGGTGTCCCTCGTGGGTACAGGGGTCCAAACACATGGGCTGTCTTCGGCAGCTTTCCCAGGTGCATTAGCAGGGAGCTGGATTGGAAGTGGAGCAGCTGGGACTCCAACCAGTGCCCATAGGGGATGTTGGCCCCACAGGTGGAGGCTTAACCTTGTATGCCACAGTGCCAGCCCCAGAGGCTTGGCGGCGGGAGGCGGGGGGCCTGTGGTTTAAAGATGGGTTTTGGAACAGGCAGAAGCAGTGGCAGGGACACATGGATTTGGGCCTCGGGTCCCTCCCTTCCACCTAGTGTCCATCTACTCGGTCAGCTGTAGCTATTACAGAAAGACCACTCTGTACCCACCCTGTCCTTCATCCTGGAGTCTTTGGGACAAGGGTTATTTGTTCTATTTGAAAGGCAGAGTGATAGAAAGAGAGAGAGAGAGAGATTTTCCATCTGCTGATTCACTCCTGAAATGACCACAATGGCCAAGACTGGGCTGGACCCAAGCCAGGAGCCTGGAACTCCATCCGAGTCTGCTATGTGGGTGGCAGGGACCCAAGCCCTCAGGCCATCTTCTACTGCTTTCCCAGGCACATTAGCAGGGAGCTGGATCAGAAGCGGAGTAGCTGGATGTGACCTGGCGCCCATATGGGATGCTGGCTATGCGGGTGGCAACACAACCTGCTGTGCCACAGCGCTGGCCCCTGCACAGTTCTCCCGGCTTCTAGGCCTGTGGATCTGGGGGCAGGATGGCATCAGCCTGCCCACCTGCCTGCGCTGAGCTGGTCCCTGCGCACACACGCCTGCCCTTCTCTCCCCTCTCCTGCATCCCTGCCCACCCCGTTTCCCAGCCCCTCCATCCCTAGTCTTGGGTCTCCCCGCGAGATGTCCATATCTTTGCCCACAGGAGGCCTTGGGGTTTAGCCCAGAAGCTGGGTTTGGAACCCAAGTTTGGGGGGCCCTAGGAGCTCAAAAGCAGCACTCGAAGTTCCTTCAGGGGACAGCGGTGGGCATGGAAAATGCAAATGAGGGAGGCGGGTCCGGGGGCCTCTGTTGCCAGCAGCCTGACCCGAGCCCCTTCCACAGGTGGAGGAGGTGGGGAAGATGAAGATCGGCGACCCGCTGGACAGGGCCACCAACCACGGGCCGCAGAACCACCAGGCCCACCTGAGGAAGCTGCTGGAGTACTGTCAGCGCGGCGTGCAGGAGGGCGCCACCCTGGTGTGCGGGGGCGGCCAGGTGCCCCGGCCAGGTCAGTGGGAGGACTGTGGCCGCTGGGGAGGGGCTGCAGGCCGGGTCCCCCGTGCATAGTCAGGCCTCGCCTGGGACCTTGGGTGCGGTGGGCCTAGGACACCTGCCTGACCCTGCAGGGCCATACCAGCTGCCCACACAGAAAGCCCTACTCAGTGCTGGTTTTAACCAGTATCGCCCACGGGTTTTGATTTTAACACTCACTTGTGGATTCTGTGACACCTGACTTCATGATTTTCTTCCCATTTCTTTGGCTCTTACTTCTTTCTTTCCATTTTTTTAGCTCTTACTTCTTGCCTTTTTGGAAAAAAATTTTAAAAGATTGATTTATTTGATAGGCAGAGTTACAGAGAGAGAGGGAGAGACAGAAAGAGTTCTTGCATCCACTGGTTCACTCTCCAGATGGCTGCAATGGCCAGAACTGGGCAAGACCAAAGCCAGGAGCCAGGAACTTCTTCTGGGTCCCCCATGTGGGTGCCGACAGCCCAAGGTCTTGGGCCATCTTCTGCTGCTTTTCCCAGACCATAAGCAGAGAGCTTGTATGGAAGTGGCAAAGCTGGGACTTGAACCGGTGCCCTTATGGGATGCTGGCTTAACCCACTGCAGCACAGTGCTGGCCCCAGCAGTTGCTTTTTGGTAGAAATTCCATCTGCACCTGCTCCTTTCCTTAGCTTGGAGCCCTGCTCATGGCAGGTGCTTCCCCTGGGGGGCCTCACCCCTCTGTGAGGGCTCAGAGCCTTCCAGATACACATCCCTAGGCTTCAGCCCACCCAGAGCTCATGACCACACAGCTGCCAACTGGATACGTCCACCTGGATGTCCCCTAGGCACTTCAAACTTCTCAGTCATCGCCGCGTCCAACCCAGCCTGGCCCCGTGCACACACACCTGCCTCTCTAGAACCCTCTGCCCGATCAGGCGAGTTCTTGTGCTGCTTCCTCATTACTCCCTGCCCAGGGGCACACGTTGCCTTCACCCCTGGGTCCTCCATGCCTCACACAGAGGAAGCTCGAGGGGAAGGGAAGAAGAATCCCGGATGCGTGTTCTTGTGCGACCCTCTGTGTCTAATGCGTTGCCGGGGTCGGTTCCACCTGGAAGTCTCTCCTGCTCCTCATTTCTTCTGCACCTGCTGCCCTGGGGCCCGCTCGCCACGTCTCGTTCTTCACCATCACCGTGGCCTCCTGAGTGTGCTTGTGAGCCCGGCTAGCCCTTCCCTCCTGCCTCCATGCAGCTCACCCCCAGACCTTTGCCCCTGACGTCTTCTGTGATCTGTGTCTGACTTGCCCTTGGCCCGTCTTCTCATCATATTTAGCTCGCCCTGAATGCTTCTCCTGTGTTCTCACTCTCGGGACATTGGCTGCTCCTCTGCTTAGCACGCATGTCCCCTACTCATCACTCGGCGCCAAGAATGGCCAAGCATGGGGCACACCTCTGCCCGAGGTGCCCCTGCCACCTCACACCCAAGCAGGGCATTTATAACCACCGTGATGCCACCGCCTCTTCCCCCCTCCCCTGCCCCCTGCACACCAGGAGTTCCATGGGGCTGGTATGATCAGAGTCTAAGAGGACATGGCGGGGGCAGGGTTCAGGAGCTAATGGGAGAGGGTATAATGAAGGCACTGTCCACAGAGCAGGGCTACAGAGCCCGCAAGGGACAGTGTAGCCCCCAGGAGCCAAGACCAGGGGGGGATAGGCGTGAAGAGGGTGCAGGATTCCTGGACCTGGGAGGGAGCAGTGCACGGGCCATTGTCCAAACCCAACTAGAGGGATGAGCGAGCCTGGGCATAGGGTCCACATGGAAGGGCCAGCACAGGGCAGAGCCACAGGCAGGATGACCCTGTGTGGCCACAGCCCAGTGCCCCAGTACCTGGTGGGCAGCAGTGCCAGACTGCCCAGGGAGTGCCCGCTACTCCACATAGAGCAGCATGCATGCATACAAGGTTCACAGGTTTTAAAACAGTAGTCATGTTAAAATACAGTTTCTAAATGTCGTGAAAATAGTCGCTGTTTCATTGATTTCATCACTTCGATGTGGTTTTAAATTGTTTTTCTAAAACTAGAGTGAACGTCAAGTTTGTTGATTTCCCCAGAATTAAATGCCGGTGCAGCAGGGTCCCAGGGCTCCCAGGCTCTGGCCAACGAAGTGGTCCCAGAAGGCATTTCTGCCGTCAGCAGTGGTTCTGTCCCGGCCTCCAGGGCAGAGTGGGGTTGGGAGTGACCAGTCCGCCCTTCCTGACTCTGTCCTGGTGGAGGCCACACACCTCTGACCACGGAGCTCGGCTCCTGGCTCCTCGGTTCCAAGAAGAGAGGCTGTCCTTGGAGTTCCTGCCTCCCCTCCCCAGGCTCCTGTGCACAGCCCCTCCCCCACTTCCTCCTGGACAGTGGGCTGCAGCCAGGACCCATGGGAGAGCCCTCTGGGGCCCTGCACTTGTGGCAGAATCTAGACAGGTGTCCCTAGAAAGATCCAGTTCTTCCTCACAGGCTTCGGGTCCACAGCTCAGCTCCCTCCCCTGCCATCAGTGTCAGTGTCCACTACAGTCCACTCCTTAAAGGGGGGGGGGGGGGACACGGCAGGAAAGCCAGCCACCGGGTGGCGCTGTGGCACCGCTTTCTTGGGGCAGGAAGTGACCCAGGCCCGCCCCGGGGCGGGGGCTGTGCCCTCCCGTGAGCCGCAGCCTCTTCTCCCCTGCAGGCTTCTTCTTCGAGCCCACCGTCTTCACGGATGTGGAGGACCACATGTTCATCGCCAAGGAAGAGTCCTTCGGGCCCGTCATGATCATCTCGCGGTTTGCTGACGGGTATGGAACACTGCCTGCCTCCCTCAAAGGCCCTCCCTCCTTCCCTGTGTCACCGGGGTCTTCCCGAGAGCCTGGGGAGGGGGCTCACGCACGGCCAGGAAGAGAACTCAGTGCTGCTCACCCTTGGCGGGCTGTGATCCCTCCTCCGCCCCCTGGTGAGCCCTCCATGGTGACCAAGGGGGCTTCAAGTCCCACCATGAGCCGAAGGCAATGCCCTCTCCCCCTCCCCGCTCACCACGCTCTCCAGGTGTCTCTGAGCCTTCTTATAGCTCCCTGAGCCCCGTGTCACTGTGCACTAAAACTCCCCAGAACTGAGTGGCTTGGGGGATTTGTCTCAGAGAGCAATCCGGTCTCGCCAGCGCCTCCCACAGGCTGTCTCTGGCACTGCAGCCTCTGCGTTGCTGGCTGGCACGTGGTTCCTCCAGGTGGAGGCCCAGGTGGAAATGGAAGGTTCCTTAGGATCTGACCTCAGAAGTCCCGGAAGCTCCCTCCCGCCCTGCGAATGAGCGGGGCCAGGCTGGGTCCAAAGAGAAGGAATCGGACAGCTCCACTGGAGCTCTTTGGCTGCCCTTGACCTTGCCAAGGTTAATTCTCTGGTTACTACTATTGTCCAGGCCGGCCCCTGGGTGTCCATGGCACCATTGAGCAGATGACAAATGGTGCCTCAGCCTCACGTTTACCACCCACTGGCACACACGACAGTAGCATGTGAGCGTGTGTGGATCTTACTGGAATGAGCACTTGACCGCTGTCCAACAGATAAGCATCATAATATGTCCCAGTCCCCCGACGGCCGGTGAACGCCCAGTCGGCCACTCTCTGGGCTCCCTGCCTATCTGTGAAGTGAGGGGCTGCCCCTGCTCCGGCTCTCACTCTCACTCTCTGCCTGCCGCCTCCGGGTCTGTCCCATCTCCCTCAGACTTGCTTTAACCTGGCCTGTTTGTCTTCTGTGAGGTTTTGCGTGGCAGGGAGCGTGGAGAGGGCCAGATCCCCGTGGGAGAGGGGGTGCTGGTCTTTGTGTACCCTCCCCATCTGGGGCTGGGCCCCCTGAGCCTCCCTGGGTTTTCCCTACAGGGACATAGATGCCGTGCTGTGTCGGGCCAACGCCACGGAGTTCGGCCTGGCCTCTGGCGTCTTCACCAAGGACATCAACAAGGCCCTGTACGTCAGCGACAAGCTCCAGGCGGGCACAGTGTTCGTCAACACCTACAACAAGACGGACGTGGCCGCTCCCTTCGGAGGGTTCAAGCAGTCGGGATTCGGCAAAGACCTGGGTGAGTTCATCCCGCCTGGGGGCCACTTTGGCTGATTCGCTCAGTGGACACCGGTTCAAAGCCACTGGGGGCCAGGCCCTGTCCCATGCGCCCTGGGGCTTGGCTCCCTATTAGGTGGGAGCAAGCGATAATTCAATCAGGGAAGAGTGTTGGGAAGAAAGTGGAAATCCGACCTGGAGCCGAGACTCAAGCCAGGGGCCAGGGGGGCTTCTCTGAGGAGGTGGCACCTGAGCAGGGACCCAAGTGGTCACAAAGACCTGAGCATGCAAGTTCCTGGTGGGCGGAGCCAGCCTTGGTCTTCGGGCCGCACAGAGGCTGGCATGGTTGGTGTGGTCTAAGGGGGAGACAGAGAGGCAGGCAGGGGCTGGATCTCGGAACCTGGGGCTGTGGTTAAAGGCTCAGGCTTCATCCCTGGGGGATGCCCTGGGGGCAGAGCGTGCCCCAGGAACGGGGGTGGGGGAGGGCGTCATGAGTCCACAGCATAGAGATGCTGCCAGCAAGGCGGCAGCAGGTGGGATCCCCGGGTGTGCACAGGCTGAGCACACGCCCAGCAGCGGCCGCACCTGCCAGATAGCCGGCAGCTTGGTTCCAGCAGCCTCCTTCCCTGGGCTGCCCTTGACCTAGGCCTTGCTTGTCCTGGTCTCTGTCCTGCCGCTGTGGAGGCTGGCAGTTGGGACCACACAGGCACGATAGGCAAGCTTGACTGGCAGGCAGTGAGATCGGGGTGGAACAGCCACGTGTTGTCTCTTAGGAGCATTGGCCTTTCTCTTGAGTGCCTGTGTCAGCTCAGGGACCCCAGGGAGGGCCAAGCAGAGGCTAGACTCAAGGATGCTCACGAGTTCACTTTTGCGCCGTCTTCCTCCCAGCTTTCAAGCCCTGCAGAAGCCCCTAGGGCTTGTGGCCTCCCTGGGCCAGGGCTGAGAACCAAGCGGTGTAAGCCGCCTAGCTGGACATGTGAGAGGCCTCAGGGGGGTGTGGCGGCAGCGTTTAGGGAAGGGGCGTTGCTGGGGGGGGAGCTCTCACACACGCTGATCATTGGCTGAAACGCACAAGCCACAAAGCACAGATGAGCTTCAGGGTCCCCGTTCCCAGCCACCTCTGGATCTGGAGGTAGCGGGGACAGTAGCAAGGGGAGGAAGTGGGCTGGGGTGTCCGGGTCCCAGAAATTCCCGTGGCCTGATGAGGTGCTGTGGGCCAGGGAAGGTCCCAGAACAGTGGTCTTATTCTCCTGCCTGTGGTGGAGTCTGGCCCGCCACCCACAGCCGGGGAGACCTAGGAAAGACACGTGACCTACCCAGGCCTCGGCTTCCTGTCTGCACGTGGGTGAGCCAGGGTTCCCTCCCGTGGTTGACCAGGCGTGCAGTGAGGTGGTTAAGCGTGCTGCACCTCAGCACGCAGTCGCCGTGACCACGACATATCCCGTTGTGCGTGGGTTCTTGCAGGAGAGGCGGCCTTGAACGAGTACCTGCGGATCAAGACCGTGACCTTCGAGTATTGAAAGGTCTCCAGCAAGGGAAGGAGCTCTCCTCGCCGCACAGCCTCGTCCTGCCCAGCCCCGACCCGCCCGGCCACGGGGAGGCCCCACACCACCTCCCTGGAGCCCAGGACACCTGCTCCCCAGCCGGGGCCAGCCCTCCTGTCTGCTCCCCCGCCGTCTGCCTGTGGGGCACCCTCTGTCTCGTCAGAAGTGGCCCTGGATGAATAAAGATTGTAATCGGGCAGCCAGCACCCCCTGTGCGCCTTGGCCTCATCCATGGGTGCTCCTGGGTGGCCCCAGAAGTCATGACATCACCCTGAGTCCTGGGGCACAAAGAAATGGGTGTGGTCAGCTCCAGCTTCCAAATGCCAGGTGCCGTGATGGAGTTAGGGGTGCAAGAGCTTTGGGGGAGCGAAGCTCTCAGAAGCACACATGGGAGGAAGAGAATTTGTGGGCAGGGACCCCAACTGAGGAGCCAGGTCCCTCTCTGTCTCCACCCACTTGGTCCCTACGAGGGCCGGCCCTGGGCAGTGCTCCCGTCCCTGGGTCTTCTGGGTTTTCCCTGTGACCTGCCCTTGTCCCCTGCCACGGTGCCACCCCCACACCATGCCCACTCCCCTCTTGGGAGCCCAGGGCCCTCCCCTCTGCACACCCCTCCCTCCAGGTCCTGAAGGGCAGTCTGACCTACAGAAGTGGGCTCAGTGCCCCCATGCCTGCCTGGCTGCACCTCCTGAGTCCCGCGGATGCAGGGTCCTGGCCTCCTGGCCGTGCTGAGCGCTGCCGGGATCCTCTGCACCTAGCAGGGCCCACAGCATCCGCCTGTGCTCTTCCTATCAGGACTTGGGCATCCATGGACTTCTGTATTTGCGGAAGGTTCTGGAACGAGTGCCGTACGGGCGGTGAGGACAGCTGGATACACGTCCGGGAAGGCCTGTCCGGATCTCCCCTTCAGAGTGATGGTTACAGCACTAGAAAGCAGCAGCAGATTCGCTCCGTGTTCACCGTAGGCCAGGCAGGTGCCAAAGCCGCAGTCCACGTCGGTCCACAGCTCGTATCCCAGTGGGGCCAGGGCTGTCCTCATCCTCACTTATGGGCGAGGAAATTGTGGCAATGAGGAGTTTAATTGGCTATCATGGAATTGGTTTTGTTTCCCCAAATTAGGACGATGTGGAAGCCCACCGTGGAATAGCTTGCCCCTGTGTCTGAAAGAAGAGGGTTGGGCGGGCGCCTAGCTCAGAGGCTAAGATGCTGCCTTGAGACAGACGCTGGCATCCTGTGTCAGAGTGACTTGGTGGGAGTCCCCGCCCCGCTGTGGTCCCAGCTGCCTGCCAGCATGCACCCTGGGAGGCAGCAGGTGACGGCTCCATACCTGGGCCCCTGCCGTCCTCCCAGGAGACCTGGATGGAGCTCCTGCCTTCAACCAGGCCTAACCCCCACTTTTGCAAAGGTAGTTGAACGAAGGAATGGGAGATTTCTCTGTCTCTCACCTTTCAAATACTTCAGCATCAATAACATTTAAAATATATACACATTTAAAATGCAGTAAGATATATTTGCACACCATTTATTACGCGAACCGTGTTTAAGGGTACATCTGGGTGTGGCTAAATACCACCACCATCCAGCCACAGGAGTTTTTCATCTTGCGAAACTAAACTCTTCCAGGCACAGACTTCTCATGTTTACAGCGAACGAGGTGCTTCAGAGAGCAGGGGTTTCACTGCCAACTCAACAGGAAAAAGGTGTGCATTTTACTAACACGAGCCTGTACCGTTTTAGTCTGTAGCACACACGTGTGTAGGCCCTGCCATGGTCTGATACCAGCACCGAGTGCCATTGTAAACACGGTGAAGGCACCAAAGGCTTCCCAGCCCCAGTTGCCACTTCCTGGCCTTGTGCGTGTCCTGCAGGCTTCTGCACACAGGTGCCATGGCCCAGGCCTCTCGGGCCCTTGGCTCTACCTTGCAGGAGCAGCCACGCTCACCACCCCAGGAAGCGGCTGACTCCAGGGCTGTTCCCTTGTGCCAGCTCCTCCTCCACATGAAGTCAGCGTAACCTTTCTCTAGCGACAGGGCCAGGCTCCCTGGGCCTGATGGGGCTCCCTGCACCCCAGGGGTGCCTGAGGGGTGCAGGAAGCTGGCAGGTGGTGGAGGCACACACGTGCTGTCTACCCTTGGGGCTGCTCCTCCGACAACCCCGGCTGGGTCATGTTGAGTCCTGGTATTCCTCCCTCCAGGGAGAAGCTGCCACTTTGCCAAGCTACCTCAAGTCCACGCCGTGAGCTCTCTTGGTGGCTGTGGCCTGTGGGTAATGCGGGGGTGGAGAAAACATTTGGGTTTTGTGCAAGGGTCTCTAGCAGGCAGGGGCGGCACCCAGGCCCTCTAAGTCTGCACAGGTAGCAACTCAGTGGCAGGCAGGCTCACAGGGGCCGTGAGAAATGAGCGGCCTGCTTCCCAGCCCTGTGTGAGGGCCAGGATGTGTGCAGACAAGTCCTAGGGAAAGGCCCACCCTGCTTAGGCTCCTGTAGCTTCCCTGGTGGCTTCTCGGTGCCAGCCGTGTCTTTCTTCCTGGTGGTTCTCAGCCAGGGTGCACAAAGGCTGGGGTGGTCTGGGCCTGCGGGGACGGTGCTAAGTTGGAACCTGGGTAGGTGTGGACGGAGGCAGGCCTGGCCCACCTCTGCTGGCTGGGGCTGGGTCTCAGTTCTCTGCAGAGCTCCTCATAGGAGCCACTGATCTGGAAGAACGCAAACAACAGTTCCCTCTCGCGTGTGAGCCGGAGGCCCACAGATGGCCTTTGTATCTCAGGCGGGGGTGTGTGGGGGCAGGGAGGGAGGTGAGCCACTCTGATACGGGATACTGGTGTCCCAAGTGCCAGGGGTGATTTGTCCCATCAGGAAGCTAATGACCGTGACAAACATAATGGCCGCCAACATATACTGACCCCTCACTCTGTGTGAGACCCTGAGCTGGGAGCCTCACGGAATCCTCGGCCCCACGAGGCAGACACTTGTGCTATTGTCCCCACTTCACAGACAAGAAAACTGAGGCTCACTGAGTTTTTCAGGGGAGGCTTGCAGTGAAAATATTAATCCCCTGTTACAGTGGCTTGGGCACAGGCTGGGCAGCTTAAACACCGGACTGCATTTGCTCACACTTCTGTAGGCGGCAAGGCCAAGACCAAGGTGTGGGTGTGACTGTGTGGTGGGTGTGACCGTGTGGTCGATGGTCAAGCCTCTTCCTGTGCCATAGGCAGCCGTCTCCTGGTTGTGCCCTTCCTGTGTGCACGCTTGGAGGACAAGCTCTTTCTCACACTTCTTCCAAGGAGTCCCCTCTCAAGGGCTCAGGGCCCACTCTTACCACGTCGCCTGTCGCTACCTCCTTCATATAAGCCCTACCTCCAAACACAGTCACTGTTGGGCTGTGGGTGAATCTGGGGAGGGGGCACAATTCAGGCTCTGTCTCCTAACATCGTATGGAAGCTCCTCACCCCCAGTGTCTATGTCTAGTGTAGCTCTAGTTCTGAGGACCACAGGTCTGGCCTAACAGCCGATTGCAAAAACTGCTCACTCCGGAGACTCCAGCCAGGCTTCTGGACTCTACACCTGCCAATAAATGCCTGCATGGGGTATCATTTCTCTTCTGCTGAGGTCACCTGCTCGCTGCCGCTTATTGCCACGCCTCTGTCAGTTTATTTTCTGTTGTGCTGGTGGTAGAAGGCCATGCAAAGTTTCTTACACCTGTAGCTATGGCGTGAGCCCACAAACCATGTGTGCAGATATGTGAGGAACTAAAACCAAAGCCCACACATTGCAAAACAGAGGTCATTTTAGTCTTGGCCTTGATAGTTACCCGGGAGACCAGGTTCAAGTGCAGAATTCTTGCACTCTGGAGTTCCATGTGGTTTTGTGGGAAGGGACAGCCAGAGTCCCCCAACTTGTGCCCACTGCTGATCTGGACACACGTCTTAGCAAGGGTCTTACACCACTGGGGATTCCCAGGTCCCAGGGGGCCAGAGCATGGTGTAGCAAACTTCAGGTAGGGCTACTGGCTCCAGTGGACACGATTCCCAGTTTTGTGGGGAGGGGGCACAGACTGGGATGGATGAGGGCTGAAACCCCAGGCCAGGGGAGGTAACTGTGCAATAGGGAAACAAGTACATGGAGAAGGCTGCACGGCTGCAGAACCATGGGACAAGGCTTGTCTGTGTGCACGTGTGCCTGAGCTGGGAGGATACCGACACTCCAGGACTTGTGATGGGGGTTATGTCCCGGTAACCCGGCACACCTGGAGAAAAGCCAGCGCTGCATCGAATGCCCTTTAACCACAGAACACACTGGCTGTTTTCGTTTGTGATCCTATTGTGAGCCTGGAAAAAAAGATCCACGTTCAAAATTCCAGGCGCACATTTCCCTGCATCTACATAGCTTTTGCATCATCCTACAGTGGAAAAATCCGGGCCCATCTGCACCTCTCTCTCTGTTTAACATGCACAGTTCCTTTTGTTGAAGTAACACAGTGGAATATTTCCCTAAGGCTTGCGAAGCATCCGCCTCCATCTGCACTTGGCTTTTCTGTGCCAGCCATGGACGCGCTGTAGGTCAGACGCAAACCCCGGCGTCTGGCAGAGCCCTGCAGGTGAGCTCGGCAGGCGGCCCCTCCCTCGAAAACCTCTCTCCATTCTGTCTGGAACACAGCAACTGGCTGAAGGCATTTTTTTTTAATGAACCAGGGAAAACTGAAATCAACTAGGACTTTTGTTAGGTGTGAGAAGAATATTATGGCAAAGCTTAAAAGAGAGGCCTTCCTGCTTCGCTGAATGTCCTTAAGGATTTCAAGGTGGAAAGCCGGGTCAGTGTTTGGCAGGGAGAAAGGAGGCTTGGAACCCACGTTTATGAATATGGGTCCCGGCTCTGCTCCCAGTTCCAGCTCCCGGCTAATGTGGAGCCGTGGAAGCAGCAGGTGACGGCCCAGGGACTCCAGTCCCCTCCATGGCAGTGAGAGCCCCACACGGAGTTCCAGGCCCAGTCTCAGCCCCACCAGTCCGGGACATTGGACCAGAGGATGGGAGCTCTCTCTTTCAAATAATAGATGCTTTTTACAGAATGAAATGTCTGCTGGGATGCTTTAAAGCTACCACAGAGGGACCCGTGTTGTGGCACAGGCTGAGATGCCGGCACCCCACATCCGAGTAGGGGTTCCAACTCCTGCTACTCTGCTTCCAATCCAGTTCCCTGCTGATGCACCTCGGGAAGCTCCTGAAGATGGCCCAAGTGCTTGGGCCCCTGCACCCACGGGGGAGACCAGATGCAGTTCCTGGCTCCTGGCTTCAGTCTGGCCCAGCCCCGGCTGTTGCAGCCATTTAGGGAGTGAACCAGTGGAAGGAAGATCTCTCTCTGCCTCTTTCTCTCTTGCTGTGCCTTTCAAGTAAATAAAAATCTCTAGGGCCAGTGCCGTGGCTCACTTGGTTAATCCTCTGCCTGCGGCGCTGGCATCCTATATGGTCGCCGGGTTCTAGTCCCGGTTGCTCCTCTTCCAGTCCAGCTCTCTGCTGTGGCCGGAGATGGCAGTGGAGGATGACCCAGGTGCTTGGGCCCCTTTACCCGCGTGGGAGACCCGGAGGAAGCCTCTGGCTCCTGGCTTCAGATCAGCGCAGTGCCTGCTGTAGCGGCCATTTGGGGGGTGAACCAACGGAAGGAAGACCTTTCTGTCTCTCTAACTCAAATTAAAAAAAAATCTTTAAAAATAATAAAAATTATTGCTGAATAAAAGCCTGCGTGCAATAAAGATCATTGTTTTTTAAAAAAGAAAGGCAGAAGTCGGACCACGATGGGAACTGGCGGTGGGGTCTGCCGCCCATTTCCCGCTCCTGCCCGCGGCCCCGCCCCTGCCCGCGGCCGCGCCCCTGCCCGAGGCTCCGCTGTCCCGCCCCCGCCCGCGGCCCCGCCCCTGCCCGAGGCTCGCGGCCCCGCCTCTCCCCGCGTTCTGCCCCTATCCGCTGTCCCGCCCCTGCCCGCGGCCCCGCCCCTGCCCGAGGCTCCGCTGTCCCGCCCCTGCCCGCGGCCCCGCCCCTGCCCGAGGCTCCGCTGTCCCGCCCCCGCCCGCGGCCCCGCCCCTGCCCGAGGCTCCGCGGCCCCGCCCCTGCCCGCGGTCCTGCGCCGGCGCCAAGGCCGGGGGCGGAGCCGGCCGGGCTGGGCTGGGCGGGCCGGGCTCTTCCCGCTTCCTCCCGGGGCTGCGGCGCTGCTTCGCCGGCGCCCGGAGCGCCCTGCCAGCCGCTTTCTGGCCGCGGACCGCACGCGGACGGGGTAAGGGCGGCTCTGCGGCGGCGCCTGGGGACCGGGGAGCCGGGGCGGAGGGCGGGCAAGCCGGGGGCGCGCTGGAGGGGTCTCCGGCGGGAGGGCGCGGGTGGCGGGTCCGCTCTGGGCGCGGGCGGCACCCCCGGGGCCCGGAGCGGGGACGCCCTGGGGACAGCAGGGGGGACTCGGGAGCCGGGGCAGCCGGTAGGCGGCGGCCGGTCCTGCGGTGGCGCCTTGGCTGGCCGTCCGTCCAGGGAGCGCTCGGCGCGCCACACTCGGCTCCGTCCAGGTTCCTGCCCTTTTAGGCGGTGTCTGAGCCAGGGGTCGCACGCTGCGTTCGCCGAGGTCGTCCCGCACCCCGAGACCCGCGCTCTCACCTGGGCTGCAGGTGCAGCCGCGCTGGGCCAGTGCCGGTCCCGGTTCTGCTATGCGCACCGCCCGTGGACGGCGGGAGCGCTTTGATGGGCCGGGCTGCTGGTCGGTTGGGCCGGCTTCCCGGTGACCAGGGTGCCGGTAACTGGTCAGCCCTGATCTGGGTCCTCGGAGGGGGCGCGGACCCCTGGGCCGTGCCCACGCCCATCCATAGCGTGCTCTGTCCTGTGCACACGCAACTGTGCTAAAGTTTAACTTAAAAATTAGACACGGGGAGAGGTCAGCCACGTAGCCAAGGACCCAGTGTAGGAGTGATGCTGCTGCCTGGGGGGTCTTCACCATAAGCACCCCGCTGTCAATCATAAGCAGGACGCCTGCAGGGGACTGTTGGGTGGGCAGCGCGTGCGGCGTGGGCGTGCCCGGGGTGCGCTGCACAAGGGACGGTCCGTGTCCTGCGTGGCGCCCAGCGGGACAGGGCGGGACGCGGTGCACTGTACCACTCGAGTTGTTGTTCATTTCTGGAATTTTCCGTTCAGTATTTGCAGTGCTTGCTGGCGGCAGGTACTGGAACCCTGTTTGGGATTGCCTCGGAAAGTTCCGTTTTTCCCGGGGTACGCGAGGACGTGGGCTCCGGAATATTCCAGGTGATGCCCAGGGCGCTTGCCGGGCTGAGGGGGAGGGCCGCTGGGCGGAGCCTTGGCTCCCGCCTCCAGGTGCATGGGCGCAGGCGTGGCTCTGCCTCCCTGCCTTGGGTGGGCACTGGACTGGGAGGTGCCCGGGCCCGGCCAGACTGGGAGGGGCTTGCACTGGATGCCAAGATGGTGCCCAGAAGCCTGCGTTCAAGGCCAGCCTCCAAGAGTGGCCATTTCGTTCTCCGTGGCCTGGCAGGTGGCCCCAGGTGGCCGCCCCAGCCCCCTCAACGCCTACCCACGCTGGGGAGGGTCTCTAGGTCTGGGGGTCTCCCAGCGCTTGGCACATTGGGCTGCAGAGTTGTTCATTGTAGGGGCTGTCCTGGGGTACCCCCTCCCTGCTGTGACAACCAGAGGTTGCCTGATGTCCCCTGGGAGGGCGGCGCCCCCAGGGGTGACTCCTCTGCACCCCGCAGGCTGGCTCACTGCTGTGCGGCCTATGCCCACAGCCCCCTCTCCACGCAGGAGCCCCTGCAGCCTGAACTTCCGGCCTTGGTCCGTGCACTCTGAGTGACACTCATGACACGCGAGCACGTGCACCTTGCAAAACGCGCCCAGGGCCTCTCTGTGGGGATGTGAGGTCCCTGCCACTTGACAATGGTGTGCCCGATGCACTAGGGCACAGAGCAGGTGGGATGCTGAAGATCAGCAGGCCGTGCCCATCACCCCAGAGGTCACCCTGGCCAGACCTTTCTGTGGGCATCCTGTCCCCTGTGCACAGTTCCAGGAGCCATTCCCCACTGGACAGGTGCTCCCAGAGCTCTTTCCTTGTTGCACCGGTAACTCTGGCTGTGCGCTCTCCTACAGCGCGGGCACCTGCCACTGTCCAGGCAGAGCTGCCGTGGGTGCTCCTGGGCCAGCTCCCTGTGCACACAGGTGAGGGGTTCACCAGGACTGCCCCCTGTTTGGGGATCATGGTCACAGCCCAGTCTCCCTTCCCTGAGGCTGGCACATGGTCCCTCTTAGTGGATATGTGGCCCTTTTCCTGCCTCTGCCATGGCGCCCTCTGGTGGCGAGATGAGGCACTTCAGGCCTGTTCCCTGCTCTTTTCCCCACTCCCCTACCAGGGAGCTGGCTGGGCTGAGCTGCTCTTACTGGCCTTTGCCTCTTTCTCTCTGTGTGTGTGTGTGTGTTTCCTGTTCCTTGTTGATTTATGGGAGGTTTTTTGTTTGTTTGTTTGTTTTGTTCTGTTTTCTTGCACACTCGTCCTTTGTCTTTTCTGTTGGTTCCAAATACTGTCTCCTAGGGCTTGTTTCCAAATGTTACTTACATGTCTTTGAAGTTTGTGGTCAAGCTCATCGTCAGTCTCCTGCCCTGGGTTTTTGCTTTTGGGGTGTGTGTGCATATAGGTGTGTGTGCCTGCTCTAACCTTTTGGGGTCAAAGGTCTTTGACCGTCCTGGACCAAGCCCTGGCTGCCAGCCCGGGAGCTGGACAAAGCAGACAGCTTCCGTGGGTTCTGCCCCGGGCCCGGCACCTGACCCCGTGTAAGCCCTGCTTCCGTGCTATAACGTCCTCACTGCGCAGGCAGCCGCTGAGAAGATGTGAGAGCCTACTTTCTGTAACTGGTCATGACCCATTTTTTTTTTTTTTCCACAACTGATAAATCAAGAACCTACACATTTCCCCAGCTCCCCAGACAGTGAAACATTGAATATGTGTGTGTATTGAACCCATCTGAACATTTAATTAAAACCATTAACCTGAAGCTGGTGCTGTGGCATAGTGATCTAAGCCTCTGCCTGCAGCACCGGCATCCCATATGGGTGCCAGTTTGAGTCCCGGCTGCTCCACTTGTGATCCAGCTCTCTGCCGTGGCCTGGGAAAGCAGTAGAAGATGGCCCAAGTCCTTGGGCCCCTGCACCCGCGTGGGAGACCCAGAGGAAGCTCCTGGCTCCAGATCAGCCAGATTCATTGCTGCCATTTGGGGAGTGAACCAGCAGATGGAAGACCTTTCTCTCTGTCTCTCCCTCTCTATGTCTGTAACTCTACCTCTCAAATAAGTAAGTAAATAAACCTTTAAAAACAAAAAAGACAAGACATGCTCTAGTGGTTCAAGGAGCAACCTTAAAAGAAAAAAATAACCACTAACCCGCTACACCGAGTTCCCGTGATGCTTTCCGTGTGCACCCGGGGTCGGTGTGGTTCTGACACTGTTGCTTCACTTATGTGAAAGCTGATGGCCGGGCTCAGCCCTCCCGGGGAGGGTGCAGACACACGTGGCTCCCTTCACCTGTGCTTTCCACGTGTGGATCTGGAGACTGTCCAAGCACTGCTGCCTTTGTACTGGACACGGGCGGATGTTTTTCTTATCATTAGTTCCTAAGCAGTACAGTGTACCAATCCTTTTTTTAAAAAAAGATTTATTTTATTTATTTGAAAGAGTTACAGAAACAGGTGGAACCAGAGAGAGGGAGAGAGAGAAGTCTTCCATCCGCTGGTTCACTCTCCAGATGACCTCAATGGCCAGAGCTGAGCTGATTAGGAGCCAGGAGCCAGGAGCTTTTTCCAGGTCTCCCATGAGGGTGCAGGAACCCAAGGACTTGGGCCATCTTCCCAGGCCATAGCAGAAAGTTGGATCGGAAGTGGAGCAGCCAGTACTCAAACCAGCGCACATATGGGCTTCCGGCACTGCAGGCTGGGGATTTAACCCACTGTGCCACAGCCCCAGCCCCAGTATAACAACTCTTTTTGAAGAGTTTCCATTGCATTAAGTTGTTTTTTTTAAAAGATTTATTTATTTAATTGAAAGAGTTACAGAGAGGCAGAGGCACAGAGAGAGAGAGAAAGAGGTCTTCCATCCGCTGGTTCACTCCCCAAATGGCCACAATTGCCAGAGCTGAGCCAATCTGAAGCCAGGAGCCTCTTCCAGGTCTCCCACACAGGACCCAAGCACTTGGGCCATCTTCTGCTGCTTTCCCAGGCCAGAGCAGAGAGCTGGGTCTGAAGTGGAGCAGCCAGGACTTAAACTGGCGCCCATATGGGCTGGTGGCACTGCAGGCTGTGGCTTTACCCTCCACACCACAGCGCTGGCCCCTGCATTAAAGGCTTAGAAGCACGCGAGAGACGACTTCCGTTTTACTGGAGGATGGCGCACAGGGAATGTGCAGGGGCTGGAGCGTCCTGGACACCTGTGTGTGTGTGTGTCCGTGTGTGTATGTGTCTGTTTCTGTGTCTCTGTGTGTCGGTGTGTGTGTGTCTATGTGTGTATGTCTATATGTCAGTTTGTCTGTGTGTCCATGTGTGTGTATGTCTCTGTGTGTGTGTCTGTGTCTCTGTGTGTGTGTGTCTGTGTGTATATGTGTCTCTGTGTGTGACTGTGTGTGTCTCTGTGTGTGTGTCAGTTTGTGTGTGTGTATGTGTCTGTTTCTGTGTCTCTTTGTGTGTCTGTGTGTGTCTCTGTGTGTGTGTATGTATCTGTTTCTGTGTCTCTGTATGTGTCCGTGTGTGTGTCTCTGTGTGTGTCTGTGTGTCTGTGTGCTGGGTTCCCGGGATTGAGTCTGGGTCAGGCACTGGGCCTGGCCTGTGTGTCTTCATGAGCCTGCGCGGTCACAGGCTGTCATGGCAGGAGCCCGTGATGGTCATGTCTTTACGGACTTGTCTCCGGTTGGTTTTCTCGAGATTCCGAGCCTGCCCCGGCAGGGAGGGGCTCCAGGTGGGCCTGGCGGGCCGCCCCCGCCCCTGCCCCAGTTTCCTGGTATATTAGGAAACTCGTTTGTGCTGCCCCCGCTCTCAGCAGTTAGCGAGGTCGAGAGAAGTCTCGGCCGCTTGGGGACGAGGCAGTGACGCTGTGTGGCTCTTGTGCCGTGATCGCTTCGTTCTTTGCCAAGTTGGGTCTCGTTTATTTGTTTATTATTTATTTGAGAGGGCGAGAGACGGAGACACTGCACATCTGCTGGCTCACTCCCCAAGTGCCTGGGTGCTGGAAACTCCCTCTGGGTCTCCCAGTGGCCAACCTGCTGCCGGCCAGGGTGCCCGTTAGCAGGACGCCGGAGCCGGAACTTGAGCCCAGGCTCTCTGATACGGAATGTGGTTACCCACGCGGTGTCAACCTCGGAGCCAAAGGCCTGCCCGTGGGCCCTCTTGTTAACGTCTTTTCCAATCATCCTATCCCTTCTGCCTGGCTGTCCCAAGACTGCCCCTGCTGTCGAGTTTTCCTGGTCTTGGTTCAGTTTCTACTCTTCCCAGCGCTCGTGTGGCTTGTCCGCTTGTCCCCATTCACACACCTAAACTGCGGAAGTCCTCAGAGAGGCAGTGGAATTAAGTAATGACCACGCAGTACAGAGAAATCCGTCTTCATACCCTCCGGCTAGGGTGCATTTCATCCTGGACTGATTTGCATCGATGATGGACTCTGGTCGCATCGTATCTTTTTCTGGGCTTCCTGAGCCATCGTGTTTTCTGCCATGATCTTGGTAGTCTGGAGTGTCACAGGGATGGGTGTTCAGGAACTAACGCTGAATTCTCCAAGCAACTCCCGCTTGGTCACCCTCCGGCTTGTGAGTATTGGCGGAGGGTTTTGTGTCTGTCCCCAGAGCACGCTGGTTTGCGGTGTCCTTGGGCTGTCCTTGTCGAGTTTTGGTATCGGGCTATACTGGTCACCTCTAAGAAGCTGGGAAGTGTTCCTTCGTTTTTGAACCTTATTTTGCGTTTTCAGAGTTCACCAAGATTTGGTAATGATTCCCTAGCTGCCCGCAGGCTTCGTTACGTGAGGACCCTGGTCTCTGGCTTTTCCTTGGAGGCGCTGTTTGGATTCCTGGTGCGGTCTCCGTGTTCGTAGTTCTGTTTATATTTCACTTCTTCTCCAGTCATTTGTGTGGGTTTGCTTGTTTCTAGCGATCTGTGTGTTTTCTGATCTGCTGGCTTCATAGTATCCTCTTGTAACAATGACTCTTTAAGCTTGTTAGTGTCCTCCCCTGTTTCGCTCCTGACTATGTATTTGAGCGTCTCTCATCTCTGTCTTCGTAGTCAGTTCAGCTAAAGGTTTGTCAGTTTTGTTGATCTTGCCACGGACACAACTTATGGTTTTCTTGCGTTTCTCCATTATTTTTCAATTCTCCATTTCATTTATTACCACTCTAATCTAATTTTCTTCTTACTTCTCACTTACCTTTTTGGGTTTTGTTTGCTCCTCTTTTTCATGTCACTGAAGGTGGAAGATTAACGTATTATTAATAACTATTATTAATTAATAATATATAATTTAAGGTCGTTTAAAGCTAGATTTTGGCATCGACAGCTATAAATTTTCCTCTGAGCCCTGCGCTTACCACGCCTTGTAAGTGTAGCCTTGTTGTGTTTTCATTTTCATTGCTCTCTGAGAATTTCCTCACTTCTTTTGTGATTTTTATGGCTGACTCATCAGGTATCTGGGTGTGTCGTTTTATTCCCCCGTGGGTGTGAATTTCCCCAGTGTTACTCCATGGCTGATTTCTAATTTCACTCCACTGCAGTCGGAGAACATCCTTCGTGCGACGTGAATCCCTTTAAACGTGTTCAAACTTGTTTACGTGTCTAACGGGGGTCCCTCACACAAGGCCTTGTGGATGCACTTGGTATGCGCCACTTTGCGCTGTGTAAGCCGCTGGTCTACCCGGGGCTGCTCTCGCTCGCTCGCTCTCTCTCTCTCTGCTGTGAACATGTCCTGTTTTGGGTGGTGTCTTTTGGAGCTAATTCGCCTACAGTGTGGTTCAAGTCTGGTGTTTTCGGGTTGATCTAATGGCCCCGCCAGTTATTGGTAGTGGAGCACTCGCGTCTCCAACTATCGCTGTTGAATTTTCTTTCCCTTAGTCCCCCAGGTTATGCCTTGTGTATTTTGAGACTCTTGTGTTAGGTACGTGTGTGTTTATACTTGCGATATCGTTTGGGTAGATATAGGTCGGATAGCCGCCTTTGCAGTAACAGTTTTTGTCCTGATGTCTGTTTCGCCAGATATTAACTAAACCACTCCAGCTCCCTCCTGGTTGCTGTTTGCACCTTTTGTCTTTTTAAGTCCTTTTACTTTGTTCCTTTACATCTAGTGTAATTTTATTTCTTTTCTTTTCTTTTCTTCTTTTTTTTTTTTTTTTGACAGGCAGAGTGGACAGTGAGAGAGACAGAGAGAAAGGTCTTCCTTTGCCGTTGGTTCACCCTCCAATGGCCGCCACGGCTGGCGCGCTGCGGCCGGCGCACCCTGCTGATCCGATGGCAGGAGCCAGGTGCTTCTCCTGGTCTCCCATGGGGTGCAGGGCCCAAGCACTTGGGCCATCCTCCACTGCACTCCCTGGCCACAGCAGAGAGCTGGCCTGGAAGAGGGGCAACCAGGACAGGATTGGTGCCCCGACCGGGACTAGAATCCGGTGTGCCGGCGCCGCAAGGCGGAGGATTAGCCTAGTGAGCCGCGGCGCCGACCGTAATTTTATTTCATATGTATCTTTTTTTTTTTTTTTTGACAGGCAGAGTGGACAGTGAGAGAGAGAGAGACAGAGAGAAAGGTCTTCCTTTTGCCGTTGGTTCACCCTCCAATGGCCGCCGCGGTAGCGCGCTGAGGCCGGCGCACCGCGCTGTTCCGATGGCAGGAGCCAGGTGCTTCTCCTGGTCTCCCATGGGGTGCAGGGCCCAAGCACTTGGGCCATCCTCCACTGCACTCCCTGGCCACAGCAGAGAGCTGGCCTGGAAGAGGGGCAACCGGGACAGGATCGGTGCCCCGACCGGGACTAGAACCCAGTGTGCCGGCGCCGCAAGGCGGAGGATTAGCCTGGTGAGCCGCGGCGCCGGCCACCTTTTGTCTTTTTAAGTCCTTTTACTTTGTTCCTTTACATCTAGTGTAATTTTATTTCTTTTCTTTTTTTTTTTTTTTTTTTTTTTTTTGACAGGCAGAGTGGACAGTGAGAGAGACAGAGAGAAAGGTCTTCCTTTGCCGTTGGTTCACCCTCCAATGGCTGCCGCGGCTGGCGCGCTGCGGCCGGCGCACCGCGCTGATCCGATGGCAGGAGCCAGGTGCTTCTCCTGGTCTCCCATAGGGTGCAGGGCCCAAGCACTTGGGCCATCCTCCACTGCACTCCCTGGCCACAGCAGAGAGCTGGCCTGGAAGAGGGGCAACCGGGAGAGAATCCGGTGCCCCGACTGGGACTAGAACCCGGTGTGCCGGCGCCGCAAGGCGGAGGATTAGCCTGTTGAGCCACGGTGCCGGCCGTAATTTTATTTCATATGTATCTTTTCAAGGTAGGACTTAGGTCTGCCATGTTGCTGTTTGTCTTCTGTGTGTCTCACGTCTTTTTCTTTCTCTATTTCTCCATTATTGCTTTCCTTTGCAATACATAGATATATTCCAGTGTCTCATTTTTAGTCTGCCTTTTTTTTTTTAGTACACAAATATGTCTGTTCCTTTAAACCAACTCTCTGTGTAGAGACCCGGGCCCTGCTGTTCCTGTGTGTATGGGTCAAGCGTCGTGCAGACCCTCCTGTACAGGGGGAGTGCATGGGTTCTCTCCATCTTCTTGGTCTGGGGCTCTAATCTCACCTCCCTTTGCCAGGGGTTTGCTGGGGACAGGGCTCCTGGTTGGGAGAAACGAGCCGCGGATCTCACTGAGTTTCCCGTGTTGGTGAAGGGCGCCCGCCCTCTTCTGGCTTTTGAGATCTTTGGAGGGTCTCGGCGTGGCTCTCTGCAAGTTCGTCCTCCTTAGACTTGAGTGTGCACAGGTTTTGCGTGTTACACCGTCAGCTCTTCTCCCTGCCCCCTTTGCTGTCTCCACTTTCTGGGGCGTCCCTCGTGTGTTCAGGCCTGCTGGCTAAGAGTCCACAATTTGCTGAGGGCCTGTGCCTTTTTCTCCACTTTTGCATTTTTGCTCCTCAGCTTGGATAATCTCTTGACTTACCTTCCAGTTCAGGGTATTTCCCCTTTTTTCTTCCTAATACTTATTTTTAACTGACACAGTTATACGTATTTGTGACATGCCTGTCAGAAAGAAGAGGCAGAGCCGAAGCCACAGCCCAGGTTTAGTCGGTGGAGTAAAGCCTGGGAGGGGCTCACTCCGGGGAAACAGGTGGCGGTTCTGTAGTGGGTTCTGTAGTGCAGCGTGGCTGCGAGGGACGTGGGTGTCTGAGCTAGAGCTGGGCTTGGGCCGGTTGTAAGAGTCCTGGAGATCCCAGTGGGAGCTGAGGCCGGACTCTGGGGCTGCGCTGCTGAGATGGGGGAGCGAGCTTGGGAGGAGTGGGGGGAGCCCAGGCTGATGGCGGGACTCTTCAGGGAGGGGTGTGTCCAGCAGTCAGGCGGGGCGGGGCTGGATCACAGGGCAAAGAACTGGGGGCCTGGCTGTGATGTAGGCAAGAGGTCACCATGGATCCTCGCTCCGTCAATACCAATGGGACGTTTTGATACATATATGCACCGTGTACTGTTCATATCTATCTTTTCAAACATTTAGCACTTCTTTGTGGCGAAAACCCTCAAAACCCTTTCTCCTTGCTTTTTTGTTCTTTTTTTTTTTTTTTTTTGACAGGCAGAGTGGACAGTGAGAGAGAGAGACAGAGAGAAAGGTCTTCCTTTTTGCCGTTGGTTCACCCTCCAATGGCCGCCACGGCCGGCGTGCTGCGACTGGTGCAACGCGCTGATCCGAAGCCAGGAGCCAGGTGCTTCTGGTCTCCCATGGGGTGCAGGGCCCAAGCACTTGGGCCATCCTCCACTGCACTCCCTGGCCACAGCAGAGAGCTGGCCTGGAAGAGGGGCAACCGGGACAGGATCGGTGCCCTGACCAGGACTAGAACCCGGTGTGCCGGCGCCGGCGCCGCAAGGCAGAGGATTAGCCTGTTAAGCACCGGCCTCTCCTTACTTTTTTGAAATGTAAATAATTGTTTCCCTCAGTCAGATCAGCTGTGAGCGCCTCTGAGAAATACCTTCTGGTTGTACCTTTTAGCATTTCCTTTTGGTTGCTTTTAAAGTTAATGTTAATCTCTCTGTTGACATTCCCAGTCTGAGTAGAGATCTTGTTAGTGCTTGGAACATATGTCCAGTTTCCGTCTGGTCGGCCTGACATGTGGGTTTCCTGGGCACACCCTCAGCTGCTCCCGTCCTGCACGGCATCCTTGCTTTCCTGTCTCCACGGGTTTGGTTGGAAAGGGGATGTTTTAAATAACACAGCGTGGCGGCTCCGGGAACGGGATTTCTCCCTCTGCCCGGCGCTTCTCCCTGCCGCAGCTCGTTGACTGACTCTGCAAGTACACCCCATCCGGTGTCGTATGTGGCCGCTGAAATCCCTGCTTAGCGGTCGGCTGGAGGTGGCTTCGAGGTCCCTGGGGACCCTGTGCATCTTCTGCCACCAGGACGGCACTTGACAAAGCATCCCTAGCCTCCACCTCTGCCCTGGGCTGCCCCGTGGGAGGGTGGGAAATTCAGTCCCCGGTGCTTCCTCCTAAGCTTTCCCGTTGGTCTGTCCCAGCCGTGACCCAGGGCCAGTGGCCAGGAGGCTCATCAATTGGCAGTGTCCCCCGCTGGCAGGTGTCTTAGAGCCATGGACTCCCAAGTTGCAAGACATACAGGGGGCCCTATGGGTGGGGCAGGGTCTTCCAGGGAGCCCCAGGGGGGTGAGGTAGCAGCACCCTCCATGCCACTGGTTCACTCGGAGGGAGAGGTGGGTGTGAAGGTCACAGGTCAAGGTCATCGTGGCTGGGATTCAGCCACTATTGTTGGATAGCGACTCCCCAGGTGGCTGCGTTCTGGCGTTGTGTAACCCCCTTGATTGAGAGAGCTTGGCAGGTTTTCTAGTTCAACTGATGGGAGAGGGACTTTTCACCAGTCCTGGATCCCCTGCCGTGGCTGCCTCCGGTTCATATCCGCCTGCTTCTAGAACGTTCTCCTGTAGGATGCTTTGTCCTCACCCCCATGCTAGTGGAACAACTGGCCATGGGGGTGCAGGAGCCCAAGGGAGAGGATGGGGGTCAGAGGGAGCGGCTCCAGCCCCGGGAATTCTGCCCTTGAACCTCTGCTGCTTTCTTCTCGCAGGTGGGGGCCGCCAGGGGCTCGTCTGCGCGCAGATGGAGGGGACGGAGCCCCGGCAGCGGAGGCCCGAGGGCTGCGGTCGGCCAGAGGAGCAGGGGCTACCGCCCACGCTCGGCACAGGCGGACCCCCCGCGGCCTCAGAAGCTGGACTTCAGAGAGTCCCCTCACGCCAGCTCTCGGCCCCCAAGCCCACAGACCCTGAGGCCGGCAGGGAGACAGCCTGGACCATTGGGCTGCAGGTGGCGCCGCCCTTCCTGTGTGCCGGCCTGGGGCTGTCCTGCGCGGGCGTGCTGCTGGACTACTTCCAGGTGAGAGGGAGCTGAGTGGGGGGGCCGGCCTCTGTGTCGCCCAGCGGGTGCACTGCTGCTGTTGGGCTCAGCTCCGCGGGTCCAGGGCCAGCTTTGTCGGGTGCCACTTTGTGTATTGGGCAAGATTCCTTTTTAAAGATTAATTTTATTTATTTGAAAGGCAGAGTTAGAGAGAGAGAGAGAGAGAGAGATCGATCTTCTATTGCTGGTTTTCTCTCCAAATGGCTGCAGCAGCCAGGGCTAAACCAGGCTGAAGCTAGGAGCCAGGAGGTTCCTCTGGGTCTCCCATGCAGGTGCAGGGGCCCAAGGACCTGGGCCATCTTCCACTGCTTTCTCAGGCCATAGCAGAGAGCTAGATCAGAGAGCGGGACTCGAACCGGCGCCCACATGGGATGCTGGTGTCGCAGACGGTGGCTTTACCTGCTGTGCCACAACACCAGGTCTGGTTGCTTGCATTTGTGCCACATGGCCCTTCCAAACCAGTGGTGGAGAAGCGTCACTAACACGGAGTCCCTGTCACGTCCCCGTCTCTGACCTCGGAAAGCACCTGCCTTTCTTCCTTTCTTGGAGGGCTCACCTGGCCCAGGCCAGCTCACGGTGACCGTGATGTGCACACGTCAGAGAGCGCTGGGAGGGTCTTCATGCAGAGACCCCAGCCCTGCAGAGACACACATCAGCCTAGGAAGGCTGCGAGGCCCAGCGGGCTGCCTGGAGGAGGTTACACAAGGGGAGGGAGGGAAGCTGGTGGGAGAAACAGGTGGAGAGGGGGTGGCCTGTTTACCCGTGTAAGGGGGAGGGATCCCGCCCGGTGGTTAGGAGGATGGTGGACACAGCGCCTCCTGGACGGGTGAGAGCCACAGCAGCTTCTTCCCGTACGTCTCAGTGTGCGCAGGAAGCGGCCCGCGCCCTGCAGGGCCACACAGGGGATTGCACTCCTGGGCAGAGCGGCGCAGGTGCTGTGGTTCCAGCAGGTGGCGAGCCCTGCCTCCTCCCGGGGCCTCGTGAGGCAGCAGGACTGAAGCCAGGGCTCAGGGTGAGCAGGGTCAGTGCCTGCGCTGTGATAAGGAGCAGGGCTTGGCCCGGGGCCCTTATCTCTGGGAGCAGAGCCTGATGGGGAAGTGGCCACTCGTGGTCCTCCTGCTTTGACCGGACGGCAGCAGTGAGCTCATCCGCAGTGGCTCCAGCACGTCCAGACACTGCCTCAAAGCCTCGAGGTGAGCGAGACCACAGGGGATAGAAGCACCTGTCTCAGTGGGTGATTGACCAGGAGGGAGGGGGCCGCCGGGCCCGTGAGGACACTTGGGGGACCTGGTGGTGTGGCTGTGGGGGTGCACGGATGAATCGTGCCTGTGGCAGTAGCAGCAGCGGGCAGGGGTCTGTGTGCCTCCTTGGGAGGTGCGGATGGTGCCACCGCCTGGCCACAGCATCCCGTCCCAAGTGACTGCTTAAGGTTTGGCCTCCAGTGCTCACCCCCGGGCGGTTGCCCTTGCCTGGAACTTTCTGGAGGAGAGATGGAGAGCAGTGGCCCCCCACCGAGCTCCGCCACGGGTTACAGGGGTGATGCCAGCCACGGAGGGTCTGTGTGGTTTCTGTTGCTGCCCCCTCCCCCACGCATCCCCAGGTGGCCAGAGGCTCTTGGGGTGGGCAGGCTCCTGGGAAGAGACTGAGCGCTGGGAGACCGCTGCCCCCTGCAGGTGGGATGTGGCAGAGGGTGGAGCCTGGGCTCTGCGTTGTCCGAAGGAGGCCTTGCTGGGCTTGGGTGCTGTCCCAAAGGCGGGACAGGCAGCCAGCAACGGAGCTCACAGGGGAGGAGCCCGCGGGAGCCTCTGTTTCAGGAGAGCCCTGCGTGTGGCCGGCAGTAGGAGAGCCCCGCGTGTGGCCGGCAGCAGGACAGCCCCGCATGTGGCCATCAGTAGGAGAGCCCTGCGTGTGGCGGCAGTAGGAGAGCCCCGCGTGTGGCCATCAGTAGGACAGCCCCGCGTGTGGCCATCAGTAGGAGAGCCCCGCATGTGGCCGGCAGTAGGAGAGCCCCGCGTGTGGCCATCAGTAGGAGAGCCTCGCGTGTGGCCGGCAGTAGGAGAGCCCCGCGTGTGGCCGGCAGTAGGACAGCCCCGCGTGTGGCCATTAGTAGGACAGCCCCGCGTGTGGCCGGCAGTAGGACAGCCCCGCGTGTGGCCGGCAGTAGGAGAGCCCCGCGTGTGGCCGGCAGTAGGAGAGCCCCGTGTGTGGCCGGCAGTAGGAGAGCCCCGCGTGTGGCCGGCAGTAGGACAGCCCCGCGTGTGGCCGGCAGTAGGAGAGCCCCGCGTGTGGCCATTAGTAGGACAGCCCTGCGTGTGGCCAGCAGTAGGACAGCCCCGCGTGTGGCGGCAGTAGGACAGCCCCGCGTGTGGCCGGCAGCAGGACAGCCCCGCGTGTGGCCGGCAGGAGCTACCCCATTGGTGCCTGGAGTGGCACCTAGGAGGGCATTTCCCGTGTGGACAGAGACAGCGTTGCAGCTGCTGTGCGTGGTCTGGACGCTCTGCAAGCTGAACGGGAGCTGGCCAAGCCCCGCTCCCTGGCGAAGCAGCTGGGAAGGCCCTCGGAGGAGTGCCTGCCGATTTTACTTTGACAAATGCTTCTGGAAGCTTTAACTGCACGGGGATCCATTCAAGAAGCCAGTTAGCTAATGGCAGCGTCCCCGGGTGGGAGAAATAAACATGTCAGCTGCAGGACCCCGAAAGGCCTGGGAGCTGCTGGACTTGCCCAGAGGGTCCCCCGCTGCCTGTTCCCTGCGTCAGGTGGAGGCGCCCAGTGTCCCGGGTGGTCTTCAGGAAGTTCGTCGAGGCAGGAGGCCTTGCTCGTAGGGTAACAGGAGCGCCTGCTGAGTTGCTTGTGTGCCCGCAGTGTGTCACCAGGTGGACCTTGTCGGAGGAGGACGACGTGTGGGTGGTGTCACACCTGTGCTGTGAAGGCTCTGCAAAGGCTGCAGGGGATGGCGGGGCGTCAAGGGGCCTCCTGGGCGGCCTGGAAAGAGCCTGTTGTTTCTCTTTGGAGGTGAAGGTCATTGCCGCTGAGAGGCTGTTGATTAGCAGCCAGATCTGTAGCAGCAGAATATTTACTGGTTGTCGATTGGGTGGCTCGGGGGTCCGCACTGATGGGACCGCCACATTAAGGCTGTGTCCCTCCACCCTGTGCCTCCATTCATTCTTCCCAAGCTTAGGGGGAGACCAGACTGGACTGGTAAGCAGCAGAGCCGTCCTCACGTCCTCATTGCGTGAGTCTCGTATAATCAGTGTCACTTCTTGAAGGTCACGTTGGAACTTCCATCGGATGGTGCTGACTGTCTCAGCTGGGACTGGGTCCGCGACGTCCCCTCTTGTCATGAGGCAGGGCAGGTCGCAAGAGGTGGGAGCACCTGCCAGACACAGGTGACCCATGAGGGCCCCTCATTTCCGGGCGGTCAGCGGCAGTGCTGGTTTGGGGTTAGAAGGCCCCTGGGGTGGGGCAGAGGAAGGAGACAGTGGTGCTCAAGCCAGCCAGCAAGGTGGGGAGCAAGTTCAAGGTCAACAGCCAGCTGGTGATTGGCAGTTGCATCCTGGGCAGCCTTTGCCTGTCAGGGAACCAGTTAGTTATCAACGAGCGGGTAGTTAAACTGCCCAGGTGCCCCCCGCTCGGGTTGGAGTGTCTGCACGCCTTGCCAGTTGGGGAGGGAGGGGGGTCTTGTCCAGGGGCACGGGGATGGCGAGCCTGGGACACCCAGCCCTGGGCACGTGAGAGTGACAGCAGGTTCTGACTCCCACGCACGCACAGCCTGGGGAGAGGCCAGCACAGGCCCGTGAGGCCACACCGAAAGTTACATTTAGGGGCAGAGCAGCCAGCAGGCTTTGTCATGCGAGGAGGGTGGCCAGGCCTACGGGATCACGGGATCACCTTTCTTAAATAATTCTGTGAGGGACAGGACTGAAACCCACCGCGGGGGGCATGGGGCGTGGTCCCCTTGACCAGGAGGGGTGTGTGGCAGGGCCTCGTCCACGGGAGCCTGTGGCCAGGCCATTCGAAGCTCCTCTGGTTTCACCAGGGGCTGAGGCCGTACACCCTCCTCCTGGTGGGTGTGGCTGGGTTTTCTATGATTCTGCTTATTGGCTTAGTCATCCCTCAGGCCACGTATGAGTGTGTGTGCTCAGGGCTGTGGTGGTCCCCAGAGCAGGGCCTGGCCCTCGGGCTGCCCACCCTGGGGAGTGGCAGGTGGCAGGCATGGAAGTCAGGGCCCAGGAAAAGATAGAGTGGTCGCTGTGCTGGACAGAGGGGCGAGCTGAGCCGAGACAGGAGCGGCTGGGAGGAGTCCCCGGGGGTTGGCCGTGAGATTCCTTTAATTCCGCCTGTGGATGGCTGTGCCAGCCGAGATCAGAAGAATAAAGAACCTTTCGAGTTCCTTCACATTGCTGACGGGGAGCAGTGGGGCTGTCCGGGTCTAGGGGACCCCAGGAAAAGACTAGCAGCAGGACTGGCAGGCCTGCCCTTCCCAGAGCCTCTGCCCCGCCTGTCACTGTCCCTGGACCCCCTGCTAAAGTCTCTCACACACACCCTCCCCCGGCAACGAAGGGGTTGGAGGAGCAGACCTCGTGCAAGGCCCTGACTCTGAGCTGCCGGGTGCCAAAGCTCCCTGGGGTTCTCCTGAGCCTGGCGGGGAAGCCCCCACAGAGACCCCCACTCTCTGTGTCTTGGGTTGTGGGCTGGGCTCGAGGCCCGGAGGGAGCCGGGGGGCTTGTTCTGGGTCCCCGGGAGATCATCTGATGCCTGACCCAGATGCAGCGCAGCGCGGAGCGCCGTTCACACTGCTGAGCTATTTTTAAAGTCACCTGCTCCATCTGCCGTGCGGCGGCCCCGCTGGCCGTGTTGACGGCTCGTGCTCTCACGTGTCACCCGAGAGTGGTGTTTCCCAGCGGAGTGCTCGTGTCACTCACACGCTGCGTTTTCCCACGTGGTCACTGATTTCACTCCACACGATTAGTGTTGGTGACAGGCTGTCTTTGGATGGCTTTAGAATAATTACAGAATTGTCAGAGTGTACAGAAAATTATAAAGGGACGCAGATGTCGGTCTATGTGGTATTTCTGTAAAGTCGTCAGGATTCAGTCCAGGAGGGCCTGATCTAAATCTAATCATAAATCCCTTCCCAGAGGCCCCACCTCCAAATCCTGGCGTTGGGTTCCCACCCCCTTAGTGCCGCTAACCTAGGTGGTCGCAGGTCATGGCAAGGCTCCTAATGGTTGCACGTTCTGTCGCACTCTGGGACCACATAGAAAACTGTGGAGTGATGCCTGGTCCCCGGGGGTCGCTCCAGCCAGCCTGGGGAGCAGGGCTCTCGCTGCAGGTGTTCAGCGGCCGGCCAGGCTAGAGGAACCTCCCTTACACCAGCCGACTTCGACTTCGGCGACGCCTCCCTCAGGAACGGACCATTTCTCGTGGCCCCTCTACTGGTCAAACTCTCGCTGGAGCAAGCTGAGCCAAGCTGTGGCTGGGGTAGCAGTGGCAGGCGGGGGGCGCAGGGGCTGGGAGGGAGGGTGGAGAGTCTGAGTCTCGTGTCAGGAGTGAGTGAGGGTCTTAGGCCCCTGTTGCTCACCTGCGTGTGATAGTGGGCGGGCCCTCCTGGGGCCTGCCTTTTCCCACTGGCAAAAACAGGTCGCACTTCCTGTGAACATCTTAGCAGTGTTTTGAGAGAACACTGAGTAAATGTGGAATGGCCTTGAGAAACATAGACTGCTACAAAGGGAACAGCAGGCCGGCCGGCCGTCCATCTGTCCGTCTGTCCATCCACCTGTGCATCCATCCTTCTATCCACCCACCTATCTGTGGGTCCATCCCTCCCCCATCTATTCATCCGTCCATCCCTCTGTCCATCTCTCCATGCCCCCGTCCATTACCCATCCACCTGTATGTTTGTCTGTCCGTTGATCCACCCACCCATGCCTCCATCCCCCATCCATCCACCCCCCCATCCACCCGTATGTCCGTCTGTCCCTTGATCCACCCACCCACCCCTCCATCCTTCTACAGGCTGAGAGCTCGCCTGTGGTTGAACCTGCTCTGTGCAGTCCTGACTTCCTTCAGAGCACTCACCACAGGTCACCTTTGCATTTTCATCTTTAGGATTAGCTACAGAACTGGGGAGCTCCACACACATCTGTTTGGGTCTCGCGTGTGCCCTGGCACTTAGACCAGCGTCTGGAAAGGAGCGGGCCATGAGTTCCATTCTGCGGAGTAAACCCGTGCGTCACTCCCCGCTCTGAAGATCCCAGCATTCCAGTCCCACGGGCTCCCTTCTTTGCAGGGGGGTGGGGTGGGGGGAGTAGACACGTGCGCAAATGCCTGCTTCTCTTGGGCCACAGTGGGACCTGCCCCTAGGGAGGTGCAGAAAGAGGACTGTGGGAACCCTGGGGGAAACTGAGGCAGCACCTTGGTTGGCCCTGGGCCACGTGGTGCCCCGGGGAGTGGAGGAGCGTGGGCAGAGCCCGTGTGAGGCTCCGGGAGAAGTCCTTCTGCGTGTGCAGGAATTCTTTATTTATTTCAAAGGCAGAGCAACAGGGAGACGGAGCAAGATCTTCCATCTGCCCGTTCACTCCTCAGATGGCTACGACAGCCAGGGCGGGGCTGGGCCGAGGCCAGGAGCCAGGTGTTACATCTGATTCTCCCATGTGGGTGGCAGCGGCCCAAGCACGTGGGCCATCTTCTGCTGCTTTGCCAGGCCTTTAGCAGGGAGCTGGATCAGAAGCACAGTAGCCGGGGCTCGAACCGGCGCCCAGAGGGGATGCCGGCACCACAGCAGAGGTTTTCTGTGCTACGCGGCAGCGCCGGCCCTGAATACCTCTTTCTTAGGTCGTGAGCGAGTGGCCTCCTCACTGCATGGACGTGGCCTGTTCACGGGAAGACTGTGTTGGCTTGGGTGGGACGATGGGTTGGAGGTGACCAGGGTCATGGGGAGGTGGCGTCTTTGGGCTGCAGTAGGGGACAGAGATGTGGGGGCAGATGTGAGCACAGGGAGAGTGGACATGGGGTTGAGTGAGGTGCGCTTTTCTGACAGAACCAGACCCGAGGCAGGGAGCCGGGGAGAGGGGGTTTAGGAAGGAATGATCGTGAGAGACTTGGGTCTGAGAGATTGCCCGTCCGCAAGGTGCTCCGGAAGCTCAGGGAAGGACCTGGTGCGTCTGGGGGTTGCTGGCGTATCTGAAATGCGTGGGATCGAGGGTGGGGATGAGGCCTGCTAACAGCCGATCGTTCTCTGCTGGCTGCTCTGCCGTGTGGGCCGGGTTCAGCGCAGTGGCCGCTCTGCCCTGTGCAGTGGCTGTGGCTGCCGGGCCCAGCCGGGAGAGTGCACTCATGTGACTGGGGAGCTGTTGCTGTGACCTTGACCGCGCTGCTGGCTCCCCTGCCTGGGCCTCTCGTGCCACAGCCCAGTCCTCCGCACAGCACGGGAGCAGAGCATCCCAAGAGGTCGGGGATGGAGCTGCCCGTTCCCTAAGAGACTGACCACACAGCGGCCCTCCTGCAGCGTCCACCTGTCAGGGCGGTCCCAGCGCGGAGGGCAAGGTCAGAGACGCCGACTTGGAAAGGGAAGGGTGCCCAGGAGGTGTGGGCCCCATCGTGCCTGGCTCCCAGGAGGAGCTGTGGGGTGACCGAGTCAATGGAGGGTATGGGCCAAGGTTCAGCGGGAGCGACGCCGGTGGCCGGGGCGGCAGGCCCTGGAGTTTGTGGGGAGCCGCAGCTCAGCCTGTGGAGGTCAGTGGGATTGCTGTTGTGGGGGCGGCACGTGGGAACCTGAGCCGGGGTAGGGGGGCTATCTGATGGAGGAGACCCCTTAAAGCGCCTGAGTGCAGTGGTTTAGATGGGCCTGGACGCGAGGCCCGAGGCGGGGCGGGATCCCGGGGGTCACTAGCTGTGGCGCGGACTCTCAGCTTCGCGCTCCTGCTGGCTGTGGCCTCGGTCCCCGCTCCCAGCTGTGGTCAGGCCCGGCATTCTGTTTGTGGCGCCTGTGGAATACACAGGGTTCACAGCCAACAATAGAATCCCCAGGGTTCAGAGGTGACTCCCCTGGGCAGGGGCTCATCTTCAGTCCGGGAGAAGGGGGTGCCACTTTGGAAGCATGCTGGCGTGTCCCCGGGGCTGCATCTCCCCTGGGAACACGGCCCTTCCCTGTGGCCATGGGCCCCTCCCTGGACACTGCCACGGAAGTGACCACAGGGTGTGGCTTCCTTCTGCAGACCCACCGACTCCCTGAGGGCCTGCGGCACTGCCCCGAGGACGTGGATCCTCTGAACTGAGGTCTCCCAGGCCCTTCCATGCCCAGAGCGGGGCAGCCCAGGACACACGTGCAGAGGGCAGCGGCCGAGCCCGCGTGGGCGCTCACCGAGGCCAGGCCCACGTGGGCTCTGTTTGTGTCCAGGCTGAGCCCGCGTGGGCCGGGCTGCCGGACGCCGTCAAGGTCACCGCTGAGGGACAGCGAGCCTCCCTGGCAGGCAGACAGCCACTCTCAGAGGAGCACCTGCCTGGCAGTGTGGACAGCAGAGACTGGCCGAGGCGGGGTGCCACGCTGGCCTGTGTCCCTCTCTCGTCTGCCCTGGCTCTCGGCTGAGGCGCCATCGGGACCCTCCGCAGGCGCAGGGTCCCGGGAAGCCCGGATCTGCGTGGACGTCCTGGGAAGAGCGTCCCCGCGCGTGGGCGAGGCAGAGAGCAGACCCGAGGCCCCGGGGCTTGGCGCCTCACCCTGGGAATGTGACCGACGGCCCCACCATGGGTGTCACACAGCTGAACCTGAGGTTCCGCTTCCAAAACAAGAAACTGCGCGGCGTCAGCTGTGAGCTCATCCGGTATCCCCACGGGGTGCTGCCCGAGACCTTCCTCACCATGACGGGCCAGGTCGTGGTGCCCATCCTGCTGTCCACTCTGGGCATGATGACAGCCGGCCTGGTGATGAACACGGTACAGGTGCGTGCGGGGCGCCGGGGGCAGGGGGAGCAGGAGCTCGCGTCGCCGGGCTCCACGGCTGGGGCAGGCTGGGACCCGACGGGCAGCAGCCAAGCCTGGCCTGGCTGCACAAGGGTCCTGGATGTCGGTGGAGCCGCCAGGAGGGTCCTCCTCCCCCGCTTCCTTGGCCCCTGAGGTTCCCAGAGTATCCTGGTGACGACGCTCCCTGAAGGTTAGCCGCAGGCGCCGCGTCGTGTTGGGCGGTGGCTCTGACCACTTTCCTCCCTGTGCTGTGGGCTCCTTAGGTAGCGTCTGCTGCTCGCAGGTGGGGGATTTGCCATCTCCTGGCCTTGGTTTCCCTGACAGTGAAAGGGCCCGCCTCACTGAGTGCCGAGGCCCAGGTGGTGGTGTGGTCCCAGGGGGATGGGATGGGGGATGGGAGTCCTCCCACCCCGGGTCCTCACGCAGGTGCTGGAGGGAAGCGTGAGGTGGGGAGCCGTGCCCGGGCCCCAGGTTCTCTGAGCCCTTTGCTCCTCGTGGGCCGTTGCTGCCTTGGGCTCGGCTCTGCTCATGTATCTGGATCGGTGAGATTTTTTGGCTCTGTCCACGTCAACTTCCATTGTCCAGTTGTCGTATCGTTCTAGAATGAAACTGGAAAGCAGGCAAAAGCCGCGGAGGCTGGCCTGAGTCTTGGCGTCTTGGTGTAGATCAGGTTTCTGTGCCCAAGGAGTTCTGCTGTGTGAGACGGCTTTGTGACCCCGAGATCACGTTTATACCTAGCAGGGCCGGCTGCGCCTCACGCTGCCACGGTGTCTCCCTGCTGGAGCGGGGTGCGCGGTGCCCAGCAGTCTCCCTGGCCTCTGAGTGCCAGCTCATACGCTCCTGGGGGCTTCTCCCCGCGCCGCCCGGTGCGTGGGACCCCGAGCCTGTCTCAGGGCTGAGTGGCTGGCCCGCTGTCAGGAGACCCTGTGCCTCTGTGGGATTGCGACCCGGAGCCCTGTCTTTCCCCCTGCGGCTTCACCCGTGCCTGGACACCGCCTTGCTGACACTGGGCTGAGCCTCTGCCGTCACCGTGTTCACGGCTGCCGTTGGGGCAGCAGCACGGTGAACGCGGCCCCTCCCATCATTGCCACCTGCTGATTCACTGCCCAGATGCTCATGACAGCTGGGGCTGGGCCAGGCCCCAAGCCAGGAGTCAGGAACCAGGGACTCCATCCACGTCTCCCAAGTGGGTGGCGGGAACCCAAGAGCTTGAGCCGTCACCCACTGCCTCCCCTAGTGTGCCTTGGCAGGAAGCGGGGTCCGAAGCAGAGATGGGACTTGAACCCGTGCACCCAGATAGGGCAGGGAGGCCTCTCAAGTGGCCACCTAACTTTCTGAGCCATGACGGCCACCCCTGCATGCTTCTTTGTAATGCCCCAGTCTCTGTGGTCCGGGGGGCATCTGTCAGTCAGGGGGGCTGGGCAGGGCTGGAGGCAGTGAGCCGACGCTCGCAGAACCTGGAGAGGAAGTAGGAGAAGCTGAGAGGGGGCCTTGGAGGTACGGGAGCCACGAAAGACAGAGACACTGCCGGCAGTGAGATGTGTGGACAGAAGCGCGGGGGAGTGAGAGCGTGCCTGTGTGAAGAGGAAGGGACGGTGGAGGGGCTGGCTGCTGACCTGGGGGCGGGGGGTGGAGGGACCGTCTACTCAAGATCTGAGGTCAGCATTGAGTGCAAGGGGGCAGTTATGTATGTGTGCATTTAAAAAAAATCATTTGTTTCAAAATAATTATTTGTTTCAGTGTAGTGTATTACAGATGTTTAGAAAATCACACAACTCAAAGGCGATGCACCTGTATAACCCGGGCCATCCCCCAGGGGGCGCCACTGCTCTGACTTTAATCCTGTGGGCTCCTGCTGGCTGCTCTTGAGATAGGAGATAGCTAGCAGTGTCCCTGGGCACGTGTGGGGGCCTTCCTGTGCGCTGGGTGTATTCTTGGGTGGGACTGGCCGTGAAGGGTTAACCTGGCCGCATTGCGTGGTCATATTTGTGCAGTGAAACAAGATGCCCTGGAGGGTGAGGCTGGGGGCAGCAGGGGAGAGCCCGGAGGCCGTGGCCTCGTCCAGAGCCCCTGGGTGCGCGAACCGTGGTTGCTGGGGAGGCTCGGCCCCACTCAGCGCTGCTGCACGGGTGGTGCAGGATTTCAGAGTTGCCATGACCTCACGGGCAGGTCCGGGGGGCAGGAAAGGGTTAATCCCTGGCTGGCAGAGCAGGGGGCTCCCAGTGCGGTAGGTGGGCTGAGGCCACCCAGAGCCACCTGCTCCAGCTCAGGCCAGCGGGAGGTGTCTTTGCTTTGGCTGTAAGGGACAGAAAACCTCACTCACAGTGACTCTGAGAACAGGGCGCATGGATTCTCTCCATCAGGACGTCCTGAGAACAGACAGGTGCACACTGGTCAGCGCACTGCACTCATGGCGTTCCCTCCTCTCGCCATTACCCCATTTCCCTCCCTCATCTGCATGACAAATCCGCCGGGCTGCAGTGACAGAGCCCCGCCCAGCACTGGCCTGCGTGGTGGACACGAGTCCCCGGGCGTGGAGACAGAGGCGCAGGCAGCCTCGGCTCCTTGGCCTCCCCACCTTCCCTGTGTGTGTACCTGCATCCCACTCTCCTCGTGGGGATGCCCGTCACGGTGGGCAAGCCCGCCCACATGACCCCGTCTGCACGGGGTCTCTCTTTAGTGAGCCCGTCTCTAAGTAGAGCAATGTTTGAGGAAGAGGAGGGTAAGCCTTCGACATGCATTCTGGGGAGGGGTGCGGCTCAGCCAGTCTTTATTGTCCCCTGCATGGCTGTGGGACGCCTGATGTGACAGGCACAGAGTCTGCCCAGATCTGTGTCATGGCTCACACAGCCACTGCAAGGACAAGGGACCGCGGGGAGTCCAGGTCCCCTCCCCGGCACCCTCCTGAGGTCTCTCGGTGACAGACAGGGCTGCATGGAGCAGGTGCAGGTGCCGTTTGGGGAGGTGACCCTGGGTGTGCAGGGGAGGAGAACGCAAGGCTTGGAGGCAGAGAGTGCGGACAGAGGGAGAAGGGAAGACAGAGCACAGAGGGAGTCAGACACAAAGGTCGGGAGTGGACGGGGCCACAGGTGGCGTTTGATGGCGGCTAAGATGTTGCTTGCGGTGCCTGTATTGGAGTGCCCACCTTGTGTCAGCTCTGCTCCCGATTCCAGCTTCGGTGTCTGAAGTCCCTGGGTCCCTGCCACTCACATGGGAGACCTGGGTTGAGGTCTTGGCTCCTGGTTTCAGCCTGGCCTAGCTCTGGTCATTTGGAGAGTGACCCGGAGGATAGGAACTTGTTTGCTTTCTCTCTCTCTCTCTCTCTCATGCACATACATAGTTGCCTACCTACATGTATACATGAATAATTTGTTTTAAAAGTTCAGGTGGAGGCCGGCACCGTGGCTCAATAGGCTAATCCTCCACCTGCGGCGCTGGCACACCGGGTTCTAGTCCCGGTAAGGGTGCCGGATTCTGTGCCGGTTGCCCCTCTTCCAGGCCAGCTCTCTGCTGTGGCCCGGGAGTGCAGTGGAGGATGGCCCAAGTGCTTGGGTCCTGTGCCCCATGGGAGACCAGGAGAAGCACCTGGCTCCTGGCTTCGGATCAGTGTGGTGCAGCGCGCCCGCTGCAGCAGCCATTGGAGGGTGAACCAACAGCAAAAAGGAAGACCTTTCTCTCTCTCTGTCTCTCTCTCACACTGTCCACTCTGCCTGTCAAAAAAAAAAAAAAAAAAGTTCAGGTGGAAGAAGAGGAGCCCTAGTGCAGGCGGGCATGAGCCTTGAAAGGGGCCGGGGTAGGACCTGGAGAGCCTGTCCATGAGGGTCAGAGGGGACAGAGAGTGCTCGTGCCGGGGGGTGCTTCCCCATATTGGGGGAGGACAGCCCCGCCGCACAGGGAGACCAGGAGACCAAGGTTCTGGAGACTGGAGAGCCCAGGGGTTTACCCAGCAGGAGGTGGCCGCCTCCCTGGAGGAGGGCGCAGGGCGGAGCTGCAGGGCTGGGGGAGGAGGCCCATCTAGGTGCTGTTGGTGCTGGAGAGGGAACCTGGTCTCAGGGGGAGGGTGTCGCTGCGGGGGAGGGGAGGCTAGGAGCAGTTTCTTTGACTTTGGGTCTTGTGTGTGGGCAGCGCGAGTGCACACAGGCGCACCACCACCAGGCTGCAGGCGGGCGGCCGAGGGCACCCGTGGAGGGCACACAGGGAGGTGCTGCGGTGTCCAAGCCAGCCTGGACGTGCTCGTGGGAGTGCACGGGCAGTGGCCACGGCGTCCTGTGCCGGAGGCTGTGTGGGGCTGAGAGGACAGCGTGGACACTGGGCCTCTGATAAGGGCTGTACTTCCTCACCTGCTGGTGCTTTCCTAGCCGGCAGTCAAGTCCCTCAGCCTTGCAGAGGTCAAGGGAGAAGCTGAGCAGCCACACAGTGGGTCAGCTTCATTGACTTGGCACACCCAGGAGCCTTGGAAGGCATCGGGCCTGGTTAGGCATGGATGGCTCTCCTGCGCCCCCTAGAGGCCAAGTGAATTTGCACACCTTTGCTTTGCTTTCCTGGGGAGAAGGGGCCAAGAACCCCAGCCTCCTGTCTTCCAAAACCAGGAGCAGCTGCTGGCGCAGGGGCCACAGATCATCAGGGCCAGGAAGAGAAAAGAGATCAGTCAGCTCAGATGCAGGATTTCAAAAACTGATTTTGAACAGCAGTCTACTTCTAGAATTGTCTTCTCTGCAAACAGACCCTTTAATTCCATTTTTTTTTTTTAATTTTTGTTTACGTATGATGGAGACCCGGGCCTCTGTCATTCTGACCCTCACACTCGGCACCTCTGCGTGGGAGCGGAGGGTCACAGCCGTGGCAGCCTGGCAATGACAGTCCCTCTAAGTCAGTACCGCTCTGCAGCCCCCGCTGTCCTGTCAGGATTTACTGGGTCTCCCGATTCAGGAGACTCGCCCAACTCTGACACTGGTGACTCGTTTGCACCTCTGGAGCTTGCACGTCATGCACATTCGCACGTCATGCAGTCCCAGGGGAGTGTTTGCCGTGGGGTCCAACCAGCAGACCTCGGACGCGGCCCAGCCCCTGGTTTCCCTGGCTTCCAAGGGCCAGAGGCAGAGGGGACGCGCGTGAGGCCACCAGTGCTGACCTGGGAACCGCACTGAATCCTCCCCAGCCTCTGGCCGTGCCAGACTGCCCAGCGCTGATGTGCATCTCCTAGGGAGCGAGAAGGAACTCGCCGAGGGTCCTCTCGAGCCGCCTCCAGAGAGCCCGGCTTCACCTGCTCCTCACTTCTCTCCCAGCACTGGCCGGTGTTTCTGGAGGTGAAGGACCTGCTGACGCTGGTACCGCCGCTCGTGGGCCTGAAGGGGAACCTGGAAATGACGCTGGCCTCGCGACTCTCCACGGCCGTAAGTTGACCCCCGCACGGCCACGGCCGCCCTCAGCCTGGGGATGACGCCTTGCCATCACCGGTCCACCTGCCACGATTGCAATGGGCGGGCTGAGCTGTTGGAAACGACGAGGGGTCAGCTCCTGCCTGGGGGTGCTGTCTGTGGCCTCCTCCCCGCTCCTCCTCCTGCCTGCCCGTAGCTGGACAGGACAGGGGCTGGGAGCTCAGGTGCCTGTAGTTTCTGCTCTCTCTGGATCGTCAGCTGACAGTGCGTGCCCTGTGCACCCCGGAGGCTCTGTGCTGCCCTGTTCCCACCCAACCCTCTAGTCCCTGGCCCAGCTCCTGCCCAGTCACACAGCTGGGTCAGTGAGCAATACGGGCCTAAGGGAGGGTTTCACACAGGAGCTACGCAGCGTCGATCACCCCAAGCAATCTCTTCCCCAGACTGCTTCCAGGGTGTCCTGGCCCTGGGCCGCCCCCTCTGAGCTCGACACCAGCACAGTTCCCAGGGTTGCCCACTCTGGGCGTCCCTCCCCACTGTCCCTGGGGTTGGAATTCCGTTCCTGCTGTTCTGGGAGATGCTTCCCCACCCGGCTCACCTGCTGCCTTGGCATCCACAGCACCGGGGATGGAGGAGGGGAGGGTGTGAGAGCTGCAGAGGTCCCTAGAGACGTGCAGGTGCTGGTCCCTGGAACCTGCGCTTGTGACTGCACAGGGAGGAGGGGTCTTTGCAGGTGGGATTGCCTTGAGGACCTGGGCATGGGTGCGTGCCCTGGATCATCCCCATGGGCCCCTTGTGGCCACAGGGCCCTCAGGGGAGGCAGATGGAAGAGCAAAGGGCAGGTGACGGCTGGGAAGGGTGGGGGTGGGGCAACAGCCCCTCCCCTGGGGCTCTGCAGGGAGCCCATTCTGCCCAAGCCTGGTTTTTTTCTCCCATGAGTCCTTGCAGGCCCCTGCCTGGCAGAACTGTAAGAGCGCAGATTTCTGTTCCTTTAGGCCACTGCATTTGTCACCGCAGCAAGAGAAAAGTATCGTGTGGGGCTGCATCGTGCAGAGCCTGCGGGCCATTGAAGTGCTGTGAGCACCTCTGCACACAGGCGCACACGTGCACACACACGCATATGCACCTGTGTGCGTGACTGTGGTCAGTGTTTGGGAGGGGGGATGGTGGGGGGGAATCTCCATGGAGGTTTCAGTGTGACATTTTTCTTGCATAATGTGTCTTGCTTGCGTTCTGCCTATTTTTTAAGAAAATCTTTACTCTTACTGATTTGAAAGGCACGGACAGACAGAGCTTCCAAACACGTGTTCCTTCCCCATATGCCTGCTACAGCCAAGGCTGGGCCAGGCCACAGCCAGCAGCCGGGACCTCAGTGCAGTGTCCCACGTGGGTGGCAAGACCCACATACCTGAGCCGTGGCTGTGGCCCTGCAAGGTGTGGGTTAGCAGGAAGTGGCCCCTGGGGATGATAAAAGCAAGAGTTAAAACCACACACAATGTGCAACTGGGGGGCGGGAAAGCCTAGGAGCCTGCTGCCCCCATGTGTGTTCCCACAGCCCACCTGAGGTGGGATCACTCACCTGCTCTCAGCAGGAGGGGCCCGAGGCCTGGCACCAGCTACGTGAGGTGTCCCCAGCAGCCGATGCACCCAAGCCGACGAAACAGAGCTCCCCTCCTTGTACAAAGAAAAGCAGGGCCCGAGCGGGACGGCAGGAGGCACTGCGTGTGCTTCCTCCCTGGAGCCCAGGATGGGAGGCCCTCGGCAGCCAGGGAAGTGTGTGTGCTTTGAAGTCTTCACTTGCGCGCGTCTCGAGGTTTGCTGTGGCCCGTGGTGCCGAGTTCGGAGCCAGCTGCCATTGGCGCAGGAGAAAGTTATGTTTCTGATCTTGGTTTTGTCTTTTGTGCCATGAGAAGAGGGACTTAGCTACGTTTCTTAAGCGATGTTACTGCAGAGGCGACGGTCTTTGGAGCTCCGTGTAGCTGGAGAGGACGGCAGGCAGGGACTTGGCAGTGGGGGTGACCGTGGCCAGAGACCCAGCTTCCCAGCAGGAGGCCTTCCCCCGAGGTCTGTGCGTGAGCTTGAGACTCAGAGATGGCCTTGAACTTAGCGGCAGTGCACCTGCCCCCATGTGTGTGCCCCTGAGCGTGTGCGTGTCCACGTGTGCGCTCACGGGTGGGATGCACGGGAGTAGGGCCCAAGCTTTGGGCCGAGCCGGAGCCCTGTTTCTGCTTTGCTCTCCCCTCTAGGCCAACACCGGGCAGATCGATGACCCCCAGGAGAAACACAGACTCATCAGCAGTAACCTGGCACTCGTGCAGGTGAGGCTGCTGGGGGAGGCGGGGGGGGGAGGGGGGCTGCAGGCCAAGTGCACCCCAGCTTTCAGGACTGGCGACCACCTGTCTACCCCACAGCCACCAGCTGGCCTGAAGACCCGACCACCTCCAGGCCAACGCTGCATGCAAGGTCCCCCGGCCCCCTGTCTCTTCTTTCCTGGTGACATCTTCAGGGATTTGCTGATTGAGTGGTGCTCCCAGGAATCCCCGAGCCCCCCCCCCCCCCCCCACGGCGCAGCAGGTTTAGCCGGGGACTGCGATGCAGGCAACCGGGATGGGAGTGGGAGTTTGGGTCCCTGCTACTCTGCTACCGACCCAGCTTCCTGCTGATGGCCTGGGAAGGCAGCGGAGGATGTCCCAAGTGCTTGGGCCCCTGCAGCCATGTGGGGGACCCCATTGGAGCTCTTGCCTCTTGGCTTTGGCCTGGTCCAGCTTTGGCTGTTGTGGCCATTTAGGGGAGTGAACCAGCAGGTGAGAGATGGTGTATGTGTGTGTGTGTGTGTGTCTGTCCCAGTCTCTTTGTTGTTCGGCCGTTCAAATAAATATATAAATAAATCCATCTTTTTTGAAAAAGAAATTCCTGGAAAATGCAATTGGAATAATCGGGGGCTTTTTTGTTTTTGTTTTCTGGGAACCCGTGCATCGTTTGTTCTTTACTCCATTTGCCAGGAGCCCTTAGAAGGCCCCCCCATCCTTGCTCCTCCAACCCTGGGAGCCACGCAGGGCTCACAGCTCCCCTTCCCACCCTGTGGCCGTTGGAGTACCCGTCCCACTGGTGGTACTTCCTGCACTGGCCTGTAACCACGTTCTCCCCTTTCTTCCTGGGCGCTGGCGGCTCCTCCCTGCCTGCCCAGCCCCCCTCGCTCTTCCTTCTCAGCCTTTGGAAGAGGTGTACATGCTGCTTATTCCTCAGAACCTCCTGCCAGACCCTCAAGGGGCAAAGGTCTCACCCTGGAGCTTATTACACAGGCTGCAGCCCGGGGCGGGGGCATGGGGAGGAGGCTGGGCTGGCTGCGCACCTGCACAGCCGGCAGGTGCATCCCAGGGCCTTTGGGCCCCTGTGTGGCTGTGTGTCCCCACCATGAGGCTAGCAGGACACCCACTTGGCGTTCTCACCTGGGTTCCGGAACCCCTTGTGAGACTTTCCGGGTGTCTCCTCTCCCTGTCCCAGAGGCGTCCCCCCTCGCCCACCCTCCTCACGCTCCCCTCCCTCTGTGGTCCCCATCTCTGCTCTCCTGGGAGCCAGAAGCCGAGGGTTCTCGGGCATCGCCCCAGTGTCTGTGAAATGGGCCGCAGAGGTTTCGCTGGTGTGTGTGTGGCGGGGGGGGGGGGGGGCAGGCATCTGCTGGCACCGGCTGCCCTAGGGGCTTCCCAGGTAACCAGGTTGGGACCCTGCGACCCTCAGCCACTGCTCACCCCTCGCCCTGAGCGTCCGGCCATGCGCCGTCCTTGATTCCAGCCCTTTCCCCTCCCTCCACCTCTCCTCACCGCCTCTCCCCTCTGCCCCGCGGCTACAGCTCCATCCCCAAGTTCCTCCTCGGCTCAGCCACCTGCTGGCCTTTTCTTTATTCTTGAAAATATTTGTTTATTTGACCACACTCAGCCCCTGGTTCATGCCCTAAGTGCCTGCACTGGCTGTGGCTGGGCCAGGCCAACCACAGCTGGGAGCTGGGGCTCCAGCCAGGTCCCCTGGGGATGGGAGCCCAGGCACTCCAAGATGGCACCTGGGGTTCTGAACTGCTAGGCCAGGTACCAGCTCCACAGCTGGTTCTTGTCTGCAGTGGCTGTGCGTGTGTATGTGTGTGTGTGCCCAGAGATAATACCAAAAGATGTGGCCTCACAATTTTTTTACACCAAAAATAAATGTGTGTTTTAATTACCATTTCCGTGAGCTTTATGAAGTACCATATTTCAAACTATCATATTTGTTTGTAATAGTTTTCTGTGTTTTTAATTTTTTTTTTAATTTCAGAATCAAACAGAGGCAGAGACCCACAGTGGGGAGAGGGAGAGGGGGAGGGAGAGGGGACAGTGGGCTCCCATCTGCTGGTCTGTAACCTGCACCTGGCTCTTAATAATGACTTCATGAATGAAATTGCTTAGAACAGAGTATGGGAGCCGGCAGGCCTAAGGATCGGAAGCCGATCTTCATCCTGGAAAATGTTTCCTGGTGCCTGTACTCATATGCAAATGTCTCTCTGGGAAAGGCACCGGATTGGAAGGCATATGGACCAATCACAGCCAAATTTGTGATTCCCGTGGAGGGGGCAGGGCAGGGAGCGCAGGGAGCAGCCGCAGCCACCTGGGGGAGCCGCCTTCATGTTGCTGACTTCTGCCTGGCAGGTGCAGGCCACTGTCGTGGGGCTCCTGGCTGCCGTGGCCGCCCTGCTGCTGGGCGCTGTGTCTCGGGAGGAGCTGGACTTGGCCCCCATGGAGCTCCTGTGTGCCAGCAGCGTCGTCACTGCCTTCCTCGCCGCCCTCGCCCTTGGTGAGCTGCTTAGACCCGGGCCTCGGTCCCCTGTGCACAGCTCTGGAGTTGGGAGCTCCGGCCTCACTGTGGAGGGTGGGGCCCCAGGCTGCCTGCTGCAGGGCTGGGGAGAGCCTGCTGGGTCTTCACCGCCCACCCGTGCCTCCTGCCCCGTCCTGTGCCCCTGGGAAGGCCCGGCCTTGGTCTCCATGCTGAGTGTGCTGCCTCCAGCGTCCAGGGTTTGTGCGTCTGTTCAGCCAGGCTGTCCGCGGGGACCTGGACACTGTGAGTGGATTCTGTGCAGACCTGCAGCGTGGGGAGAGGGCTCGCGGTGAGCTCCCACACCCCTCTTCAGAGAGACAAAGTGCCATAGCCCAGAGCTTCTGACCTCGGACACCGAACCCTCGCGGGTCTGAGGATTGAGTGACTCTGTCTTTCTCGTGGTGCCGGGGGTGGGGGGTGGGGGAGGACGCGCCTGGGGTCTCATCTCAGAAGGTGCGGATCCCACGCATGAGGGCACTGCCCTCAGGACCCCCTCACCTCCCCTAGCCCCCTGCGAACGTCGTCACCCTGGGGGTGAGGTTTTCGGTCCCTGGGCTAAGGGGACACAGACCTCCCCTTGCCGCATTCCCTCTCGGTAGCAGTCCTTGCCACGCCCCCTGCCTGTGGTGGCGCTCTGTCCCCCTGTGCCCTGGGAAAGCTAACATGGACCCCTTGCTGGTGTTCCCTTGTTGCCTCCCTGCGGTGAGGTCAGCCCCTCCGCCCGCTGCGCCTGTCCCCTGCTGGCTGGGGGCCTGGGAGAGAAGGACTGACCTGTGCCTGGGGCTCCCACACGAGGTGGGCTGCTGTGGGGCCCCCCACCCCCAGCCCTGGGTGTTCAAGCTGCAGTGGTTGCCGGGCATCTGCTCTGGGCCTGCCTGGTCACCTGGGCACATGGGTCACTGGGTCACTCTCCCTGACCACACCTCTCAGACAGCCTCCATGCTTCACCGTGGACCGTGGTTCCATTGGCTTGGAGTGCTTGTCCCCGGCCTGACAGGCGCTGGGTGCAGTGCTCCGCTCCCCGGCTGCTACCCCGACAAAGGGTTATTGGCAGGATTCTCCATCCCGCCAGGCAGGCGATCAGCTCGGCATGGAGGGTCGGGGGCCCAGAAGAGCGCGCAGTGTCTGTCCAGACTGCGTTTTCCAGGGTCAGACCGTGTGCTGAGGCCGGCTCTGGGTCAGGACGCTCCTGTGTGCACAGGACGGTGGCCGCCACGCCCCCTTGTGGTCAGAGGCGGGGACGCGTGGCTGTGCTCAGCTTCCTGGAGGCTTAGCAGGCAGCTGTCGGCTCACAGCGCCACCTAGTGGTGCAAAAGGCCGGCCAGGGCTTTGTCGGACCTGGCAGAGAACACCCCTCCTGGCTCCCGTTTAACAGATGGGGAAACTGAGGCAGAGATGGGGTGAAGGTCAGCAGCGTGAACATCACGTGTGCTCCAAGACGTTCAGAAAAGTGGCGGGTGGCTCGCTTGTGACACAGAGTGGCTGCAGGCGTACCGGGCTCCTGGTGCTCCCAAGGGAGGCGGAGGTCCTGCGGCCTTGTGGCCACAGAGGGCGCAGACAGGTGGGTGGCGCCGGGCGGAGGATGGGTGAGGGGATCGTGGACCCTGGGTAAAGCTGGAAATGGCAGCAACCAGGACCCAGAGCCGCTTCTTATGGAACGAAGGGAGGGTCCCGGCTGTCGCTGCTCTGGGCCCGCCTCTTCACCTGCCCCTTTCACAAACTGGACTCTGACCCTCCCAGGCCTCGGGTGCACTGGGGGAATTCAGGAGCCCGGGCAGCCTGGCTCGGTGTCGAAGCCTGCGTGGACGGAGCCCAGCGCGGAGCAGCTCCTGGCTGCCTGTGCCCGAGACCCCTGTGCGTCTGTGCCTGTGCAGGGCCGGCTGGGCTGACCCCCGCTCCCCCTGCCGCCCTCCACAGGCCTGCTGATGGTCTGTATAGTGATTGGCGCTCGGAAGCTCGGCGTCAACCCAGACAACATCGCCACGCCCATCGCGGCCAGCCTGGGCGACCTCATCACGCTGTCCATTCTGGCCTTGGTCAGCAGCTTCTTCTACAGACACAAAGGTAAGGAGGGCTCCGGGGCACAGGGGCCCTGGGTCAGGTCCCCGCCAAGGCTCAGGGCAGCCCGGGGCTCCTGGCCGGTGGCGCTCGGTGAGGTGCAGCGCCTGCAGTGTGGAGCCTAGGGCGCCGTCTGGAGTTGTCCTGTGTCAGCGGGAGCCCTAGAGGCCATCGGGCAAGTCCAGGGTGTCCAGGGATGTGGAGCAGCTGCGGCCTGCACGGGGCGGGGCATTCATTTCTCCTTTAGGATTCGCGTCTGCGAGGAGGGAGCACAGGGCCCGAGGCTGCCCTGGCCACCGAGCCACGTCCTCGGAGGGCTGCAGCCCCAGGGGGGTGGGGGGCGAGGGGCGCCAGCTGTGGACAAAGTACCTTGGATCTCAGCAAAGCTGCAGTCTGTGTGCGCCGTGGGGTGTGCGGGCCCTGGCCCCTGTGCCCGGCTCCGAGCCCTCTCCTTGCCACGCTGGGTGCTGCCTGCCCACAGCCGTGTTTAACCCCCTGGGGCCGTCTCGGCGCTCACCCGAGTGGCAGCAAAGAAGGATCTCCAGGAATCCAGTGCGATGACCCAAGTTCACTTTTAAGCCAGACCGAATATAAAACCAGAGTTTGCCGGGTGCTGTATTCTGTTTGCAAGAAAGATGAGAACTGGGGCCTCCCCAGATCCTCCTGTCCTTACCCACCGGGCCGTGGTGCTGACTCCATCATGATTGAGTCCCCAAGTCACCATTGCTAACTCCTCCCTCACTGAGCGGGAGGCAGTGCCGGGGACCAAGGAGCCCCAGCCAGGCATGGTGCACCTTCCCACACTGGGAAGGGCATGAGGCGGGACTTTATATGGTGGCCGAGGGTACTCAGAAAACCTGGCCCTGACCCCCGAGGGTCCTCGGGGGGAGAGGTTTGCCAGGCCTGCTGCCCACCTCGTGGGATGGCCACTTCCTCCACATGGGCACCCATGGGAGGAGGAGAGAGGGGTATTCCCAGTGGTGCCACCCTCGCAAGGAGGGTGTGGATGCTCTCCCGTGCCTGGCACCCAAGTGTTGGGGCCCCCACCAGACAAAGGGTGCACCCCTTGCACCTGCTCATGGTAGGGAGGGGCCGGGGCAAGAGCGCCCTCTAGAGGAAGTCAGTGTCTCGTTCCACTGGCACATGGGTTACAGTCACTCAACGTGCAGTGCAAGGTAGGAAGGGAGTAGATGCGAGAGGGGCCCGATGTCAGGGCAAGGTGCAGTCCCCAAGCGAGATGGACGCTGGTCACCGCCCATCCACTGGAGAAAATGACACGAGCAAATGAGAAGTGAGCAGGCTGGCCGTGATCCACGCCCCTCCAAGAGACACAGACGCCCAGGAGGTGACCTTGGACTGGCCTCAGCCAGGAGCAGGGCTGGCACCGTGTGGCCGGCTCTGGCTTTGCTGTGGCCGGGGCTGTAGCCCCAACGTCACCGCCCACTGCTGTGTGCCAGGCACAGCCACCTCTTCCCGCCTCTGTTCCCACCCAGCGCCTGTCTGAGCAGGGCTGGTGGTCTCCTGGGGTGTGCCCGCCCCTGACCTGCTCAGGTGTGGTCCGGTGACTAGTCATGCTGGTAGTTATAATAGCAGTGCGGGGGAATTGGCAGAATTGAGAACAGAAAGGAGCTTTGTCCACTTGCTGAATGGGATATTAAGTTTTTTCTTAAAAAAAAATTGATAGAGCACTCCCATTTGCTGGTTCACTCTCTAAGTGCCCGCAGCAGCTGGTGTCCCACAGCTAGGAGCCGGGAGCCAGGAACTCAGTCCCATGTGGACGGCAGGAGCCCCCCGTCAGCACTGCTGCCTCCCAGGGTGGAAGCAGGTGCCAGGGCTGGGATCTGCAGCGAGGCACTTCCATGTGGGACGTGGGCATCCTGACCCGTGGCTTAGCCACTACAGCAAATGCCCGTCCCTGTGAGAACTTTCTGGAAGGTGTGGTGGGACAGAAGCACCTCTCAGCCTGCCCCCCACCCCAGACCATGGCCCCACCCCAGGCCAGGGCCACACCAGCCTCAGCACGCTGAGCTGCGTGTGCCCCCTCTCTTGTAGACAGCCAGTACCTGATGCCGCTGGTGTGCGTGGGCTTCGTGGCGCTGACCCCGTTGTGGGTGCTGATCGCCAAGCAGAGCCCACCCATCCTGCAGGTCCTGAAGTTCGGGTGGTACCCCATCATCCTGGCCATGGCCATCAGCAGGTGCGTGGGAGCAGGAATGCTGGACCCCGTGCCACCTCTGCCCGGGAGCCACGAGCCTTGCAGAGGGAGGGGGGCGCTCCATGCCTTGGGTCTGTGACTGGAGGAAGACGCAGCTGTGGGCTCCCACACTAACCCTTGGTGCTGGCTGGGGCATAACCTCTTCACGTCCTTATTTTTAAAAGGTTAATTTATTCATTTGAAAGGCAGGGTTAAAGGGGGAGAGAGGGAGCTTCCATCCACTAGTTTGCTCCCCAAATGGCCACAGCTGCTGGAGCTGGGCCATGCTGAAGTCAGGAGCCTGGAACTCTGTGTGGGTCTCCCACGTGGGTGCAGGGACCCAAGTACCTGGGCTGACTTCTGCTGCTCTCCCAGGCGCAGGGCAGGAAGCTGGATACCGGTGTCTCAGGCACAGGCTTAGCCTGCTGCACCGCAACGCCGGCCCCTCTGTGCTCTCTCTTAGCAAGAACCCTCGCCCTTATTGTTCTCAGAGAAGCTGCCCTGTTTCCAGTGGCCAGAGCCCCAGGGGGCCCTGGAGAGCCCAAGCTGGACAAATCAGAGCCCCGGAGCCCCTGTGTCCTGCCCTATTACTGCGGGACAGTAGCTTTTCCCATCCACGCTGGCCTAGACCCCTGCCTGGGGACAGGTCCCTCGTCCATGCCCCCCAGGCCACAGCTCCATTAACCCCCTCGTATCCCCTCGCCATCCACAGTGTGACTGTTCATGGGACCCAAGGGCTGTGGCCTTTGTTCCCTGGGGCTGTTAGAACCCCCAGCTGAGCCCAGGCCCCTAGCCTGCTGGGCTTCACTGGGGGCCGCCCCAGTGCACCTGCTGTGCCTCCCTAACTTGGAATCCCCACAGAAGACATGGAGAGACTGGTGTCTTGCCTGCCAGAGGCTCCCAGGCTCCTTACACGCATGGCTGTGATTTCCACAGGGCGCTAGGATGCTCCTGGGGGTGGCAGGTGCTCCCTGAGAACAGGGGGTGCTCGCGTGACAGCTCCATGGAGAGTAACGTCCCATGGGCCTGCTGGACCAGCTCAGACCCAGGGTAGCAGTGGAGATGGCAGAGCACGTGCAGGGTGCGGAGGACCCCGGGGAGACCACCTTGGCTGCTGCGGGTGCTTTGTGCAGGGGCAAGGAGGGGGGAGGCCAGGGGGTGTGTGCAGAGGAGGCCAGCAGGGCCAAGCCCGGGGCCGCTCACTGACTGCCCGCCCGCTGCTCTCTCGCCAGCGTCGGAGGCCTCATCCTGAGCAAAACCGTTTCTAAGCAGCAGTACAAGGGCATGGCCATCTTCACGCCTGTCATCTGCGGTAGGTACGGGGGTGTGGCCCCCGGGGTCTCTGGGCGGGGCCGGAACTGCAGACTTGAGCGGCCGCTGGGCAGCCGGACCCTGGATGGACGGCTGGGCTGGGCTTTCTTAGCTGGAGGGAGGCCCTAGGTGCAGCTCCGGCCGCCTGGGCAGCTCACACCCGGCTCTGCACACGCCGCAGGGGGGTGTGGGCCCTCCCCACAGAAACCCGTCCCCAAAGGGGCCGGAAGTCCACAGCCCCTACCCAGCTTTCCTGGCCCAGACCGAGTGGGGCCCTTGGAGCCGCTCTTGTGGGTTTAAAAACAAAAACAAAACCTCAGATGTTTGTAGATCAACATGTGGGTTTCTGTTGTCTGGAAAATCAAGACTTGGCCATACTGGGTTTGTATTCTGGACCCAATAATGCACAGTGCTTTCCCGTGAGCCCCAGTCTGCACCGTTCCCTGTCGTCTTCCACCCGGCCCCCTTAGCTGCCTAACAATCTGGACAGGGTATGTGGACAAGCCCACTGCCAGGCAGTAAGGCGCGGCGGGGAGCAGGGCACGCTGCAGCTGACTCTCCTCATCCAGAGGGGGTGACACCTGCCTGGGCAGCCGCAGGCCACGCAGCCTCTGGGGAGAGACAGCCAAGCCGACTTGTTCAGCAACGCTGGGAACGTGGGTGCGGCCTGGTTCGTCAGTGCTGCAGCCCAAGGAGTTTTCTTTCTTCACTTTTCTAAACCCGCGTGGGCCAAGCGCAACAGACCTGCGCCATCCTTGGCCCTGGCAGCTGGTCCTGCCCGCCAGATGACGGGCACACACCTGGCCCCTCTAGGGCTGGTTCTCCCTGGAGCAGCCCCGCCCAGAGGGCGCTGTCACACTGGCAGCCCTGGTCTCTGCCACCCCCGAGGCCGGCTCTGGGCTCTGCACCCCCGTGGGGACCAGCGCCTCGTGCCAGGCGAGCAGGTCGGTGATCCTCTGGGCCTGCTGCCCTGCTGGGTCCTGTCTGTCAGTCTTCCCGGGGCCCCACCCTCCTGTCCCTTCCCCAACATGCGGGCTGCATGCATGGACCCAGAGTGTCTGTGAGAGCGGGGTCGGCCCTGGTCATTTGGGGGCCCTAATGAGGGACCCATGCCACAAGCAAAGAGCAATTGGGTGGCAGAAAATGCCTTTTCTTTATCTTATTTTTTTAAAAAAAAGATTTATTTATTTGAAAAGCAGAGTTGCAGAGAGGCAGAGAGAGGTCTTCCATCTGCTGGTTCACTCCCCAGATGGCCGCAACGGCCGGAGCTGGGCTGATCTGAATTCAGGAGCCAGGAGCTTCTTCCAGGTCTCCCACGTGGGTGCAGGGGCCCGAGGACTTGGGCCATCTTCTGCTGCTTTCCCACACCACAGCAGAGAGCTGGATGGGAAGTGGAGCAGCCGGGACTCGAACCAGCGCCCATATGAGATGCCGGCACTGCAAGCAGCAGCCCCAGAAAACACCTGTTCTTCCTGATGTCCCTGCCACCCTCCCCCTCCTGCCTGGCCCTGCTGCTGCTCCCTTCCCTCCCCCTCCTGCCTTGAGGGGAAGAGATCCTTGGTGTTGCCCAGTATTCTGGTTTGTGTCCGGCTCCTCTTGGCTCCTCTGGCCTTGAGGCCCTGACAATCACCCGGAGTAGCCCGTCAGGCTCCTCTTACACCTGTTTGTCACCCCACCCCCACTGCCCAGGACCCCTCCCCGCCTGCCCCCTTCCCTCCAGACAACAGGTGCTACTGAGAAACTGCTTTGGCAGTCACACCTCCTCACCTTAGGACATGCCAGCTGTCAAAGTGACACGGTGCCCCACCCCAGTACCCCAGTCGCCAGGTCGGGCCACCCACACTTGGTGCCAGAAAGATGTGTGGTCGGGCAGGAAGCGAGGAGAAGATACCAAGTGCTGAGTCAGTCAAGGAAGGCCTCCTGGAGGAAGTGGACTTCACAGTAAGGGACAGAAGCCGGAGGCTGGTGGAAAGTCGGGGTGTTGAGGTTCATTCCGTGTTCGCAGGTGTCGGCGGCAACCTGGTAGCCATTCAGACCAGCCGGATCTCCACCTACCTGCACATTCGGAGCGCCCCTGGCGTCCTGCCGCCCTGGATGAAGAAGTTCTGGCCCAACCCCTGCTCCACGTTCTGCACCTCAGGTAGGTCTGCTGTGGCCAGCTTGGGCATCCGCTGTTCCAAGGCGCGGATGCCTGGGGGCCGTCCTGACCCACAGCGCGTGTCACCCTCCAGGCCCCAGCACCCTGACTCTGGGCTCTGCCTTTCTGGTGCTCGGTGTCCCCGACCTGGCCCACAGGTGTCCCAGGTCAGGTGGCACTGCTGAGCGAGGAGCCCAGCGAGCACAGTCACACGTGGTAACATGTTCCCCGACGCAGCAGCGTGGGGTGCGGAGAGAACCCTGGAGCCCACAGGGCCTGGACACTCCCCTCTGAGGCCAAGCAGGGCTAGGGGTGTGGAGGGATGTGTGGGCCAAAGGGAACAGCATGAGCAAAGGCCCGGGGGTAGGAAGGAGCCTGACAGCCGTGAAGGACTGAGGGGCCAGACCCAGTCCCACGAGCAGGAGAGGGTGGAAGACGCTGAGGCCAGGGGCAGGACAGGGGGCTCAGACAGGGGCTCGGAGCCAGAGGAGGGGGCCTGCTGTGGTTCTGAGAGCCGCTGGGAGCTGTCGAGGGGTTTTTGGGTCTTTCCTGCCATTGTGTTTTCTTGGTTCAAGAACTGCCTTCGAGGCTGGTGCCATGGCTCAATAGGCTAATCCTCTGCCTTGTAGAGCTGGCACACCGGGTTCTAGTCCCAGTCGGGGCACCGGATTCTGTCCCGGTTGCCCCTCTTCCAGGCCAGCTCTCTGCTATGGCCCGGGAGTGCAGTAGAGGATGGCCCAAGTCCTTGGGCCCTGCACCCCATGGGAGACCAGGAGAAGCACCTGGCTCCTGCCTTCAGATCAGCGTGGTGCACCAGCCGCAGCGGCCATTGGAGGGTGAACCAACGGCAAAGGAAGACCTTTCTCTCTGTCTCTCTCTCTCACTGTCCACTCTGCCTGTCAAAAATAATAATTTAAAAAAAAAGAACTGCCTTCAGCTGTCGTCCAGGAGGCCCCTGCAGGCGCAGCACTGACGGGTTTTCCACGCAGCTCACACACCAGCTGGGGGCGCCCAGTCCCTGTCAGAGTGGGCGGTTCCAACCCCAGCTCTGCCCCTTACCACAGCTTCCTGCTGATGCGGACGCTGGGAGGCAGCTGTGCCGGCGCGGGGAACTGGGCTGCTGCCACCTGTCTTGGGCTCCTGGCTCCCAGTTTTGGTCTTGGCCCAGCCCTGGCCGTTGCGGGCAGCGAGGGAGTGAACCAGCACATGGGAGTTCTCTCTTTGTGTCTCTTCCTGTCTCTGTGCCTCTCAGATGGATAAATATTCAGGGTCGATAGGCGTTTTTCGCCCTGGGGCAGTGTGCCACCTCTGCCCGACCCCGGTGTCTGATGAGAAGTCCGCTGGCGTTTGCACTGTCACCGTGTGAGTGCGGTGACGTTTCTCTCTTCCTTATTTCTAGAGATTGTGTGCTTTTGAGAAGCTGGATTTATTATATCAATTAATGTGGGTTTTTTTATTTTTTATTTTTTATTTGACAGGTAGAGTTATAGAAAGTGAGAGACAGAGAGAAAGGTCTTCCTTCCGTTGGTTCATCCCCCAAATGGCCGCTATGGCTGGCGCTGTGCTAATCCAAAGCCAGGAGCCAGGTGCTTCTTCCTGGTCTCCCATGCGGGTGCAGGGCCCAAGCACTTGGGCCATCCTCCGCTGCCCTCCTGGGCCATAGCAGAGAGCTGGACTGGAAGAGGAGCAACCGGGACTAGAACCCTGTGCCCCAACCGGGACTAGAACCCGGGACGCTGGCGCTGCAGGAGGAGGATTAGCCAAGTGAGCCACGGCGCCGGTCCAATGTGTTTTTTTTTTTTTTTTTTTTTTAATGATTTATCTTTCTTGGGCTTCGCCAAGGCCCTTGAATTCATACAAATTTGGCTTTTGCCAAATTTGGGAACTGTGAGCCACTGTTTCTTTAAATACTCTCTCCTTTACCCCTGATATCCTGGTGGCGCCAGTGCTGGGTCTCTTGGTACAGAGCCACCACCCTGGAGTGGAGGCTCGGGGATTTTGCTTTTTTTTTTTTTTAACACTAATTTCTGCAATTTTTTTTCTCAAGCTCATTCGCTTTTTCCCGTCTTCCCCACCCTGCCTCTGAGTCTATTCCTCGAGTTCCATCCAGCCCATTATTTTTTTCTCCTCTGCTTCTAAAATTTCTGTTTGGTTCTTTGTGGGTGCTGCTTCCTGTCCGGGGCTTTCTGTCTGTTTTCGCCTCTGTCCGGTGTGTTCGCGATGCTTCCTTAGAGTTGCTCCTAGGTCACTTTCCAGCATCCGCGCCGTCGCCTTTAACGCCTGTTGGGTCCCCGTGTGTCATCCACGCGGAGGATTTTCTGACTCCTGCCTTGGGAGAGAATGGCCGTGTTGGCCGTGCGGGCGTAACGGCACCGCATTACCCTGTCGCGGTGTGCCAGGGCCTGGAGTGTACTGAAGTCTTCTGTCCCACCCTCAGCTTTAGCTCGTCTCTACCCTGAGATGTCGGCTTCCGGAGGGGAGGAGAGGCAGGGAGGGGAGGGGAGGGACAGTCCTTGGCTTCTAGAACCTGCCTGCCCCTGAGGAAGTGTCCAGGTGGACGGGGGCGCCTCACTGGACTCTGTCACGTGGCCTCTGCCGCCGGGCCAGGCCTGCAGGCTTCTTGGTTCTATGTCTTCCAGAAGTCAACTCCATGTCAGCCCGAGTGCTGCTCTTCCTGGTGGTCCCGGGCCACCTGATTTTCTTCTACATCATCTACCTGGTGGAGGGCCAGTCGGTCACAGACAGCAAGAGCTTCGTGGTGCTGTACCTGCTTGCGGGCCTGATCCAGGTAAGCAGCACTGCGTGGGGTGGAGCAAGCTGGGTTGGGGGTGCCCGGGTGGGCAGGGCCCCCGTCTTCCAAGAGATCAATGAGCTCGTTCAAGCCCAGAGGTCCAGACAACAACAGCTACTGCACAGTGCACGCTACATACTACACGCTACACACTGCACGCTACATGTGGCACACTGCATGCTACATGCCATACACTGCACACTATACACCACACACTGCATACTACACACTACGTGTTGCACACATGTTACATGCCACATACTACATGCTACACACTGCATGCCGAGTGTTGTACACTTGCACGCTCGCTACGTGTACATGCACACCGCATGGTGCCCAGTCATCATTGGGACATCAAAGAAGTGAGCCCAGGGACCCCCCCCCATACACACACACACGCTCCCTAGTAGTGTTCACACTGCTGCGGGCAGGCACTAGCCACACCCACTGTGTTTTATTGTTCTGTTGTGCTTTCATGTTGCAGTGACCCACGGTAGCTTCCATACTTCCAGGGCATGCTGTGCTCTCAGCACACACACAGTGTAACCGTCACATACGGGTGATCGGCACCCAGGTCCCCACACACGCACGTCTTTCCTTTGCACTGGGGACATTCAGAATTGTCCTTAGAAGTTGTTCCTCTCGCCCAGCTGCACCCCTGTGCCCACAAAGCATCCCCTCTCCATTTCTCCTGCCCCGCCCCTTCCCACGCCATAGTGGGCACCATTCTGTTCCTTGCTTGTTGGAGATCAGCTTGTTCCCTTCTGCCTGAAAGAGGGAGCCTGTGGCGTCTGCCGTGCTGTCACATGTCACTCTGCACACATCCACTGCTGGACAGCTGAGGCTGTGTCTTGGTGACTGTGAGCAGCGCTACAGAGGCCGTGTGAGTGCTGGTATCTTCTTCCTGGTCACACGGGTGCAGGCCCCAAGGACTTGGGCCATCTTCTGCTGCTTACCCAGGCCATGGCAGAGAGAGAGCTGGACCAGAAGTGGAGCAGCCGGGATTCGAACCGGCGCCCATATGGGATGCCGGCACTGCACGTGGTAGCTTAACCCACTATGCCACAGTGCCGGCCCCTGAAAATCTCTTGACTTTAAATACGTGGACTTATTTCTGAATCTTTATTCTGTCTCCTTGGTCCCTGTATCTGTTTTTAAGCCAGTCCTGTGCTGTTGTTTGAAGTCAGGTATTCTACGAGGTCTTGCTTTGTGTGTTGGCTTAGGGTTGCTTGGGCTGTTCAGGGCCGTTTGTGGTTTCATACAACTTTTGAGAATGATTTGTCTTAGTCTCTGAACAGTGTTGGTGCTCTCCTGGTAGGAGCTGCACTGGACCTGCAGGTTTATTTGGGTACCATGGGCGTTTTACTACTATTCTCCCGATCCATGAACATGGGCTATCTTTCCATACATTGGTGTTCTGTGCATCTTCCTTCATCAGGGTTTTAGAATTTTCCCTGTAGAGAGCATTCATAGCCTTGGTCAAATCCACGCCTCACTATTTCACTTCACTTCATTTTTTAAGCTATTATGGATGAGATTCCATTCTTGATTTCTGTTTTAGTGACTTAATTATTGGAGTACAAAAAAGAAACTTATGCCCTGCAAATTCCTGATTTCATTTATCAGCTCTGACAGTGTTTTTTGGAGTCAGGTTAGAGACTTTAGTTATAGACGTGTTGTCTGCAAACAGGGATAATTTGACCACTGCTTTCCAGTTTCGAAGCCTTTTATTTATTTCTTTTGCCTTAGTTCTCTGGCTAAGATTTGCAATACTGTTTGGAACAAGAGAGGAGAAAGTGGACACCCTTGTCTTGTTCCTGAACTTTGTGGAAATGGTTTCAGCTTTTTCCCATCTGGTGTTACAGAGTTTGCCACATATATAACTGTTACCGTGTTGAGGTACATTCCTCTCTACCTTATTTTTCATTGCTATTAAAATCATAAGTGGATGTTGAATTTGAGGACTGCTTTTTGTTTGCATCTGTCGAGACGATCATGTGGTTTTTGTGTGTCATTCCATTGATGTAATATGTTACGTTTGTTGATTTGCAAATATTAGACTATCCTCGCCTCCATCCCTGGGTAAGTCCCACCTGCTCACCGTGTGTGTTCCTTTTATGTGCTGTTGGGCTTGATTTGCTAATATTTTGTTGAGTCTCTTTGCTTTTGCGTTCATCAGGGATACGGGTTTGCAGTTTTCTTGTTAGATGTGTTCTTGTCTGGCTGTGGTTGAGAAATATTTTATCATTGATGTGATCCCAGGGCTTGTTGGTCTGTTTGGGTTTTCACGGTCCTCGTGGCTCAGTTATTTGTGGCCAGAAATGAGTCCCTTTGTTCCGGGATTTCCAGGTTGTTCGTATGTAGCTGTTCACAAGAATCCTCAGTGATTTGTTTTATTTCTGTGGTGTCAGTGCAAATATCTCGTCTTCCATCGCGGATTTTATTTCCTGGGGTCTTTTCTTTTACCTGGGTGACTCTAGCTAAGGATGGTCAGTTTTCTCTGTCTTTTCAACACCAGCTCTTCATTGATCTTTTGTAATTTGTTAGACTCTATTTTGTTTATTTCTGCTCTGATCTGTGGGATTTGTTTCCTTCTACTAATTTTGCATTTGTTTTCCTCTTTCTATTTTAGTTTCTGGAGTTGTGTCATATGGTTGCTTATTTGAAATGTGTATATTTTATTAGCACAGGCACTTACTGCTATACACGTCCCTCTTAGTACTGCTTTTCCTGAATCCTGTAAGGTTCAGTACATTGTATTTTTATTTTCATTGGAAGCAGGAAACTTTTTTATTTTCCCTTTCATTTGTTTTTTCCTTGGCCCATCGGGCACGCGAGAGGCTGTTGTTTGATTTCCCATGGATCTGTGTGCCTGCTGAGGTGTTGCTTGGCCATCGTGGTCGGAGACGGTCCACGCTGTGCGTTTGAGCTTCTCGGGGTTTTCGGTGGACTAGCACTTGGCCTGTCTGGAGGAATGTGGATTCTACAGCTATGGAGTAAAATGCCCACACGTGTCCCTGAAGTCCTCTTTGGCCGTAGAATAGTTCAGCTCTGTTGGCTGCAGGTTTTGTGGTCCAGATAAACCGTCCGTTGATGAAAGCGGAGCGTTATGTCCCCAGCCGGGGTAGTATCCGAGCCTCTGCCTCCTGGCGGATGGAGTAATGGTTGTCTGCTGTCCTTCAGTCCCCGCGCGCGGCGCAAGTGTCCGGTTGGCGTGTCCGCTGGTCGACTTGATCCCTGTGCCACAGCAGCGACTCAGCTCTTGGTGCGGGTTTGACTGGAGGCACGCTTTACGTCTGCGCTGAGGGCACAGCTCTCCTGCTCACTTTGGGTCCCAGTCTGGTTTTCCACGGCTTCACGCTCGCTCTCCCCACGCGTGCCTCCCCCGGGGAAGTTTCCAGCAGGCAGCCCATCCTTGAGTCTTGCTTTGTTCTGTGTTAACCCTTTCAGCCGATCTGTGTCTTTTGATTGAGGGCTGTGACCCATTTGCATGCGGAGTTACTGGTTGTAATTACAGGACCCCCGTCAGCCACCGCTCTGTATACCCTCTGTTCCCGTTTTCCACTTCTCTCCTCCTGTTCGCCCTGGTGGTTTGGTGACCGGGTTTGGTTCTCTCTGTGTATCTGCTCTGCTGTTGAGTGTGGTGCTTTCTGTGTGTTTTTGTCATTTGAGTTCGCCTCCTTTGCTCCTAGTGGGGGACTCCCTGGAGCCCGCGGGGCTGTCTGGTGTCAACTCCCGGCTTGTGCTTCTCCTGGAAACGCCTTCCCTCTCCTCCTGGTATCGGAGGTGGCTGTCACCACACAGGACTTCCTCCCACTGCTGTGTCCCGGGGTGTCTGCCAGGCAGCCGCATCGCCTTGACTCCCCGGCGGGAGCGTTGGTATAGTGTCATGTGGCTTCTTGGGCTGTCATCATTGATGGCCGTGTCTGTCTCAGTGAGGATGCCAGCTGGGATGCGGCTCTTTGACACCCAGTGGGTTCGCTGGCTGCTCGGGGTGTGCTGGGCCCGCCTGCAGGGATGGGTCTCCCATGAGCTCCTGAGGGTTGGAGGGAGGGTGGGGTGCCCTCCTGTCCATGTGGGAGGTGCCCAGAGCCCCTGGGTACCAGTGAGGGACGTGCACAGAGCCCCCGGGGACCAGCGAGGGAGGTGCACAGAGCCCCCAGGTACCAGCAGGGGAGGTGCACAGAGCCCCCGAGTACCAGTGTGGGAGGTGCACAGAGCCCCCAGGGACCAGCGTGGGAGGTGCACAGAGCCCCCGGGTACCAGCGAGGGAGGTGCACAGAGCCCCCGGGTACCCTAACAGCTGCCCCTGTGAATCTAAGGGCTGCTCAGGTGACCTCATGGAGCAGAAAAGTCTGCCCCGGTGATACTGGGGGCTGCAGGTGGGCGTACAGGGCCAGCTCTCTGCTTCCCAGGGCCTCGGCGGGCAGAGCTGCAGGGAACAGTGCGCTCAGCTGCTCCCTGGGGCTGGAGGAGAGGGGCCGGGCCACCCAGCTGCTTCCCAGGGAGCTTGGTGTGCTGAACCGCTCTACAGGGCTGCTCAGCTGCTTCCGGAGTCCTGGGTGGGTGGGCGGGGCTACCTGTCTGTCTCTCAGGGCCTCTGTGGCTCGAGCTCTCTCTTTTACAACAAGCAGCTCCCATGGGACCTAGCCTGGCCCCACAAGGCCTGACCCACACCTAGAGGCCGCAGTAATGGAGTTCCGAGGGTGGCGTCCTCGAGACCTACTTACTCGCCACTGGACCTCACCCCTGCAAGGAGCCGCACCTCCCCCCGCCACGCGGGGCCCAGGCTTCCAGCACACGGATCCGTGGAAGACCCTACGAGTGGCAGGACAACAGGGAGAGGCTGGGGCTGACAGAGCCGCCCCGGCGTCTACCCTTGAAGCCCAGCGGCTGTCTCTCGCCTGTTCTTGTCTCTCTGACTCGGTCTTTCGTGTCTGCTGGCTGTCGTGACAGGTGACGATCCTGCTGTACCTGGCCGAGGTGATGGTCCGGCTGACCTGGCACCAGGCCCTGGATCCTGACAACCACTGCATCCCCTACCTCACGGGCCTGGGAGACCTGCTGGGCACGGGCCTCCTGGCCCTCTGCTTCCTGGTCGACTGGCTGCTCCGGAGCAAGGCAGAGCTGGCCGACCTCTCAGAACTGGCCTCTGGACCTCTCTAGCCGGGCCAACCAGCCCTGGTTGCTTAGTAGGATGTTTCCCTCCCCGCGGCGGGTACAGGACGCAGTGTCTCCCCTGGCCAGGTCCCCGGAGTGGTCTTGGCCATGGCCCTTCCTTCCTCAGTCTGCTATGGAGACGCACACACGCCGCGACTCCAGCAGGGGGCGCCCAAGCCCATGCTGGAACGCTGGAGCCAGGAGTGCTGCTTGGGAGCCTGCGACCCGGGGTGTGTGTCCGTGTGCTGGCTGAGCGTGAGCGTGCGTGCGTGTGAGTTGGGGGAGTGCCGTGTTCTGGCCCGGTGCAGCCACAGAAGGGGCGTGGCCCAGCTTGGCCCAGCTCTCGTCTGTGCTGTGCGGATTGGAGTGGACCAGGAGGGGGGATCCTTGTTGTCCCCAGGCTCAGGACTCTGGGCGTGGCTTTTCTGTCCTCCGGGCTCTTGCCCTGGGAGCCCCTGGGAGCGTGTGCAGCCTCTCAGGGCGGGGCCTGGCTCCCTCCCAGGCCCAGCCTCTCTGCAGCCTCTCCGCCTCATCACTGCTGTAGTCTTCAGTTTTTGTAGAGTTCGTTGTCAGCAGCACTCCAGGACCAGACACGTGTAAAATAAAGGTCGCGTTACGTCTGTCGGGCTTCTCTTGTCTTCAGCGGTGGTTAACACAGCGTGAGACGGCAACAGTGCACACCCCGGGCACTTCTCCCAGGCCGCGGTTCTGAACACAAGGCCCCAACGTCGCCAGGAGCCTGTTCCAAATGCAAGCTTTCACTGCCAGCGGAAGCCACGCCCCTGGGCAGGAGCCTCCAGGTGGGTTTACGGAGGCGTCATGTGACTCTAAAGCACGCTCACTTCCTGCTGCTTAGGGACCCACAGCGACCTCTTCCAGGGCTGGGGCCAGGGACTGTCGCCTGGAGATGAATAGATGGACACACGTTCACTCGCTCGACAAGTACCGAAGTGGCACCTGTGGCTTTGGTGTCCTGATGGGGTGGGGGATGGGGAGGCACCCTGGGCCTGGGCCTCCCGGAATGGGGGCGGGCCTAGAGATGACTTGGGATCAGGAGATGCATCCCCGGCCCCCTGCCCCCTTCTCTGGCCGCCGGCTCTTCCCCTGCCGGAGTCTCCCAGGCCCAACCCGATCCAAAGTTCCGTGACAGAGGAACCTCGCTGATGGTCCACGGGAGTCGCCTGGGGCACAGAGCCAGGCCGGGGTGGGGGGCACTCAGCACAGCTCGGTGCCAAGTCTCAGGCTGGGTCCTGGGGCCACACTGGGCAAAGCCCTCGTCATCCCTGTCATTAAGCTCTGTTATCAACCCCTTGTACAGATGAGCACACTGAGGCTTTGTGAGGTTTCTGAACTGCCCAGGGCCCTAGGCATTCTGGCTCAGACCCAAGCTATGGGTGCAGTAAAGGAGCTCAGGACAGACTCCCCCACCCCCCATCAGAAAATGACCTTGGACCTGAGATCCAAGGATGAGTGGGAGTTAATCAGAGCAGTAGGAGGGGCTGGGGGTGCGGGACCATTCGGGTGGATGGACTTCGTCGCGGATAAATGGGAGGCAGGGCCCTGCGACAGGACTGAAGCTTGAGACCCTGCAGGGTTGATTGAGCTGCCAGAGCACAGGGACCCCGCAGTGCCAAGGCAGAGAAAGGGCTGTGGGGAGGGGAGAGACGGGGGACAGGAGCACACCGTCCTGGAGACCCAAGGGGAGGGGAACGCGGCATCCGATGTCCCTGAGACCTGAGGAACGGAAGGGCTTAAGGGTGTGCGTTGGGTTAGGGATGGGGTGAGGGTGCGGGGTCTTGGGTGAGAACCATTGTGGGAGACACAGCAACAAGAGGCCAGCAGGTGTGGAGCTGAGGCCTGGGCCGGGCCTCCCGAGGCAGTTACAGCAGCTTGGAGAAAGGGAGCTTGGGTCGGCCATGAGTGCCCCACCCCTCTCCAAGGTCCTGTGTGTCAGTGGTTTGTGAGAGGGTGGCGTCCAGAGGCAGGGCATCTGGGGGGTTGCTAGGGTAGAACCCCCAAAAGTGCATCTCGGCGCCTCTCTGAGGAGTGCGTACGCCTGCTCCCACCAGGATGTGAGGCCGCCCAGGGGGCTCTGGCAGACCCCGTGCCCTGCTGTGTAGACCTTGTGCCTCCAGAACCAAGGTCAGAATGAGCCTCTCTCCACAGAGTAGCTCGCGTCACGGCTTCCGTCGCCATGGTGAGGATGCTGCTCACGGGGTTGGGGGAGGTCTGGGTGTCTCGCCCGGAGGTTCCTGTGTCAGCGACTCGGTCCCCAGGGCGGTGCTGCCGACCTGCTGAAACCTGCAAGAAGCCAGGGTTCTGGAGAGAATTCGGCCACAGGGGCGATGCCATCTCGCGGGAGCAGGGAGCGCATCACGGGAGCAGATCCGTTCCCAGGAACACGGGCTGTGATGATAAGCATGCACCTGGCCACTCCTCCCGCGTCGGCATCCTCCCTCGTACCTGTGCCCCCACCACGCGCTGGCCTCTTCTGCCTTCCAGCGGCCTGCACTGGGTCTGGACTACAGACAAGGTGAGCTGCAGTCACGCCCGGTGTCCAGTTACACTGCTCAGGGCCGTGCTTGCCCTGAGGGCCAGAGCGTGAGGAAAACCATCCTAGTCAGGGTGAAGGGCAAGATCAAGCTCCTGCTCAGAGCCAAGGTCATGATCAAGCTGAATTTATGGGCAGATCTGACACGGTCTCAATGATTGGCAGGAAGAAGATGAGAGTTCAAACCAGGGTAAGAGCGAAGGTCAGATTCATGGTTGCTGCCAAATTCAAGGTCAGTTCGAAGGTTGGGGTCAAGATCAATTCCAGACTGGGTATATATTTTATAGATTTATTTATTTGGAAGGTAGAGTGGCAGAGATGCGGGTGGGGGAGAGCGAGAGAGAGAGCGAGAGAGCACTTCCATACTCTGACTACCAGGAGGGCTACAACAGGCATAAGCCAGGAGGCAGGGGCTCCATCTGGGTCTCCCGTGTGGGTGGCAGGAATTCAAATACCTGAGCCATCGCCCACTGCTTCCCAGGTGCATTAGCGGCCGGGACTCAAACCAGCCCTCTGACGTGGGATGCAGCTGCCCGGCGGTGGCTTCACCTGCTGGGCCACACCACGGCTCTCAGAGCTGTATTTCAGTTTGCAATCCTGGCTGGACACGTCCTGGGGTCCCCAGCCTCAGTTTCACCTGCACCGCAACACCCACCCCTCTGTCTTTTTCCAAGTTTCCATCTCCACTTAATTTATTTTCTGACCTTTCGTGTTGCCCGCTTTTAAAGTTAAAGCGGTCTGCACATTGGCCGTAGTTTTATATTTCCTGTCTGAAAACCCCAGCCTCTCCAGCACATCCGAGCGTAGATCTGGCGCTTGCTCTGTCTCCTTCGTCTGTAGTATGTCCTGTGATTTCTTTGTCGAAGGTTGAACACGGTATATGTAAGGGAACAGGGCTATGTCGCTCTTTGCTGTGAGTTGTTTATGTTAATTGGAACGGGGTTAGGCTGTGTTTGCTGTTTGCTTTTGCAGTAGGTGTCAGAAGCTAAAATTTCTAATTTTCACATTACTTGTATTTTTGGGGTTCCCTAGAGACATCTTAAAGTCTGAGTTTTGCGGTTCTGTCTATAGTAGCCTTGGTGTGGTGGCAAGGCGTAGGGAGAGGCAGCACTGGATATGATTTTGTCTTGGTCTTTCAGCGATCCTTGCGCACAGAGGGGGGTGCGGTGTGTGTTGTGGGCTGGGGGCTCCCAGCTGGCCTCGTGCAGGTTCTCCCTCCGTGCGTGAAGTTACTCAAAGGCGGAGGCATAAAGATGCACAGGAGGGCAGGATTTTCTCCGAGCCAAACAGAAGTGCAAGCTCCAGAACCGAGCTGTGTGTGAGCAAACAGCCGACGATGCAGAAAGGCCCCAAGCAAAGAACAAAAATCACCCACCAGTGAAAAGCCTGATAGAGCACAGAAACCCGGCAACCACGGACGAGCCCTCCCTGTGTGCCCTCCCGAGGCACAGGGGCTGCTGTCTGGGGTAGAGCCCAATTGAATATTCAAAATGGAAAGGAACTAGGGGCGGGGCTTGAGTGCCACCCATTTCCAGGCCCCTTTACGCAAATACCAGAAGCACCATGGTGTCAGGTGCATGATGGGAGTGGGCATGCACCCCATGGAGATTCTATTATGATGACATTATTCCGATGACAGGTTACGAGGGCGGGCAGCAGACACATCCAGGCAGCCAGTGCTGGTCGCACGTTTGCAACCTTGAACTTGTGCTGTGAGGAAAGGGGCAGGGGTTGCTGGTGTGTGGGAGGTGGGCTTACCTGCAGCTGACCCCCTGTCAATCACCGATCCCGAGGGCGGGCAAGCTGCTGAGATCAGCCATGTGATAGGGCTGCCGGTTACTGGCCCCGCCCTCGTGTAGTTGGGCCAGGAGCTGTCCAGCAGCGGCTCTGCTGGAGCTGTCAGTCACGGTCCCCTGCAGTCAGGTACTTGAGCCCTCTCCCGCTGCCTCCCAGGGTCTGCAGATTGCCTGGGAGCTTCGCAGTCACTTGGCTTGCGTGGTCCTTGAATTCCTGGTTGTTAAAATGGAGGTGGAACCGCTACCCTCCCCACTATTTCCTGGCCTGGGGTGGATGGGATGAGCCGAGTGTGCCTGGGAAAGCGCATTTATTCCATGCCCTTCGTCTTGTTGCTCCTGAAACTATTATTATATTATTATTATTATTAATATATATTATAATATATTATTATATTATGTAACTTAACTCTTGAGGGATCCAGAGCCAGGGGGCAGAGACCCCCGCACCTGAGGTCCCCATTAGAAAGCTGAGCTCTGTGTCACGGGCATCCTTAGCTGGGGTAATGACTTCACCCCGAGGGGCAAGGCAGCTGGGACAGGTACAGGGAGGAACTTTGTGAGCTGGGGCCAGGAGGGGAGGAAGGTGGGTGCACCAGGTAGGGCACATAGCAGCACATGCAGGAAACCAGACTCTGCAGACACAGACAGAGCAACACCATCCATTCTCCCTGGCCACCTGCACAAGGTCCCATCGGCAGGCTGGGGCCAGGGTCAGAGGTGCCTTCTAGTGGAGAGAGTGCTCCCGAGCCCCTGCCTGGCCTCTGTGCCAGGTGAGCTGTGTTTAGTGCATCCAGGAGCCTGCCCACTCAACTCAGGACAGCAGAGGGTCTGGACAGGTGGTGGGACGGGCAGTGAGAGGCCTGGCTGGTGCAGGAGACTAGAGCTGCCGGTGGGCACTGTAGCGGCTGAGGCTCCCAGGCATGAGGGTCTCTGGCCAGGGCCAGATCCCAGCCCAGTGGGGTTCCTCCTGCGGGGTGCAGCCTTTTGGAGTAGCTACTGCTTGCTGGCTAGACCACCAAACCCCAGGCCTTGAGCTGTATGAATTCTCTGGGTCAGGGTCTTAGTCTGTTTCTTGCTGCTTTAACCGAATGTCTGACTCAGTGAGCAGAGTGGACAGAAATTTATTTGGTTTCTAATTCTGGAGTCTGGAAAGTTCTGGAATATGGTTCCAGCGCACTGCAGGGTCTGGGTTCGAGCCTGGGCTCTTCTCCATAAAGTGGAGCTTCAAAGGCTGCCGGTGATGCTTTAAGTAGTGGGGCCGCTGCCACCCACATGGGGTGTCTGGAAGGAGCTCCTGACCCGTGGTGTCAGCCTGGCCCAGGCCCAGCTCCCGTAGGCATTTGGAGAGTAAGCCAGTGGATGGAAGATCTGTCCGTGGGCACGTCTCGCTCTCTCTTCCCCTGTGTCTGCCTCTGAAATCAAAATAAATCAGTAAGTACAATTTGATGTGCCGATAAAAGAAGAGAAACTTGCCCATCATGTTGCTTCTTGGGCCTAGTGTAATTCCCACCAAATCCAAGCACGGGGCTTTGTAGATACACACACACTTACTCACATGGAAAGGCAAAAGACTAAGAATAGCTTCAAACCTTGTTTGAAAATAAAGTAGGAAGAATCACTCACCCGGATGTCAACTTACCCTATGGCTGCTGGGAAGATGACGTTACGGCTTGGGCAAAAGAACAGACTTGGGGGTCAGTGGGACAGAACAGAGAATGAGGAGATGGCCCACAGAGATGCTATGTCCTGTTGCTGTTTAGCGAAGACACTAAAGCCATTCAGCGGAGAAAACAGCCTTGGGACAGTGGTGCTGGGGCTGAAGCCGCTACATGTCTGTACTGGCTAGGTTCTTGTTACTGAGAGATGCCCAAGCCAGAATGCTTACGAAGCAGAGACAGGTTTGCCGAGTGCTGAGTTTTGGAGGCTGAAAATCGCCACAATGCAGGCTGTGGCGAAGGCCCCATAGTGGGTGGTGAGCAAGCAAGCCAGAGACTGGGTCAGGCTCAGGCCCCACAGCAAACCTCCTGGGAGAATCACCCTCCGAGACCACGCCCCCATAACTGAGGACCTCCCACCAGCCCTGCCCCCTAGATGCCATTGGTGGATGAAGTTTTTGTCTCTTAGGGTCATTAATTTATGACTTTGGGGTATGAAGTGCTGGTTGAGTTTGGGCCGAATCACGTTCAAACCAGAGCGATGTCCACAGGCCAAAAACATGAACCTCGACCTCAACCTCGTGCCTTCTTCAAATTTCACTCAGCGCAGAGCATGGGCTTAAATATAGCGATGTGAAGCTTTTAGAGAAAAAAATAGAGAATCTTGAGGACCTAGCCGTCAGCATGGAGTACTTGGACTTCACACCAAGAGCAGGACCCATATAGAAGGAAAAATCAGGTTTTTTCTAAATCATAAACTGCCACTCTGCAACACACCACAAGGGGGCGATACTGAGCACCTCTGCATAGAGGAGAAACGCAAATTAAACCCGACCTGGCACAGGGCTCAGGATGGCTGCAGTGAAAATGACAGACCTCACCAAGGTCTCTGGAGAACACAGAGAAACTCAGCGAGGTCACTTGCTTGCCTGAGGACAGCAGAGCAGGGTCGGTGGGGCGGAGAGGGGACAGGATGAGGAGCTGGGGCTTTGGAATCAGAGAGCTGGGTTACTGTGCCCCTCTCCCACTGGGCATCAGTGCCTCCACTGTAGCTGGAGGCGCGGCCAGTCTCGTCCTTACAGAGTGGTTCTGAGGATCCAGGGGGGTCATAAGGGGAGGGGTGTGGAGGGACAGGGGGGTCCTTTGGGGTCTGAAGGTCACAGCTTCTGCAGGGGCCTGGCTGGCTGCACACTGCCCTGTCCCTGAGCTGCAGGTTTGTGCTCTGCCCTCCCGCATGTGTCGCTGTGCCAGGGGTGCACCTGCTAAGCTGCGTGCCTTGGAGTCGGCACATGTGAAGCCTTCGCGGGTGAGCCAGAGCCTCTGGCGCCCCTCACTTCCCTCCAAAGCCGCTCCTTGATCCCAAGCAGGCTGCGTCTCAACTGAGAACTCCCGTTTTCTCGGGAGCTCCTTTTCTGTCGAACAAACCGACCGCCGAATGCGGCTGCTGTCCCTCAACAGGAAGTGCATCGTGGCCCCCATGGCCCACAGCCTCAGGGCCCTGCCTGCCCACTGGGGATATGGCCCATGGGACCCCCACTCCACCCACCACCCCAGCCCCTCATCCCTTCCCTAAACTTGCCCTGTGCTTTCACACACACCCCCTCCAGGCTTTGCACCTGCTTGTCCCTCTGCCCTGCACAGCTTCTCTGTTATTACTGCCTAGCAAACCCAAACATTAGCTTCTGTCACCTCCTCTGAGAAGCCTACCCCACCCCTGCAGCCAGGGCACCCATGGCGTGCCGTGGTCTTTGGCGTCAGGGGCAGCAGCCGGGGCTCTCGGTGTGGGTGCTTTGCAGACAGGCCCTGGCTTTGGACTCACGTAGCCTGCATTTCCATCCGGTGCTGCTACAAACTTGCTGTGTGGCCCCAGGCAAATCAGTTCACCTCGCTGAGCCTGTTTCCTCTCCCTGAGCTGGAGCTTCAACGATTTTTTTAAAAAGATGTATTTATTTATTTGAAAGGCAGAGTTAGAGAGAGAGAGAGAGAGAGAGGTCTTCCATCTGCTGGTTCACTCCCCAAATGGCTGCCACAGCCAGGGCTGGGCCAGGACAGAACCAGTAGCTTCATCCAGGTCTCCCACGTGGGTGCGGAAGCCCAAGAACTTGGGACATCCTCTGCTGCTTTCCCGGACTAGCACGGAGCTGGATTGGAAGTGGAGCAGCCAGCTGACGCCCACATGGGATGCCAGGGTCGCAGGTGGTGACTTGCCACGCCACAGTGCCGGCCCTGGGACCAGTCAGGGGCAGAAGCAGAAGGTCCCACGAGAGAGGGTGTGGGGGCTCTGAGCTGGCCCGGTACCCCATCCGCTGTATGTAAAGGAGGGGCTGATGGCACTGCAGGGAGGAGCCAGAGACCGCCCTCCCCCATTCATTCCCAAAGTCCAGGGGACCTACTGTGTGCCGGGCACTGGTCAGACCTCGGCCAGGGAAGGAGGGGAGAGGAAGGGTGGGTATTCTAGAAGAGGCAGGGCCTCGCTCCCGGTAGCTAAGGTCAGGCGCATAGTAGGTGCTTTGAGTAGGAAATCCTTCAAGAACGAATGAATGAATGAATAAAAGGAAGAAGCCGGTTTCGGGATTCGGAGACTCCTATTTGCCAAACCTCTTCCACCCAGCGCAGGCAGGAAGCCCCGCCCCTGGCCGCAGCCCCGCCCATCGCCCGGTTAAATGGCCGCCCCTGGCCAGGGCCGCAGGCGTCCGCGGTTCAGTGTCGGCTGGGGCGTTCGCTGCTGCAAGAGTTGTCGCCGAGGCCCGAGCCCCGAGCCCTGCTGCCGCCCAGCACGACCGCTCACAGGTACTGCAGGGGCCTGGGGACCAGACCTCCAGCTGGGCCGCCCCGGCCTGGCCTCCTGGCCTCCGGGGCGTCTCTCTCACTTCTCCACCTCCCTGGGCCCCGCCTCCACTGTCCTGCCAGGCCCCAGCCGGGGCCTGGCCTGCCTTCCCCGGACTGCAGTCGCACGGTGGCCGCCCTGGCCCAGCTATCCGCACCCTGGCCGGGCCGCCCGCCCGCCCCCTCCCGGGCCTCCCAGAACGGCGCCCACCTGGGCCGGCGTCGTGGGCACGCGGACACGGACTCCGGGTTGCGGGAGGAGCAGCAGCTGGGCCCGGGCTGGAGGAGCTGGCGGCTCCTTCTCCAGACACCGCCAGCCCTGCTCTCGCGGTCCTGCACCCCGGGTTCCCTAACTCCACGGGAACCCCCGTGTGCCAGGCAGAGCGGTGGCCCGGGCCAGGGAAGGGGCAGAAGGAGGGGAGGCGGGGAGGAGAAGGTGGGCGTCCCTGGGAGAGGGGCCCTACCTCGCGGGAGCAGGGCTGGTGACGGCCGTCATTGTCTCCCAGCCCAGAGGGCCAGCAGGTCCCTGTGCACTGGGACAGAGGACGACAGAGAGACCGGGTCCTCCAGGACCGGCGTGCCCCAGTGTGACCTGGAGGAGGACGTGCCCAGGATGGAGACTGAGCACCCGGACAGCAGCGAGTCCCCGGCTGAGCCTGGCCACGCCTGTGACTCCCACTACCTGCTGTCCCCTGGAAGTGCACGCGACAGTCTGGGTAGGTGCCGGAGCAGAGAGCTCCAACGTCCTCTGCAATATGGCTGTGCACTGGAGACCTCCTCCCGGCAGCCTAGGGGACACGGGCCTCCCAGAGGGCTGGGCAGTGCCAGCCGGGAGCTGAGGTCGGGAGGGGACCAGCCGTGGCTTTGTCCCATGAACGCTCCTCACAGCCTCCTGGTGACGTCAGTGAGTGGCCACCTCCTGTGTGCCTGATGCTGCTGCTCTTTGCTTCTTGATGTCAAGCAAAAGAGCCTGGAGAAAGACGTGGGGCTGATACCAGTGAGGAGACAGCGCTCACTCACCCCTCCAACCTTGAACCCTCGTCCGCACTTGCAGCATCTCTTAGACTGGCTTTGGAGTTGGGTGCCTCCTCCAAAGGCACGTGCTAAGTAGATTTCTGAAGACAGATAGAGTTGCCATTGCTAGTTCACTCTCCAAATGCCTGGCAGCCAGGGACCCGGTCCAGGTGTCCCACGGGAGTGCAGGCACCCACCTAGCTGAGCTACCCCTCGGTGCTTCCTAGGGTGCGCAGTGGCAGGGAGCTGGAATTCCGGAGCAGAGCTGGGACTGAGACCCAGGCCTCTCCGCGTGGGATTGCAGGAGTCTTAACCGCTATGCCGAATACCAGGACCCTGTGTCCAACTTGTAGTTAAAATTCTGCAGAAGAAACCCCGCACTTACCACTTTTTCTATGACAGCGTTTTTCAAATGGGACATAAAAATTGTGTGTATTTTATGTGATGCCGTGGGAGGTTAGGACAGACATATGCATGATATAATTAATGTCCAATCAGGACAAACATACCTACTCCAGCATTCAAAGTTCTTTATGATGGAAACATTGAGTCTCCTTGCTTGTATTTTCAAAACAGAAGTGAGAAGTATTTTATTCCCTATAGAAACTCTTTGGTGCAACCGGACAATAGAATTTCTTACTCCTAGCTTTGTCTTGCTGGGAGAGGCATACAGAGAAGACGGAGATAGAAGACGGCCGGGGACTGGTTCACTCCTCGGGGTGTGCAGTGTCGGGCTGAGCTGGTGCCAGATCCAATCTAGGTCTCCTGTGGCGGGGGTGGGGAAGGGAACCCAATTATTTGAGCCGTCATCACTGCCTCTTGTGCCGGCATTGCCAGGAATGGAGCCCAGGCCCTCCTGTGGGGGACACAGGTGTGGTAACTCCTTGCCTAAACACCTGTTCCTGTTTTTCCCATCTACCTAGAACTTGATACCCGGTAATTAACCTTTCTGCAGCTGTCCGGCCCCGGTGTCCCCAGTCTCTGCTAACTCCCATAATCCTCTGAACTTCGGTCAGAGCGACTTGTTTAGCTTCCACATAGGTGTGAGAGCATGCGTGCTTGCCTTTGTGTGCTTGTCTCTTTGACTTAACACAGTTTCACCCATGATGTTGCAAATGACAAGATTTTAGTCTTCCCTGTGGCCAAATAGTGTTGAGTTGTGTGTCTGTGCCACGCTGTCCTTATCCACGCTTCAGTGGCTGGACACTCAGGCTGTGAGCGGCTGTTGGGTGGCTTCTGCGAGTAGTGTGGCAGGAAGTGCGAGAGTGCGGCTGTCTCTCCAACACCGGGAGTGCCTTCCCCTTGGATGTGTACCCACAAGTTGGGTTGCTGGATCATCTGGAAGTTCTATCATTGGTTTCTTCGGGGAACCCCAGAAATGGCTTTGTGGAATGTCATTCCCACCAACAGGTGCAGGGCTGCCTTCTCTCCACACCCTCTCTGGCACTTTTCTGTTTTTGGTAATCACCAAGCTAACTGGAGTGAGGCCATGTCTTAGTGTGGTTTTGATGTGCATTTCCCTGATGGTAAAGGATGTGGAGTGTTTCTGATGTAGTTGTGGCCGTTTGCTTGAGAACTATCTATTTGGCTCTGCTGCTCTGTTTTTGGTTGGATTGTTTTTAGCTGTGGGGTTCTAGGAGTTCCTTGTACAGTCTGGTTATGAACCTCTCGTATGATACATAGCTTGTGAATGTTCTCTCCCATTCCGTAGCTTGTCTCTTCATTCTATTGATTGATTTGCTGTGTGGAAGTTCTTCAGTTAATGAAACTCCGTTTGTTTGTTTTCCGTATTTCCTGTGCTTTTGGGGTCTGATCCAAAAAGTTCTTGGGCATTCCAGAATCCTGAATCATCCTTCTCCTGGGCGTTCCAAAGATTCAAGACTTAGGTATATGTCTTGGTTCTTGTCCATACATTGTTGCACACATGCCTAAGCTTTCCTGTAGCCTGATTCCACATAGAATTCCTGGTTGAAGGTTTGTTTTTAATATTGTTGTGGATGTTACCAAATTTATTTCCAAGAGGTTAGAACAGTTTGCTCTCCCGTGGACAGAAAGTGAGAGGATCTGATTGTGCACCTGCTGGGCTACGTGGGGTTGAGTGGGACCACAGACCGGTGAGGCTTCCTGGGAAGTGGTACCTGCAGGCCACGCTCTGACCCCTGCTGGAGTAAGCATCATTATTTTGAAGCGTGTATGTGATCACTACGCTATGTGAGCCTGTAGGTTTCTTGATAGCATATGGTTGTTTCTGCTGGCTCTCATTTGTAGTGTCTTGCGTAGCACACTTGCTCCTGTTTGTGAACTTGACATTGTGTGTGGCAAGAAAACCTAGAAATCATCTGAGGCCAAGGATTTGCCTTCCTTAAGAATGGAGGCTTTCACTTGCGGTAGGTGCAGAGGGTAGGACGAAGCCAAGATCCCCTTAAACCAGCTTGAGAGATGTCCACTTCCTTGGCTGCACAGCTGGGGTGACAGGCAGAGGTGCCCTCTGTGGAAGGCTGATGTCCCCATGTCTCTCTCTAGCTGTACTTCCACTGAACGCCACCTTCTGGCAGGCCAGAGACTAAATTTTTTTAAAAGATTTTATTTATTTGAGAAGCAGAGTTACAGAGGGAGAGACAGAGAGAAAGGTCTTCCATCCACTGGTTCACTCCCCAAATGGCCACAGTGGCCAGAGCTGGGCCGATCTGAAGCCAGGAGCTTCTTCCTGGTCTCCTATGTGGGTGCAGGGGCCCAAACACTTGGGCCATTTCCCACTGCTTTCCCAGGCCATAGCAGAGGGCCATGAGAGGTGGAGCAGCCGGGAGTTAACTGGCAACGATACAGGATGCTGGCAGTGCAGGCAGAGGCTTAGCCTACTATACCACAGCGCTGCTCTGAGACTGAATTTTTTTATCTTTGGAGCCAAAAGTACGGTTCAGCCTCTCCACAATCTATTCTGGAATGGGAAGATGCCAGGCTCACGTCTCTGGGGTTCTTCCTCAGGCTGCCGGGTCAGGAATTGAATTTGTCCATTACCTCTATCATCCTGGAATGAGCTGAGTACTTTGTTTTATCATTTTTTTCCATTTAAAAAATTCTTACGAGTATTAGTCTTAACAGCAATGCTGTCATTGCTGAAGTCTGTTGTCTTGAAAAATGAGATTTAATTTATTATTAAAGATTTGTTTATTTACTTAAAAGGCAAAGTGACAGGAAGAGGGGTGTGTGTGTGTGGAGGGGAGGTATCTCCATCGGCTGGTTCCCTGCCCAAATTGTCAGCAACAGCTGGATCTGGGCCAGGGCAAGCCAGGAGCCAGGAACTCCACGTGAATGTCTCACACGGGTGGCAGAGGCCCAAGTGCTTGGACCCTCCTGTGCTGCCTTCTCGGTGCATCAGTAGGAAGCTGGATCAGAAGCAGAGTAGCCAGGACTCCCATCGGCACTCTGATACGGGATGTGGGTGGTGGCTTAACCCACAACAGTGGCCCACAGGTATGAGACTTGAAATTTCTAATGCAGCTTAAAATTTACAGGAAAAGGGACTTGAACTTTTCTGAGAGTAGGATGTAAAAAAGAAAAAATTGTAAAGCTAATATGGAGCTTTCTCTGTACCCACCCAGCATCCCACACGCTTTCCCTTATGATTCACATCTTGGATTTGTGGGATATATTTGTGGTCACTCATGGCCCAATATCGATCTAGCACTGTTAACTAAAATGTGTGGTTCGTAGCAGTTACATTGCACACCTTGGGCATTGTATGTTCTGTGGTGTTGATCCATGTGGATGGCGTTCGTCTACTATTCCTTGGGCCATCATCCCTGGCAGTACTGGGGCTCTGGGGATAGAAGGCTGAGGGCAGGGAAGTGTTCTGTAACCCTGGGACTTGGTTGCTGACTTTGACTGGGCAAGTGCCTCTCAGCTTTCCTGCCTTAGGTTAGACAGGAAGGCGCGAGTTAGCTTCTGTTGGGTGGTCATTCCTTGTAGTCAAGAGACTTAATCGTAGAATTAACATTATTTTTTCGTTCTGGAAGAAGTCAAATTTGGTGTAGGCTGAGGAAGCAAAATCTGAAGTGCCATTCAGGCTGGGGTAAGAGACTCGGATACATCCAGCTGCAAACCAGGAGGAAGCAGTATTCCCAAAGGACATGGTACAGCTGTCAGGTATGATGAGAATCCTTTAGTTGTGTGACCATTTCTTAAGCAGTGAGATACTGTGTTCTGTAAAACTCATGGAGCCTTGAGAGAGTGTGTTAGTCAGCTTCGTGTGGCCACAGCCACCATCCCTGGGAGCAGCTAGCTAGGAAGGAAGGTTTGTTTTGACCCAGGGTTTTGGAAGTTCACCATGCAAGGTCAGGTGCCCCTGTTGGTCGGGCATCTGATGAGGGTGGTGGATGTCGGATCACGTGTGGAGGGAGGCCCACGTGGGAGCTGGGAAGCAGAAAGTGAGCATGCTCATTTTCACCACCCAGGTGTCCTTACAAACCCTCCCGATGCTATCACGGGGCCCCCACCCCAGCAAGCAAACCCAATCCAATCTCTTTCCAAAGCCCCGCCCTCACCTACTGTCACTGGATTAATTCCACCCTTACTCTACTCACATAAGACTCTGGACAACAGGTCTTACTGTGGAGCCTTGCAGGGGGTGGGGTTTGCCCGAACTATTATCTGAAGCATAAAGGGTGGGTTGACAAGATACCTTCCCTTAGCCTTTGAAAGGTGTCATTCTAGTTTCCTTGGGTTGGCTGGGCTGCTCTATTGCTGTTTTGAATCTCGGCAGTTTTTCTCTCAACCTGGTTTTTAGATCATATTTGGTGCTCTGCAGTTCTTTTTGATAGATGTGTTCACTTTTTTTTTTTTTTTTTTTTTTTTTAAATTTTAGTACTCCTGCTTCCTCAAGCCTAAGGATCCATGGGTTTGATGTGCTCTTCAAAACTCTCTCTGCTGATCTTTAGTCTTCCTGCCTGTCCCCAGTTTTATTTGCAGTTGGTTCCTGGAGCTCCAGTTCTAGAGACGTTAGCCATTCTCGCGGTTTCCTCTGGGTTTACTTTCTGTTTGACAGCTTCTGTAGTTTCATCTTTTCTGAGCAAAACATAGGTAAATCCATTCAACACTGCCTTCCAGTTCACTGATTGTCTCTTCATTGTTTTCTTTTTTTTTTTTTTTTAAGATTTATTTATTTATTTGAAAGTGAGAGTTACACAGAAAGAGAAAGAGAGAGAGGTCTTTCATCCACTGGCTCACTCCCCAATTAGCCACAACGGCCAGAGCTGCACCAATCTGAAGCCAGGAGCCAGGAACTTCTTCCAGGTCTCCCATGCTGGTGCAGGGGCCCAGGGAGTTGGGCCGTCTTCTGCTGCTTCCCCAGGCCACAGCAGAGAGCTGGATTGGAACTGGAGCAGCTGGGACTTGAACAGGCACCCATAAGGGATGCCAGCACTGCAGGCGGTGGCTTTACCCGCTACGCCACAGAGCTGGCCCCCATCGTTTTCTAATTAGTTATTTGCCTGGGGATTTTGTTGGTGGCGTGAGATACAGATTAAGTTGTTGGAAAATGTCTTCTCCCTGAAACGTCACGTTAACTCTCCCAGAGCCTCGTCTTCACCCCCCCACCCCTCCGGCTGCCTCTTTTTTTCTGCCCTCGGGTCAGCCCAGCTCCTGGAAGACGCTGGACCATTCTCTACTCCTGTGGTCTCCTCTCCTCTGGGGTCATACAGAGGGAGCCCCAGCGGGGATAACCTTGTGGATTTTGTCTGTTAGTTTTCTTTCAAGGGAGAAATACTCTGAATGGATTTAGACTTTGGAATGGACAGTTCTCTTCCCGCCCACTTTGTTCTGCTTCCTTCCGGTCTCCCGGGGCTCTGCGGAGAAATCGGTGATGATTCAAGCTGTTGGACTCCTAGGCGACTGTTGTTTTTCCCTGGCTTCTTTCAAGATGTGTTCAGAAAGTGTGCGGGTGGTACTTAGAAGGCTGGACGAGCTGGCTGCCCTGAGGCTCCCTCCCTGTCTGGCATATTCCAGAGGCGCCAGTGAGCAGCCTGGGGCTGGGAGCAGGCAACTGGCCCGAGGACGGCTAGTTTGGGGCACGCGGGGCCTGGGTGGCCCCAGGGCGGCTGGTTTGGGGTGCATGGGGCCTGGGTGGCCTGAGGACTGCTGGTTTGGGGTGCTCAGGGCCTGGATGGAGAGAAGGTGGCCCCCTCACCAGCGAGGACCTGGTGTTTCTTAGTGACAGCAGCTCATCACAGTGACCCTGCTGTTCTGCGGGCATCTCCCCTCCCTCTGCACAGCCTCTGTAACTAACTGGGTCTTTTTTCCTGGAACCTGAAAAGAGAACGTGGATTTTGCTTTGTACACAAGGAGGTTTGGAAACCTCTAGGCATGGCAGACAAAGCCGACAGTGGCCAGGTGAGTGAAGCTGGGCTCCGCCAGGACAGACTAGGTACGGCTGTGTCACGGAGCCACTCACGGGAGCACAGGCTCTGGGGTTGGACGGTTCTGAGATCAGAGTCACTCCCCTCGTCTCAGCCACTGCGTCCCCGGGAACCTGATGGTGAACCCACCAAGCCTCAGCTCGCACGATCATCCCGCAGGGTTGATTGGCCCCTACTGTGTGCAGGTCTTTTGTGCTGAGCAGAAAGGGTGTGGGGACCAGTGCGGTCCAGGGGCTCTGTCCCAGGATGAGTCGGGAGCAGATCTCCACCTTGGGGCCAGTGCATTCAGTGAGGCTGCAGATGGGAAGGGAAGAGACAGGTGGAGCCGCTCTGCTCTCACCCATGTCCTCCTTTCCTGTCTCCTCCATCCACCAGGGACCGGAGAGGCTCAGCTCCTCGGGTGCTGAGGGAGGGTCTGAGCAGGCCCGGGTGTGCTTGCATAGCAAGTGCTGGCACCGGCTGGGAGGTTGTTCCATGTGGCTGTATGAGTGCTGCGTTTTCTCCCCTTGGGAGTCTAATAGAAGTCTCTTGGGCATTCTTGACCGTTGAAGCCTGTCTCTTACTGTTTCATCTCCTTGATCCGGACTGATTTCCTTAGTGTGGTCTCCAGTTCATTGATGCTCTCTTCAGCTGTGTCCAGTCTGCTGTGTGGCACATGTGTTATGGGTTCCCAGGGCTCATGTGTGGACTGTCCATGTTCAGTCTGATTCTGAGGGCACTGTTGGTCATTTTTTGGTGCTTGAAGTAGGAAGACCTTGCACACAGTCCCCTGGATGTCTCTGGCCATATGCTATGTTGGCATCCTATATCAGAGTACTGGCTTGTGTTCCAGTTGCTCTGCTTCTGACCCAGCTCCCTGCTAAGGCACCTGGGAAGGCAGAAGAAGGTATCCCCAGAACTTAGGTCCCTATCATCCAGGTTGCTGGATGGAGTTTCCAACTGTTGGTTTCGGCATGGCCCAGACCTAGCTGTTGCAGTTAATTGGAGAGTAAACCAGCAGATGGAAGATCAATCGATCTTCATTTCCCCCTCCCCCACCCCCTCCTCAATTTCACTTCTGTAGATTGCCTCTTAGGTGCTTTATTATCACAGGTCAGGGAGAACATACGGTATTTGTCCTTTTGGAACTGGCTTATTGCATTAAGTATGATGTTCCAGATCCATCCATTTTGTTGCAAACAACTGGGTTTTTTTTAACCTCTGTATAGTATTCCATGGTGTACATATCCCATAATTTCTTTATCCTGTCTTCAGTTGACAGACATTTGGGTCGATTCCATATCTTGGCTATTGTGAATTGAGCTGCAATTATCATGGGAGACAGATCACTCTTTCATGTGCTGATTTCATTTCCCTTGGGTGAATTACCAGGAGTGGGATGGCTGGGTCATATGGTAGGTCTATATTCAGATTTTGGAGGTATCTCCATACTGCCTTCCACAGTGATTTTACCAGTTTGCATTCCCACCACAGTGGATGAGGGTACCTTTTTCCCCACATCCTCACCAGCATTTGTTTGTTGATTTCTGTATGTGAGCCATTCTAACTGGGGTGAGGTGAAACCTCATTGTGGTTTTAATTTGCATTTCCCTGGTAGCTGGTGATCCTGGGCACTTGTTCATGTGTCTGTTGGCCATTTGGATTTCCTCGTTGGAAAAATGCCTGTTTTAGGCCTTTGCACATTTCTTTTTTCTGAGAAACCTTTTATTTAAGGTATACAAACTTCATGCAATTCATAAACACTTCTTTTTGAAGAACCAACATTTGTGTTTGTCAGTTTTCTCTTTTATAAATCTCTGCTCACATCTTTATTGCCTTTTCTCTTAGGTTCACATTTATTGGTTCCTGATTTTCCAGATTCCTTACATTGTAAATTGGGTTGTTCATTTAATGGCCTTTTTTACATTTAAGCTTCTATAACTAGAAATTTCCTACTTAACCCTGCTTTCCTGCGTCTCAGACCTGTTGCTAGGTTGTGTTCCTTGTTCCTGTCACTTCAAAGTATTTTATTTTAATATTAATGTATTTGAGAGCCATGCAGAGACAGACAAAGCTGGATCTGCTGGTTCACTCCCTAAATGACCACACAGCCCTGGTGAGCTGGGATTGGGCTGGGGCTGGAGCCAGGAACTAGGAGCTCGGTAGAGGTCTCCCACCTGCACGGCAGGGACCCAACCACGTAAGCTGTCCCCTGCTGGCTGCTAAGGTTCACACAGGTGAGACACTAGAATTCAGAGGTGGAAATGGGAATCAAATCCAGGCACTCCAATCTGGGCGTGGGCCCCCACCTGAACCACCAGGCCAGTCGCCCACCCCATGTAGGTAGTGTCTCCCCAAGCTGTGATTTCTCCTCTGCCCTGTGGTTCTTGAAGAGTGAATGGTGTGGTGTGGTTTCCCCCGCTTTGTGAATTTCCCGTTGTCCTCCTATGACGGATTTCCCACTTCCCCCATTGTGTGGATACATCCTACTTTGTGTGATATCCGTTTCCACTGAGACTGAACACGTGGTCCATCCTGGGAGTCTCCCACACCCGTCGCAGGGATCCGTGTTCTGTGGCTGGGCGTGCAGTGTCCTGTCCACCGACGGTAAATCCAGCTGGCGTCTTGGGTTGCTCGAGTGCCCCATTCCACTTCCTTCGCTTCCGTCTGTGGCTCTGTCCAGTCTGGAGGGTGGGGTGCTGACGTCACCCGCTGTTCCTGTGGGACCCTCGAATCTTTGGTGCAGCTGGGTCGTAATTTGCTTCACAGGTTTTGACTGTGTTAAATATCTTCCTGCCACATTTCACCTGGTGTCACTATGTGCCGTACTTTGTGTCTTGCAAACTCCTCGGACTTGAAGCCGATGCTTTCTGCCCTGGGCAGAGGCTCCCTGCTCCCCTGTGTTACCATTTGCCCGGACCACCTCCCTGCCCCCCTGCTCACTTTTTCTGAGTCTCATGTGAAGAAGGGAGGTTCAGCTTTGCCCCGCCATTGCACTGCTCCCTGGATTTTTTCTTCATTTATTTTCATTATAATATTTAATCAAAATTATGCCTTTGATATTTAATCATCTTGAACATTCGACCATTTTCCTTCATATGTAACTATTAGTACATACATGTAGCATACTGTCTGTACTGAAAGCAGGAACACTAATGTCACATGACGTGGGGATCACGACAAGGCTCACAAACTGAGGGAGGAAGAGTGTGATTACAAAGGGGGTCTGAGTTGGTGAAGATGGCGTTGGTGAACTTTGTATGCCGAGTGCTGGGGTATCCACGCGTATTGTGCACTCTCCGTGTGGTTATGTGTGCAATTTGTCTTTCTTTGTCGGGCTTCTCTCACTTAGTGGAGTGATTTCTAGTGCCATCCATTTTCTTGCAAATGTCAGAATCTCATTTTTTTTTTTTTTGTTCCCAGAAACCTTTTATTGAAGGAATACAAACTGAATACATTGCATAATTAGAGCTTTAGGAACATGGTGATTTTTCCCACCGTACCTGCCTGCTCACCCACTCGCCACCCCTCTTCTCCCTCCTTCTCCTATTCCCAGTCTTACTGTGTTTTTTGTTTTTTACGATTTTCAGTTGACTTCATGCACACAGGATTAACTCTATGTTAAGTAAAGAGTTCAACAAATAGTATGGAAAAAGAAGCTGTTCCTCACCAGTCGACAACAGCTATTCAAAGTCATTGCTTCTCAAAGTGTCAGTTTGACTTCAGATTGCGTCGTAGGTGCTCTGTTAGTTACCACAGGTCAGAGAGAACATGTGGTGTCTGTCCTGGCTTCTGTCACTAAGTATGATGTTTTCCAGTTTGATTCATTTTGTTTCAAATGACAGGATTTAATTTTTTTACCGCTGTGTAGTATTCCAGGGTGTACATTTTCCATAATCTGTTTATCCAGTCTTTAGTTGACAGACATTTAGGGTGATTCCATATCTTAGCTATTGTGAATTGAGCTACAATGCACATGGGGATACAGATCACTCTTTGATATGCTGATTTTATTTCCTTTGGGTAAATTCCCAGGAGTGGGATGGCTGGGTCATTGTATAGTAGGTCTGTATTCAGATTTCTGAGGTATCTCCATACCATTTTCCACAGTGGCTTTACCAGTTTACATCCCCACCAACAGTGGATTAGTTTATCTTTTTCCCCACATCCTCGCCAGCATTTGTGGTTTGTTGATTGCTGTATGTGAGCCATTCTAACTGGGGTGAGGTGAAACTTCATTGTGGTTTTGATTTGCATTTCCCTGACAGCTAGTGATCCTGAGCATTGTTTCATGTGTCTATTGGGCATTTGGATTTCCTTTTTGGAAAAATGCCTGTTAAAGTCCTTTGCCCATTTCTTAACTAGATTGTTTGTTTTCTTGTTGAGTTTCTTGATCTCTTTATATGTTCTGGCTATTAATCCTTGATCAGTTGTATAGTTTGCAAATAATTTCTCCCAGTCTGTTGATAGCCTCTTCACTTTGCTCAGTGTTTATTTGCAGTATAGAAGCTTCTCATTTTGATGTAATCCCATTTGTCAATTTGGCTTTGATTGCCTGTGCCTCTGTGGTCTTTTCCAAGAACTCTTTGCCTATGCCAATGTCTTGCAGGGTTTCCCCAATGTTCTCTGACAATTTGATTGTATTGGGTCATACATTTAGGTCTTGAATCCATTTTGAGTGGATTTTTATTTAAGGTGTGAGGTAGGGGTCCTGCCTCATACTTCTGCATGTGGAGATCCAGTTTTCCCAGCACCATTTGTTGAAGAGACTGTCCTTGCTCCAGGGAATGGTATTTATTTGGTTTTTTTTGGTTTATTTTTTTTTTGACAGGTAGAGTGGACAGAGAGAGACAGAGAGAAAGGTCTTCCTTTTCTGTTGGTTCACCCTCCAATGGCTGCCACAGCTGGTGCGCTGCAGCCGGCACACCACGCTGATCCAAAGCCAGGAGCCAGGTGCTTCTCCTGGTCTCCCATGCGGGTGCAAGACCCAAGCACTTGGGCCATCCTCCACTGCACTCCCGGGCCACAGCAGAGAGCTGGCCTGGAAGAGGGGCAACCAGGACAGAATCCGGCGCCCCGACCGGGTCTAGAACCTGGTGTGCCGGCGCCGCAGGCGGAAGATTAGCCTATTGAGCCGCGGTGCCGGCCTATTTGTTTATTTAACAGATAGAGTTAGAGAGACAGAGAGAGAGGTCTTCCTTCTGTTGGTTCAACCCCCAAATGGCCGCTATGGTCGGAGCTTCGCCAATCCGAAGCCAGAAGCCAGGTGCTTCCTCCTGGTCTCCCATGTGGGTGCAGGTGCCCAAGCACTTGGGCTATCTTCCACTGCCTTCCTGGGCCACAGCAGAGAGCTGGACTGGAAGAGGAGCAACCGGGACTAGAGCCCAGTGCCCATATGGAATGCTGGCGCTGCAGGCAGAGGATTAACCAAGTGAGCCACAGCACCGGCCCTCAGGGAATGGTTTTAGCTCCTTGGTTGAATATAAGTTGGTTCTAGATGTTTGGATTAATTTCTAGTGTTTGTATTCTGTTCCATTTGTCTATCCATCTGTTTTTGTAACAGTACCAGGCTGTTTTGATTATAACTGCCTTGTAGCATGTCTTGAAATATGATATTGTGATGCCTCTGGCTTTTTTTTTTTTTTTTTTTTTTTTTGGACAGGCAGAATGGACAGTGAGAGAGAGACAGAGAGAGAGGTCTTCCTTTTTCCATTGGTTCACCCTCCAATGACCGCTGCAGCCTGCGCACTGCGCTGATCCTAAGCCAGAAGCCAGCTGCTTCTCCTGGTCTCCCATGCGGGTGCAGGGACTTGGGCCATCCTCCACTGCACTCCCAGGCCACAGCAGAGCTGGCCTGGAAGAGGGGCAACCAGGACAGAATCTGGTGCCCCAACCGGGACTAGAACCCAGTGTGCCGGCACCGCAGGCGGAGGATTAGCCTATTGAGCTGCGGCGCCGGCCTTTTTTTTTCTTTTTGTATAAGGTTGCTTTAGCTATTCGCAGTATCCTATGTTTCCATATGAATTTGAGCATCATTTTTTCTAGATCTGAGAAGAGTGTACTGTATTTTGATTGTGTCACATTGAATCTGTAAATTGCTCTTGGGAGTATGGATATTTTGATATTGATTGTTCCAATCCATGAACGTGAAATATTTTTCCATTTTTTGTTATCTTCTTCTATTTCTTCAATGTTTCATAATTCTATTCATAGTGGTATTGGACATCTTTGGTTAAATTTATTTTGAGGTATTTGATTTTTATTTTTTTTTTTTTTGTAGCTGTTATGAATGAGATTGATCTTGGAAGTTCTTTGTCAGCCGTGACATTGTCTGTGTATACAATAGTTGTTGATTTTTGTGTGTTGATTTTATATCCTGCTACTTTACCAAACTTCTATGAGTTCCAGTAGTCTCTCAGTGGAGTATTTTGGATCCCCTATACTAACCATTATGTCCTCTGCAAATAGGGATAGTTTGACTTCCTCCTTCCCAATTTGTATCCCTTTTATTTATTTTTTTTCTTGCCTAATGGCTCTGGCTAAAACTTCCAGGACTATATAGAATAGCAGTGGTGAGAGTGGGCATCCCTGTCTGACAGCAGATCTCAGGAGTGCTTCCAACTTTTTGTCATCTGATATGCTGGCTGTGGGTTTTTCATAAATTGCCTTGATAGTGTTGAGGAATGTTCCTTCTATAATGAATTTTTTAGTTTTCATCATGAAAGTGTGTTGTATTTTATCCAATGCTTTCCCTGCGTTTATTGACATAATCATGAGATTTTTGTTCTTCAACTTGTTAATGCAGTTATCACATTGATTGATTTGCGAATGTTGAGCCATCGCTGCATGCCAGGAATAATTCCCACCTTGCCCGTGTGAATGATCTTTCTGATGTGTTTTTGGATTCAATTGACTAGTGTTTTCTTGAGGATTTTTGCATCTATGTTCCTCAGGGAAATTGGTCTGTAGGTCTCTTTTTCTGTTGTGTCTTTTTCAGGTTTAGGAATTAAGATGATGCTGGCATCTTAGAAAGAGCCTGGAAGGATTATCTCCTTTGAATTGTTTGAATAGCTTGAGAAGAGTTGAAGTTAGTTCTTTAAATGTGTGGTAGAATTTATCACTGAAGACATCTGGTCCTGGGCTTTTCTTTGTGGGGAGGGCCTTTATTACTGATTCAGTTTCCCTCTTGGTTATGGTTCTGTTTAGGTTTTCTGTGTCTTCATGGCTCAATTGAGGTAGGTTGTATGTATCTAGGAATCCACCAATTTCTTCTAGGTTTCTTGGTTTGTTGGCATACAACTCTCTGTAGTAATTTCTGATGCCTTTTATTTCTGTGGTGTCTGTTGTTAGATTTACTTTTTCATCTCTAATTTTATTGATTTGAGTCTTTTTGTTTTGTTTAATTTGGTCAATGGTGTATCAGTTTTATTTTTTTTTTTTAAAAAAAACAGCTTTTGTTTCATGCATCTTTTGTATAGGTTTTTTGGTCTCAGTTTTGTTTGATTATTCTCTAATTTTAATTATTTCCTTCTAGTTTTGGCTTTGGTTTGCTGTTGTTTCTCTAGATCCTTGAGATGCATTGATAGCTCATTTATTTGGTGCCTTTCCAATTTCTTGATGTAGGCACCAGTTGCTATAAAGTTTCCTCTTGATGCTACTTTTGCTGTATCCCATAAGTTTTGATAAGTTGTTGTCTTCATTCATTTCCAGAAATTTTTTGATTTCTCTTTTTATTTCTTCAGTGACCCACTGTTCATTCAGGAGCATGTTGTTCAGTCTCCATGTGTTTGCTTATGCTCTAGAGATTCCTGAGTTGTTGATTTCCAGCTTCATTCTATTGTGGTCAGAGAAAATGCATGGTACGATTTTGATTCTTTTGAATTTGCTGAGACTTGCTTTATGGCCTAACCTGCAGTCAATCCTAGAGAAAATTCCTTGCACTGGTGAGAAGAATGTATGTTCTGCATCTATAGGATGAGAAGTTCTATAGATACCTGTTGGGTCCATTTGGGCTATAGTGTCAATCAACTCTGTTGTTTCCTTGCTGACTTTCTTTCTGGTTGATCTGCCCATTGCTGAAAGTGAGGCATTAAAATCCCCTATTACGGGGCTGACTCCATGGTGCAGTAGGTTAATCCTCTGCCTGCGGCACCAGAATCCTATATGGGTGCCAGGTTCTAGTCCTGGCTGCCCCTCTTCCAGTCAAACTCTCTGCTGTAGCCCAGGAAGGCAGTGGAGGATGGCTCAGGTCCTTGGGCCTCTGCACCTGCATGGGAGACCAGGAGGAGGCACCTGGCTCCTGGCTTCTGGCTTTGGATCGGTGCAGCTCTGGCTGTTGTGGCCATCTGGGGAGTGAACCAACGGAAGGAAGATCTTTCTGTCTCTACCTCTCACTGTCTGTAATTCTGCCTCTCAAATAAATAAATAAAATCTTTTAAAAAAAAAATCCCCCATTACTATTGCATGGAAGTCTATGTCTACCTTCAGGTCCATTAACATTTCTTTTAAACTGCCAGGTGCCCTGTAATTAGCTGCATATACATTTATAATAGTTACATTTTCCTGTTGAATTGATCCATTAATCATTGCATAGTGCCCTTCTTTGTCTCTTTCAGCTGTTTTTGTGTTAGTCTATTTAGTCTGATATTAGGATGGCTATACCAGCTCATTTTTGGTTTCTGTTAGCATGGAACATATTTTTACATTCTCTCACTTTAAGTCTGCATGCATCTTTGTTGGTGAGATGTGATTCTTGTAGGCAGCTAATAGATGGGTTTTGTTTTTTAATCCATTCAGCCAGTCTATGTCTTTTAACTGGGGAGTTGAGACCATTTACATTCAAGGTGGCTATTACTAAATAACGACTTGGCCTTGATGTTTTTCCATAAATATTCCTGTTGTTTACTTTGTGTTTCCTTTATACTTTAACTGGGAGATTTTCTGTCTTTACCTTCTTTTGTAGTGTTTGTGTGTGTATCACATCCTTAAACATCTTTAGTAAAGCTAGACAGGCTGAAAAATTCTTTCAATATCTGTTTGTCATAGAAGGTCTTTATTTCACCTTCATTCATAAATGCGAGCTTTGCAGAGTACAGTATTTGGGGTTGACAGTTTTTTTCTCTTAAGGCTTGGACTGTATCTCACCATTCTCTCCTAGCTTGTAGGGTTTCTGATGAGAAGTCCGCTGTGAGTTTAGCTGGAAATCCTCTGCAAGTAACCTGCATTTCTCTCGTGCACATTTTAGAATCTTTTTATGTTTTACTGTAGAGTGTTTGACTACAATGTGTCATGTTGAAAATCTTTTATGGTCATGTCTGTGAGGACACAGATGTCTGTGAGGACTTGGATGTCTTTCTTTCTCCAAATTAGGGAATCTTTCTGCTACTATTTCACTGAAAAGGCCTGCTAATCCATTGTCTTTCCATGCCTTCACAAACTCCTAGGACCTGTATGTTGGGTCACTTGATAGTGTCCTGTAGATCTCCAACAGTGTTTATTAGTTTCCAATTTCTTCTTGTTTTTGGTCTGGCTGTAAAATCTCTAGAGATGGTCTTCTAACACAGATGCTCTTTCGTCTGCTTCACTGAGTCGGTTGTGAAGGCTTTCCACCATGTCCTTTATTTGTTCTGTTGAATTCTTCATTTCCAAGATTTCATTTTTATTTAAGATCTCAGTTTCATAGGAGAAATTTTCTTTCCTGTCATGTACGGATTTCATTAGTTTGTGGATTTTCTTCTGATTCCTTCTAAGTGATCCTGCAATCAATGTTTTGAATTCCATTCCTGCCATTTCTTCAATCTCTTCATCTTCACATTCTAGTAGTGAGGTGTTGTGTTCTGGGGGCGTCATGTTGTCTTCCTTGTTCATGTTTCTTGACTTGCTGCATTTATTATTCAGCATTTGTAGATATTTGTTGGTTTCTTTTTTGGTTTTTGTTGTTTTGTTTTTTCCCCATCATGGCTTTTATCTTTGTACTATGCCTCTGTGGCCTAGTGGTGTGAACAATTTTTCAGTAGTGGGTGCAGTCAGGGAGCTCTGTTTAGTGCTCAAGGGTAAAGGGTGTGTCCAAGGTAACACCTAGGGTGGGCAATATAAATCTCCTTTTTTTTTTTTTTTCCTTTCTTACCAGAGGGGAGGTGTTTTCTGCTTGGTTGGCGTTGTCTCGTGCTCTCATCCTCTCCTTAGCCCCAGTGTGTACTATATTCATCTGTGTTGCCCCAAAAATCACACAAAGGATCCGTGGGGTCCTTGGTGTGAGCATGGATCCCACAGCAATGCCCCTCATCAGGCAGTCAGGGAGCCCTGAGTGTGTGGAGCTGCCCAGTGACTGCCCAAAGTCCCATCCTTGCCCTGCACTCTCCCCCACAGCCAGTGTTTTCACAGCCCCAGCACACAAGCCTCTCACAGTCACGAGCACCCAGCCTCCTGTCAGTTCTCCAAGCTGGACTGGGGCATCTCTGCTCAGCTGCTTGCTGGGCACTGACCCAAGCTGGCACAGATGCTACCTACGTCCAAAATGGTGGCCGCCCTCTCTAAGCTCATTACAAGACGCTGCTGCAGGGGGGTCGGGGAGAGAGAAACGTGTCCCCTTTTCTTCTGCTCTAGGTTGGCAGGTACACTGTCCCCCACAGGGCTCCAAGCTGGCCCACACCAGGCTCTTCCTGCGTCTTTATTGCCAGTGGCTTGGGCTGCTGCAAACTCACCTCACTCTGGCAGGCTGGTCCTGAATTGTGTGTGTCCACGCCCTCCACGTACGTCCACGTTGTCTCTGATTTGTGTGGCATTTCCTCTTCTGTTTTCTCCCCAACTCTTCCCTAAGACTGCACTCTGTCCACTTCTTTGAAATCTGTTTCCCCTCAGACTAGAGCAGTAAGCTCCCTCCCTACTCTTGCATCTTGGATCTCCTCATTCTTTTTTATGTCTGAGTAATATTCCATGATGTGTAGCTACCACATGTTCTCTGTCCATGCATCAGCTGGTGGCAATCTGGGTTAACTTCTTTGCTTTGCTTTTGTGAATGGGGCTTCAAGAAATGGGAGAGTGCAGGATCTCCTTCGTGTGCTAATTGCATTTCCTTTGATACATTCCCAGAAGTGGGAGAGCTGGGGAACGTGGTGGATCTCTTTGTAGTTTTTTGGGGAACTTCCTCGCTGTTTTCTATACTGGTTGTGCTAGGTTTCAGTCCTATCCACAAGGTTGCTTTCTTTCTTTATTTCCTAGAGTTATTTATTTATTTGAATGTTACAGAAAGGCAGAGGCCGAGAGACGTCTTCTATCCACTGGTTCACTGCCTAAATGGATGCAACTGCTAGAGCTGGGCTGATCCGAAGCCAGGAGCCAGGAGCTTCTTCCGGGTCTCCCATGTGGGTGCAGGGTCCCAAGCACCTGGGCCATCCTCCACTGCTTTCCCAGGTCACAGCAGAGAGCTGGGTCGGAAGTGGAGCAGCTGGGACTCGAACTGGCAGCCATACGGGACGCCAGCTCAGCGGGCGGAGGCTTAGCCCACTGCAGCACAGCACCAGCCCCACCCACAGTGTTTTGTTGCCGTTTTTCTACATCCTCACCAGCATTTGTTTTTTGACTTTGGGATGGTAGCCTGTTTTTGCATGGAATGTTCAGTCCATTTCTACTCGAAGCAGTTCATTTTAGGGAAGGCCTGAAGGCTGTTTGCTGTTTGACTTCCACGGCCTCGTAGCCCTGGGGGCCTTCATCCCTGTGCTACTGCCGCCTTCGCTGTTTCATTGCGTTCTGTAGTGAGACGGCTGAACCCCCTTCTCATTGGCTCAGCTGTGTACTGTACCGTGGCTTTAGTTTTTTTTTGTTTGTTTTTGTTTTTGTTTTTTTGACAGGCAGAGTTAGACAATGAGAGAGAGAGAGAGAGAGAGAGAGAGAGAGAGAGAGAGAGAGAAAGGTCTTCCTTCCATTGGTTCAACCCCCAAATGGCCACTACGGCACTGACCCGAAGCCAGGAGCCAGGTGCTTCCTCCTGGTTTCCCATGCGGGTTCAGGGCCCAAGGACTTGGTCCATCCTCCACTGCCCTCCTGGGCCACAGCAGAGAACTGGACTGGAAGAGGAACAATTGGGCCAGAACCAGCACCCCAACCGGGACTAGAACCTGGGGTGCTGGTGCTGGCAATGGCTTTGTTTTTGGTTACTGCGAGGCTTCCTCCTGACACCCAAAAGCAAAAAGCAAAACCAGGCTGACCTGATGTGAATGAGCAGCAGCTAAACCTCAGTTACATAGAAAAGCTGCGTCTCTCTACAGCTCCCCCACCCCCCGCCGCCCCAGGCATCCATGGTGAAAGCTACATCTGCACACGTCGTGGGCCAAAAAGCATAGACTGCTCGTTTTCTGATGTGTTAGTGTCTTCCATCGTGTAGCGAACAACAGTTAGTGCCAGCTTCCGCAGTTGTCCACGGTGTGGACCCGTATCAGGGTCCAGCTTTGTGTTCCTCTCCCGTCCTATGGTTCAGTGTGAAGGCCTCCGTGCACGCAGGCAGGTGCAGCGGTGACAACTCCTAGCTTTGGTTTACCTGCGGCTGTGGCTTGAAGGTCCAGGGCCCTCCATGCTTCACACTGAAACTTGAACTTCAGTGCAGCAGGGGGGGGGGGGGGGGCGCGTTGAGGAGGCGGTGAGGCCAAGGCTGCACCCTCGCAGGGGGATGAGGGACTTCCTGGAAGGGCAGGAGGGCCCAGCGCACGTCCTCCACTGTGCGAGCATGCCACGGGAAGGCACCGTCTTTGTAGAGCTGGCTTTGGATTTGGATTTGGATGTGGTAGTTGGGCATTTTTTTAAGGGGTTACAGGCAACTTTGCAACACTCACATAGGTAGAACTGACCAGAGCAGGCCCCAGCCTTCCTGTTTCCTGATCATTTCTTTCTTTTTTTTTTTTTTTAAGATTTATTATTTATTTAAAAGTCAGAGTTAGACACAGAGAGAAGGAGAAGCAGAGAGAGAGGTCTTCCATCTGCTGGTTCACTCCCCAGTTGGCTACAATGTAAGTAAGCCAGGAGCTTCTTCCGGGTCTCCCACTTGGGTGCAGGGGCCCAAGGACTTGGGCCATCTTCTACTGCTTTCCCAGGCCAGAGCAGAGAGCTGGATCCAAAGTGGAGCGACTGGGATCAATCCGGCTCCCAGATGGGATCTGGCCACAGGAGGCAGCGGCTTTATGCGCCACACCACAGCACCGAGCCCAAACACTCCTTCTTGCCTGTCTTGTCTTTCATATCCCTGATTTTACGGAGCCTTCCTTTGAGGTATCAATCACGTACCGTGGACGTGACCCTGTGACGCGTCCCGCACACTGGTCTAGGTGCACACCTGTCTCTATGGAGCTCACTGTGTGAGAGCTGGGCTCAGGGAGGTGCAGATGCCCAGTGACACAGACACTGGATTCGGATCCTTTCTTTCTCCCTTGCTTTCCTCTCCCCACCAGGGCGTCTGCAGACCGAGGCCTGGGAGGCTGAGGGAGGGTCTGAAGCAGGCCCAGTGAGCCTGAGTAGGAAGTGCTGGCGTGGCTCGGGGCTGCTCCATCCTGGTTGCGTGGGTGCTGCTGGGGAATCAGAGCCCCAGAGACCCCACAGGGTGAGGGGCACAGGTGAGCCTGGATCAGAAGTGGAGCAGCCAGGACTTGAACTGGTGCCCATGTGGGATGCCAGCACTGCAGGTGGCATCTTTACCCTCCACACCACAGCGCTGGCCCCTCCTGACCAATTCTTAAAGGAGGCAGCACCTTAGAAGCAGAGGGGAGCCTTTACTCCACGCTGAACCTGCTGGTGCCTCAGTCTCAGAGTTGGCGGCTCCAGAACCCCTCCAGAAATGCCTGCGGTTGGCGTTCGCTTGGTTCTCACTGTCTTCCAGTTCCCTAGGGCAAGGGACCTGGGGGAGTGTGTGGCTTTCTGCCCGCTGTTTGACGGGCGCTTGGCAGGCTGTGGGTTTCTCAGTTGGCACTTCTTGGCCTTCTATGCCTGACGCCATCAGCCACTGCCCTCAGGCCCCCAGTCTGATGGTGAACTTAGTGGGGAGTGACGACGAACAGTGCCTTCCTCTTCCTCTGTGCTCTGCAGATGGGAACAGTGCGCCCCACGGGGTTTTGGGCGACGGAACTGTGTTGTGGCATCACAGTGCCAGTTGTGCCATCGTTTTGAGACCGATCATTCAGAGGTTAAAGAAACAGGAATGGAGAGTCGGAGTGTAGACGTTAGGAGGTCTTCGGAAGCCAGAAGTTACTGTAGATTTTCAACCAGAAAGGAAGAAGCCATTGAAACACCCTACCGGTGTTCATTTCTCAAAAAAATAAAAATCAGTCTCTGTCACCAATCTAAGCAAAATTGTTTATTGCGGCTGGTGCAGTGGTGCAGCAGGTTAACACGCTGACCTGAAGCGCTGGCATCCCACGTGGGTGACAGTTCAAGACCCGGCTGCTCCACTTCCCATCCAGCTCTCTGCTGTGGCCTGGGAAAGCAGAAGGTGGCCCAAGTCCTTGGGCCCTGCACCCACGTGGGAGACCTAGAGTTCCTGGCTCCTTCATCAGATCAGCCAAGTTCTGGCCGTTGTGGCCATTTGGGGAGTGAACCGGTGGATGGAAGACCTCTCTCTCTCTCTCTCTCTCTCTCTCTGTGTGTGTGTGTGTGTGTGTGTGTCTGCCTCTCCTTTCTCTGTGTAACTCTGACTTTCAAATAAATAAATCTTTAAAACAATTGTTTATTCAAACGCAGAGGTTCATGAGCAAACCCGTGTGGGCCGCCTCCAGCTGTGACTGGTCCATTTCCTGCTCTGACTTCAGAAGGAGCCATTGTCACACTCTAACTCCAATGCCTCCGTGGGGTGTACTGGTGACAGTTCAGTGCGCACATACAATGTGCCTTGATCAGGTCAGGGTGACTGACAGAGGCGTCTCCTCACACAGACATCATTCCTTCCTGCTGAACATGCAGCGTTGTTTCTAGGGGCTGTCTGGAGATACTCAGTGAGTTGTCAGCCACAGTCACCCTGCTGTGCTGCAGAGCAGTGGAAGTTCCCCCTCCTCCCCAGCTGCACCCCCCGGCCCCAGGGACCGTCCCGCCTCCCTGCCCCCCCCCCCCCACACACCTCTCCCAGGCTCTGGGAACCACTGCTCTCTTCCCTACTTCTTCACCTCCGCATGTGAGAACCTGTGCTATTAGTCGTTCTGCTAGGGCTTGTTATTAGATTTATTTTGGGAGCCAGCGCTGTGGGCTAGGAGGTTAAGCCACTGCCTGCAGGGCCAGCATCTCATATGGGCGCTATTCAAGTCCCAGCTGCTCCACTCCCAATCCAGCTCGCTGCTAGTGTGCCTGGGAAAGCAGTGGGCTCCTGCCACCCATGGGGGAGACCAGGAAGGAGTTCCAGGCTCCTGGTTGCAGCCTGGCCTCACCCCAGCCCTGGGTGTTAGGAGCATCTGGGGGATGAACCAGTGGAGGGCAGATCTCTGTCTCTCCCTGTCTGTCTCTCATTCTGTAACTCTGCCTTTCAAGTAAGTAAACAAACCTTGTAAAGATTCTTGTTTGAACGGCAGAGTGACGTCGAGAGGCAGGGGAGACAGACTGAGATTCCATTGGCTGGTTGACTTCCCAGATGGCCACAGTGGCTAGGCCCAGCCAAAGCCTGAAGCCAGCAGCTCCACCAGGTCTCCCACGTGGCCAGCAGGGGCCCGAGGACTTGGATCATCTTCTGCTGCTTTCCCAGGCACATTTGCAAGGAGCCAGATGGGAATGGGAGCAGCTGCGACTGAGACTGGCACTCTGCTGTGGGGTGCTGGCACCCCAAGCCGCTTCACCTGCTGTGCCACCATGCCGGCTCCAGCTGTGCCAGGTTGTTCCCCTGAACACAGTGTCCTCCGGTTCCTTCCAGGTCGCTGCAGATGACCGACTCCATCCCCTTACGGCTGAGTGATGCTCCTTGGCCCCTCTCATTTTCACTCTCCATTCATCCACTGATAGACCCCGGATCCTGCCTCTTTATTACTGTGAACAGTGCTGCGCTGGGCGTGTGCGTGCAGGCGGCTCTTCAACATACTGATTTTCCTTTGTTTTAAGATTATTTATTTGAAAGGCAGAGTTACAGCAAGGGAGAGAGAGAGACAGAGAGAGATATCTTCTGTCCACTGGTTTACTCCTTTAATGGCCACTATGGCTGGGGCTGGGCCGGGCCGAAGCCAGGAACCCAAAGCTTCTCCCACGTGGGTGCAGGGGCCCAAGCACTTGGGCCATCCTCCGCTGCTTTCCCAGGTGCACATGCAGGGAGCTTGATCGGAAGTGGAGCAGCCAGGTCTCGAACCGGTGCCCCATGGGATGCTGGTGTCATGGGTGGAAGCTTTGCCTGCTGTGCCACAACACCAGCCCCAACACAGGGATTTCAGCTCCTTTGGATACATACTGAGCCGTAGGGTAGCTGATTGTGTCGTGGTTCTATCTCTGGGTCTCTCAGCAGTGTCCGCACTGTTTCTCTCGTAGCTGTGCTGATTTCCATGCCCACTGGTGATTCTCTCTCCCCACGTTCTCACCAGCTTTTGTTGTTTACACCTTGTGGTGGTTATTATGGTTTTGATTTGCATTTTTTCACATACACGTTGGCCATCTGTAAATCCTCCTGGCTTTGTCCTTGATGTGTGTTTTTTCCCAACTTTGTTGAAGTCACTTGAGGGAAGATGTGTGGGCGTATTTCTGAGATCTTTGTTCAGATTCATGGATTAGCGTGTTAAGTTTTGTTTTAAAGTTATTTATTTGCAAGGCAGAGTTACAGAGAGGGGAGGTATAGGGAGAGAGAGCGAGGTCTTCCATCCGCTGGTTCACTCCCTAAAGGGCCACAGTGCCCAGGGCTGAGCCAGGCCAGAACCAGCCTTCATCCCGGTCTCCAATGTGGGTGCAGGGGCTTCTCCACGCACCTTAGCAGGGAGTAGCAGGGAGCAAATGGAACAACTGGGACTCTAACCGGCACCCATAAGGGATGCCGGCACTGCAGGTGGTGGTTTAGCCATAACGCCAGCCCTGGTGTGTCTGTTTTTGTGCCACTTCCATGTTGTGTTGGTTTGTCTGAACATATTGTAATGCCTCTCGTTTGTGTTTGTGTGTTTGTGTTTTTTGGCTTAGGATTGCTTTGGCCATTCAGGGTCACTCATGGTTCACACAGCTTACGGCAGGATTTTCCTGTTTCTGGGAGAAGCTCGTTGGTCTTTTCTGAGGAACTGCGGTGGCTTCGTGGTTACCTTGGATACTGTGGACATTTTGACAATGTCCTTCCAGTCCACAAACATGGATGGTCTTTCCTGTGTGTGTGTGTGTGTGTGTGTGTGGTTTTTTATTTGAAAGGCAGAGTTAGAGAGATCTCCTGGTTCACTCCCCAAATGACTGCAACAGCCAGGACCAGGCCAGGCTGAAGCCAGGAGCTCCACCCAGTTCTCCCATGTGGGTGCAGGGGCCCACGCACTTAAGCCATCCTCAGCTGCTTGCCCAGATGCATTAGCAGGGAGTTGGATTGGAAGTGTAGCAGCCTGGACTTGAACCGGCGCCCAAGTGGCCAGCACTGCAGGCAGCGCCTTAACCCCCTGTGCCACAGCGCTGCCTAATATGTTTTTACTTTAAAGACAGAGAAATCACTCTTCCGTCCACTGGTTTACTCCCCATGTGGCCTCTTCCCAGCACAGATCTCGGATGTGCTGACTCTTGGAGCTTTTGTGCGTGATGTAACCTCCAGGGAGACTCTCTGGGTTCACACTTCTCACTTAGCATCATGTTTTCAAGGTCCATCTGCGCAGTAGCATGAATCAGGACTCATTTCCTTTTATGACCGGGTAACTCTCCATTGTGTGGGTGGAGCACACTATTTTTCCATCAACCGGTGGAAACGGGGCTGTTGGCACTTTTAGCGATTACCAGTAATGATGCTGTGACGTCCGTATTTCAGTTCTGTTAAAAATTTCTTCCAGGGGCCAGCACCATAGCTGGTTAACTTCCACTTCCATCCCGTATTGGAGTGTGGGTTTGAGTCCCAGCTACTAGGCTTCCAGTCCGGCTCCTTAGTAAATGCCGGGGAAGCAGCAGCAGATGGTTCGACTGCTTGGGCCCCTGCCACCCACAGGGGGCCCCCTTGTGGAGTTTGGCCCAGCCTCGGGTGTTGGGGCCGTGTAGGGAGAGAATCGGCAGATAGACAATCTCCCCCTTCTCCTCTTTCTCCCTCTCTCCCTGCTCCTCTGTCCCCTCTTTATTTGAAAATCAGTTTCCATCTCCTAGGAACTCTCCAAGTGTTTGCCACAGCCAGAGCTGGGCCACTGTGAAACCAGGAGCTCCCTGTGGTTCTGCCTGGGGAGCCAGGACCCGCGTATTGCACCGTCACATGTTGTCTGTTGGAGCGCGTGTTAGCAGGAAGGTGGAATCGGAGGTGGAGCAGCAGGGACTCAGACCAGGGCGCTGGACTGTGGCCGTGCCAGGCAGTGATGGAGGCGCTGTGTCACATGCCTGCCCCCGTGTCTCGGTGTCCGTTCTTTGGGGTGGATACCTGGTGGTAGACTTGTAGGTCACCTAGTCACCACGTATAACTTTTTACAGATGGCCGTCCTGTCTTCCACAGTAGCTGCCCCATTTGCATTCCCACCAGCCACGTGGGAGGGTTCTGCTTTGTCTTCCTCACCGTCACTTGGCAGTACCCATTTTAGACAGGGGTTCCATTTGCCATGATGGCCAGGTTGAAGCCAGGACCAAGAACTCCACCGAGATGGTGTCCCCGTGGGTAGCAGGGATGCAGGTGCTTTGGGCGTCACCTGCTGACTTCCTGGCACATTAGCAGGAAGCTGGATCAGAATACAGACTAGCCGGACTCAGACCAGCACTGACACGGGGGGCGGGGTCCCCAGTGGTGGCTGAATCTACTGTGCCACAACACCTGCCCAAGGTCCCAGCTGGAGGGTGACTGGGCAGGGAGTGAGGAGTGGGGTCGGGCTGGGAACCCACATCCCCTGGCCTCTGTGTCTCCCCTTTGTTCCTTTTGGTCAAGGCACAGGAAATAGATTTTCCTTTGCCCATGAACTTGAAGTCGCCCCATGACCTCGCAGCTTTGTGGCAATGACAGCAGAGACGGGGATCCCGGGGAAAGTGCGCTCCTGGGAGCTTCCTGCCTCTCGTGGTCCAGGGCCAGGTGGGCACGTGCAGGCTCTGTTCAGGGTCTTCCCCGTGGTCGGTAGGAGAGGAGACGGGCACACAGGGGAGTGATCCACCGAGGCCTTGACCTCAAAGCACACCTGCCAGGTCCTGGGCTCAGGCTGTGCTCACTTGCTGCGCTGCCCACAGGCCTCTGCTTCCCCATCTGGGAAGCCCCTTGGAGTGCAGGTTTTCTGGGGTTCTTCCAAGCAGCCTGTCTCCCAGAGGCGGCAAAACTGAGGGCCTCCTATAGCCCAGAAACACATGGATGCAAGGGGGGACCCATCCTGGGGACCACTGGGGGCTCGGCTCACACCTATGGTAGCATTTGGAGAACAGAGGCTGTGGGCAGGATTGGGGTGCCGAGGTCACCACGTCACTTGGGGTCCACAGAACTCAGCCCTGTGCACACTGTAGACCTTGAGGCACACGAGCCCCTCTGCCAGCCGGGGGCCACCCCCAGCTCTGGGGGTCTCAGGGCTGCCATCTGATCACATTTTGCAGCGACTTTTTTTTTTTTTAAAGATTTGTTTATTGATTTGAATGTCAGAGTTACACAGAGAAGAGGCAGAGAGAGAGAGAGATCCTCCATTTGCCAGTGCACTCCGCAGTTGGCTACAACGGCCGGAGCTGCGCTGATCCGAAGCCAGGAGCTTCTTCCGGGTCTCTTACGCGGGTGCAGGGGCCCAAGGACTTGGGCCATCACCACTGCCTTCCCAGGCCACAGCAGAGAGCTGGATCAGAAGTAGAGCAGCCGGGACTTGAACCTATGCCCCAGCGGCTTTACCAGCTAAGCCACAGTGCTGGCTCCTGAAGTGACTCGAGGCAGGCCCATCAGGGAGGCACACGTGGCCCGGCCTTCAGCTGGGGAGGACAGTGCAGGGTTCTCGCAATCCCGGTCTGACTCAGAGCCGTGGGCTGTCCTTGCTGCCTGGGGCCTGCAGGCGGTCCTGCCTCTGACCCGTGCCCTCTGTAGTGGGCTCCGGCTCGCCCTGGGTCTGGAGAAACACTTTGCATTAACTGAGACCCCAGGCTGCCCACAGCAGGGCAGGTCACTAAGTCAGAGGCATCGCTGCCGAGGAGAGCCACGGCCGGGCGTGCATGAAGGGGAGCTGTGTCAGCAGAGCCTGGGGTCTCCCCGTCCCGGGTCCTAGTTCCTGCTGCGTGTTGGAAGGGTGTTGGTGACAGCCCAGGATGGACAGAAATGACCCCGGGCATGCCTGCAGAAGCAAACAGTGCAGTGGGAATCACAGTGTATCAGGATTATTTCCGGTGCTGAGGTCACGGGCGCTGTGCTTGTCGGCCTCCCTGTTCGGCTGTGAAAAGTGTGTCCTCTGGCTGTGCCTGCGCCCGTGACTCCCGTGCAGGGTGTGGGTGACGACTGGGTGAGGCTGGGTTGACGCAGGTGCCCTTGTTTCATGCCTGACGTGGCTCTCTGCGGGTGGCTTGTCAACACTCCAGGGACAGCTCGTGCTGATGGCTTTAGAGGCTCGTGGGGTGGAAAGTGCGGCCGCCTCATCGCGAGAGTATGGGCGAGCCGGGCTTCCTTAACTGCTGCTTCGAGGCTGCGGTGGAGGCATCACCCATAGGAAGCTGGGAGGTGTCGCTGGGGGGAGACTCGGAGACGCTCCTTCACCTTGGCTTGCACACCACGCTGCTGCCTGCTGCTCCCTCCTGAGGGCCGGCTGGCGCTCAGCCAGTTTCCAGTGCGCCCCCAGAGGCAGGCACAGAGCACAGGCCCGTGGAGCGTCCGTGTGCAGGCAGTTCAGCGCTCCCCGGGGCGGCGTGTGCCAGGTTTTCCCTGGGGGTCAGTGGTCGGCAGGGAGAGGCGATGTTGCCGGCTGTCGCCGTGACCTCAACCAGTGCACGGTGGCAGTGGGGCTCTCTGGGGAGGGCCCTCTTCTTCCCTTTTTATATCACAACTTCGTATTGTAAAATACTTGTCGGTGGTAGATGCTGGAGTTTGCTGTTGGTTTTTTGGGGGGTTGGCAGGTGTAGTGAAGATACAAGCTCTCCTGTGGTTTGCAGACTGGTCTTAGGTTTGTGAGAAGGTGAGCGGTCAGACGGCCTAGACTGTGGTCTGGGGTCAGCAGGAACGTCTGCCTCACAGGTTGTGAAGTTCACGCCGCGCTCCTGCAGCCTCCGGTCGCTACAGCCTGTGTGCCTGGCACGCTTCCATTCAGCACATAGCGCATCCTGCACCATCACCACCAGGTGGCGCTACCTGTGTGTGGGAGCTGCTCCTCTTCTAGATGCCAAGCCTCGAGCTGAACTCGACAGTATCTCCACCCAGCGACACCCACGGTGCGGACGTGGACAGAAACAGGCTGTGATCCTGCCCAGCAAGGTAGGGGGACGCCTGTGTGGGTGCAGAGGGGCGTCCCAGGAAGACCGGACTGGGAGCGTGGGGCTGCTTGGAGAAGGTGCAGTCTTAGGTGGGTTTTTGAAGCACAGGGGTTGAGGCAGAGGTGGAGAAGGCTCAGAGGAGCGGAAGGCCATGGCCAGGGTGGGAACCACAGGCGGTCAGTGGGGTGAGAAAGGCTCTGAGGCGTGGCCTCCCCTCTGGGAACCGATTGGGCTCCGGCGACTTCCCCCGGGGCTCCTGCAGGTGTTCAGTCAGGGCTGTCTGGCAGTGTGTGAGCAAGGAGCTGCTGCTCTGCGAGGTCTCCTGTCCCCGCCCCGGCTGCACCCTTCTCATCTGTAAGGTCAGTGGCCCGTGCGAGCCCAGCTGCACTGCTGTGGGCCCCTGCTGACACCCCACCCAGCACTCCTTGTCCTGGAGATGCCGAGGGCCCAGCAGTGGCCCCTCGAAGCCCGGAGCTGGCTGTGTCCTTACAGCAGTCCCTCTGTCCTGCTCTGTGCAGGACGAGCCCTGTGTACTTACTCTGTAACTGCTACCCTCCGTGATGTGGAGTCACCAATGCAGAGTTCGGTGAGCGGGTACCAGGCAGGGGCAGTGGGGCCACAGAGATGGGCTCAGGATGCTGGGTTCTGGTGGGACAGCACTGCTGCTTGAGGATGCTGTGATCCAACGGGAGACGGAGGTGAGCGTCTTCCCAGAGGGGCCGGAGTCTCAGGAAGCTCCCGCATCTGGCCCTTGGGGACAGAAAGGACTCTGTCCTGGGGCTACGGGAGGGCAGTGTGGCTGAGGGCAGAGCAACACCACGGCAGGCCCAGACAGGACTTTCTGTCCAGCTCCGGGTGAACAACAACAAAAAGGAAGTTGCGGGAGCAGTGGATGGGTTGGAGCAGGTGCGGGTGTAGATGGTGGGTAGCAAGGCCAGAACAGTGGCCAATCGGTGGAGGGCCTTGACTGACAAGCCCAGGAGTAACAGTTCTTTTTAAGATTGATTTATTTGAAAGAGTTACACAGAGAAGAGGAGGCAGAGAAAGAGAATGGTCTTCTCTCTTGCTGGTTCACTCCCGAATTGGCTGCAACGGCTGGAGCTGCGCTGATCTGAAGCCAGGAGCTTCCTCTGGGTCTTCCCATGAGGGTGCGGGGGCATGAGGGTGCGGGGGCCCAAGGACTTGGGCCATCTTCTCCTTTCCCAGGCCAGAGCAGAGAGCTGGATCAGAAGTGGAGCAGTCAGGACGCGAACTGGTGCTCACGTGGGATGCCAGCAACACAGGGGCTGGCTTCGTGCCCTGTGCTGCATCGCCACCCCCTGGCCCCGCAGGGAGTTACTTTAGTTGTATTTGGGATTTGCTAAGTTCTCTGGGGACTGATCCAGGCTCCAACTTGGGATGAGACGAAAGAGCAGGGCCACGGGGTGTTCAGGATGCAGGTCCATAGACCACGGGCGGGTTGGAACCCAAACGCCTGACCGGGTTGTGAGAGGCACCTCCGACTTTGGGCATTGAATCCTGGCTCCAGGAAGTGAGCCATGGTGTAGGCTGTCAGGTCACACATGCAGGACTGCAGGGGCCCCTGCTGGGGTACCCTCTGACCTCCCTGCTCTTTCCCCAGGGCAACAAGGAGACTCTGGCGCTAGCTTGTCCTGAAGACACAGCATCCTAGCCTCCACGGTCAAGTAGGTGTCATGGGCACTGTCTGCCTGCAGGGGGTGGCCTGGGGCAGCAGGAGCAAGGTCCGCCTACCTGGGGAGAGGCCTGGGGCAGGGCCAGGTGTCAGCGGCCAGGGCAGGTGGGTGGGGGCCTGGAAAGCCAGGTTCAGAGCGTGGCCCTCACCTGGGAGTGAGAGGTGGGGAAGCTGGTTTTTCAGAAGCTGAGGAGGGGGCTGTGTCTCTCGAGCAGGTGCCAGGCCCGGAGGTCAAGGTGAGACTGGTGTCTTTGCTGCTGCTGCTTCTGTTCACCTTTCCTGTCATCCCAGGGGCAAACAGGAAGTCAGTGCTGGTGCCAAGTACCGGTAGCCGAGAGCGTTTTGTAGACTGTGTAACGGGGAGGCCATTCAGGAAGCCAGCCGCTGCTGTGCACCCTCGGGAGGGAGCACCTGTGGGCTCCTGGAGGAGGTTAGGGGACCTAGCTGATGGCCGGAAGCTGCACCCTCCAACCTGGCAGGAGCACGGAGCTGCAGGGGCCCCAGGGGAACTTGTTGGGGGCCTCAGGGCATGGACTGCAGACCCTCTGCAGTGAAGCTTTGGAGCTTCCGGGGTCAAACTGTGGGGGCCTTGGAGCTGTGCACCCTGGTCCTGCACTGAGCGGTTCCCAGGGATGTATTCCCCTCCCGGGTCCCAGACAGGATAGGAGAGGGACTGTCAGCTTGGGCAAGGTACCCTGCATGTCTCCAGTGCCCTCTTGCATAGGGGTGAGATCAACGTGGGGCCCTGGGCTCTGTACTGTCTGTGGGGGATGGAGCCAGGCTGAGTTTAATGCCCTCTTTCACAGGACAAGGCGAGCAAATTTGAGAACAGGTACCCTGGCTGGACTCCTGCGAGCTGCGGCTCCACTGTAGCAGAGTGAGCCGGCCTCCCTGGGGAGCAGGCCTAGAACAGAAAGCTCAGGTCCTGCGGGAGTGAGGCTGGGGTGGCTGTGTGAGCCTGGCCCCGAGGCGGCTGCTCTGTGGGTGGGAATCCCTGCGAGGTGAGTGCTTTCCCAGGCACCGGGAGGAGCCTGATGGGTGGGGCTGTTAGCGAGGAGGAGGACAGGGTCTACACTCAGCCCCGGTTGTGGGCCTTGGTCTTTTGGAGAGAGACAGAGACAGACAGGTCTTCTCTCCTGGGTCACTCCCTAAATGACAGCAACAGCTGGAGCTGGGCCCATCTGAAGCCAGGAACTTCTGTTCTCCCAGGTGGGTACAGGGGCCCAAGCACTTGGGCTGTTTGCTGTGGCTTTCCCAGGCCCTTAGCAGGGAGCTGGATTGGAAGTAGAGCAGCTGGGCCACAAACTGGTGCCCACAGGGGCTGCTGGTGCCACAGGTGGCGGCTGTAACCTACTGGCCCCCGGGCCTTGTGCGTGGCTCCTGCCCAAACCTACCAGATCCCGAGCAGGGCAGACAGAAGGCAGCTGGGGGCCAGCTTCCTGGAAGCTGAGGGAGAAGGCTTTATCGGCTCCACTTGACCTAGGAACCAAAGGAGGCTGGAGGCTCGGCCAGGATGGGGCCCGGGAGGGAGTGCGCCTGCACCCTGAACCTTACGTGGAGGACCGCCTGGTGCTGAAAAGGGTGGCCAGCACCCTCACCAACCGGAGCATCGTGACGGCTGTGCTGCTCCGGGCCAGCCCCGCCGTCGGCAGAGGACTCTGGCACCGCAGGTGGAGGTGAGTCTCACTCGGCCTCACGTCGCTGCTTTCCCTGCGGGCTTTGTCCTGTTGCACACTGATGATGCTGAGGGGTAGAGAAGTGCTGGGACCATCGGGTGGTGTGGTCCCAAGTCCTGGGAGGCAGGGACTACACGCATCGGGGCTGACACTGCGGGCCAGCATGTGGGCCGTGGAAGCTCATTGCCAGAGCCTTGTGGGCTTGTCTGAGCTGAACAGCTGTACGTGGGGCTGCCCGATGCCAAGCTGCTGGGGAGGGGGAGCCGTTTCTGGGGCCTGCCTAGAGTGAGGCCTAGGACTGCGTCAAGCGGGGGCTTCCCTGCCAGACAGGCACACGTACGTGCAGGTGGAGCCCCGCATGTGCAGTCCCAGGTGCTGGTGTCTGCCCAGGGAAGAGTCAGGAAGGCGGGCTCCTACTGTACCAGATTCTGGACACAGCACCGGCGTCCTGCTCCGCCCCACACTCCTGTTCTCTGCAGCCGTGTGTGGCCTCGGCGCTCAAGGACACGGGACCCTGGGGATGCCTTCCGTGTGGCTGTGCGGCACGGCCTCTTCCCCAGCTACGGGCCCCGCCTTTGAGCTGAGCGGTCCGAGTCTCCTCTGACCCCTCGTCCGGCAGACCTGCAGGGAACAGAGGCTCTGATCAGTGTCCCCACAGCCTCCAGTGACAGAGGAGGGGCCTGGATGCATGAGAGGGCTGCAGCCCCCACCCCGCCCGAGGCCAGCAGGACCTGGGATGCGGGGGAGGCTGAGCAGACGGTTTCTCCTCCAGTCCACGTGCCTCTTGTCCTTCCAGCCCGGGTTCTCAGAGAACAGGAGGAGGGGTCCCCTGAGACTGCCCATGGCCCTTCTGTGACCCACTTCCTCCTCCCTGGCCGCTGCTCCAGAACACCGGAGTCACACAGTGGCCCAGCAGGTCCCGTCTGTGCCCACCCACTAGACAAGATGCCCTGAGGGAGGGACGGCACCCCCCGCTGCTGCCAGACCAGGGCCCTCCCCGCCACCCCGCCCTCCCCTGGCAGAGGTGGAGTGGTTCAGATCAGCTCAGGTTGACCCGGGTCCAGGCCGCACCCAAGGACTGGGCTTTCTCCTGGCTCGAGGGAGCCTCTGCTGGGTGTGACTGCAGGCCCAGCTTCCAGACCGTGGAACTGGATCCTGGGGACAGTTTAGAAGCCACAGCAGTGGGAACCGGGGCTGGCGGGGTTTCAGGCATGAGAACCCCTTCTGTGAGGCCACACCTCTGTGAGCAACAACTTGTCCACTGTGTGCTTACCGTTCAGACTCCTAACGGGCACCAGGAACAGCTGAGGGAGAGAAAACATCACCGTGGGAGCAGAGCCTTTGGGCTTGTGCCGTTCTCATCCCAGGGGTTCAGCCCCAGCCTCTCACGCCTGAGAGCCTGACCCTGAGGACTCCCCTGTGGGGGTGGTGGCTTCCTGGTCCTCGGTCTGAGCACTGGGGGGCAGGGAGCCAGGCCCGGGTCACCTGAGCTCTCGCCTTGGATCAGGACACTGCTGCCTGGAGCACACCAGCGTCTCCCTTTCCGGCCTGGGCTCTTTGTTCCTTTGCAAGGAGGTGGCTGGTGGCACCAGCCGGGAACAGAGGCGGCGTGGGAGGCCCGGCCAGCACTGTCCTCCCTCATGTCCTCGGGAGACAGGTTTTAGCCGGTGGTGCCTCCCCGGGCTGCTGTAGAACATCCCCCAGGGCGGCAGACCTCACCGTCTCAAGCTCTAACTGTTCTTCCTTCTCCCAGTCTGCTTCCTGCACCATCTCCGAAGAGTGAGCGCATGGACGTAGGACGCCGACCCGGCCCGCACCCCAGCTCCCTCCTCAGGCCTGCAGTGAGCACAGCCTCTCCTGGCCCCCTGCCCACAGGACTCACCTGGGCAGTGCCTGGAAGGTGCTGTGTGGTTCACAGAGTGTCCCCTGTCACGTGAGCAGCGACAGCAACTTGCAGAGGGGCAGGCAGTGGGACCGCGGTGGGGAGGGGGCAGCTCCTTGTTTTCCCGGCTCCGACTCGGGGTCCTGCGAGAGGAGACGTGGATGGCAGCCTCGCCTTTGCCCTAAAGATTCTGAACACTGGGTTACTGTGTTCTTTCTGCCAGAGGTTTTATTTTAACTTGTTTTAAAAAAAGTAAATGTTGGGAGGGCTGGTATGGGGGAGGAACCGCTATAATCCAAAGTTGTGCTTATGAAATTTAAATAAAAGCCTTCTATTAAAAAACATAAATGCTGATAATAAATGTGATCTGGTAGACAAAGATTTCAAAGCCTGGGACCCTCCAAGGGCATTGGCCGTGGAAACCAGCCCGGTCCTCCTCCCGTCTTGAGTCGGCCATCAAGTCTCCCGAACAGAAACGCCCAGGCTGGATGGCTTCCCTAGTGAGTTCTTCCAAACTTCGAAGGAAGAACACACACCAGATCCCCTGAAACAAAGACTAGAACGAACCCAAGCAAAAAAACCCTGACGGAGAGAAACCTCCAAACGCATTCTGAGTCCAGCAGGGCCTTGATGCCCAGACTAGACAAGGACACGAAACAAACCAGGCGAGCATCACTGGTGACATAGATGGAAAGATTCTCCACAAACACACCAGCCAATCACAGGCAAGACCGTGTCTGGAGCATCCCCGGGTCAAGGGGGATCTCACCCATGGGTGCAGCGATGGCTCAGCGTTCACAAACCAGTGCGATTCATGTGCAGCGCCACCAGAACGGAGGATAAAAATCCTAGAATCATCTCGGTAGACATAGAAAAAGCATTCAGTACAATTCCTCATGCGTTCATGAAAAACCTGAACAAATTACAGGGGCAACATCATAGTGAATGGGAAAAAGCTTAACGCATTTCCTGTAAGATCTGGACCCAGACAATGAGGTCCACTCTACCTTTCTTATTCAGTATAGCACTGGAGTCTTGCAACAGTTAAGCAACGTAAATAGATGAGATGCCAACAGACAGGAGAGGAAGAAGTAGAAGTGTTCCTGTTTGCAGTTGATTTGATTGTATAGACAGAAAACCTTAAAAACTCCCCAATGACTCCGAACTGATAAATTCAGTAATGCTGCGGGACACAAATCAGCACAAAAAGTCTGCAACTTCTTTTAAAGATTTATTTATTTATTGCAAAGGCAGAGTTACAGAGAGGCACAGAGAGAGAGCAAGATCTTCCATCTGCTGGTCACTCCCCAAATGGCGTGACAGCAAGAGCTGGGCTGATCCAAAGCCAGGAGCTTCGCCCAGGTCTTCCACGCTGGTGCTTGGGTCCCTGCGCCCATGTGACAGAGACCCAAAAGAAACTCCTGGCTTCGGATAGCCCAGCTCCCGCTGTTGGTGGCCATTTAGGGAGTGAACCAGCAGATCGAAGACCTTTCTGTCACTCCCTCTCTCTGCAACTCTGCCTCCCCAATACCTAGAAAAGTTCTTAAAAAAACAAACTGTTCACACTACTCAAAGCTATTTACACGCTCCGTGCAGTCCCCATTGAGATGCCAGTGCATTTTTCACACAAGAAGCGAAAACAGCCCTAAAGCTCATGGAAGCAAACACACCCTGAACGACTCAAGCAACCTGCAAGACCTGCTACAGGGCGGTTACCAATACCAGTACCAGGCTGCTTAGTGCGACACACACCGGGCCCACGTGCTGCCGCGGGCGGAGCTGCTGCTTCCAATGCTGACATCCCGTATCAGAGCGCCTGTCTGGATCAGAGCTACTTCGCTTCTCAGCTCCCTAATGTGCCAGGGAAGGCAGCAAAAGGGGCTCCGATACCTGGGCCCCTGCCTCCCCACGAGTGACCAGGATCGAGTTCCTCGCTTCAACCTGATCCAGCCCCAGTTGTGGGCATTTTGGAGTAAACCAGCAGATGGAACAAATATTTACCCCTGACCTCCGCCTTTCAAATTAGTAAGAAACCAAACTAAACAGTACATAAACCAGCGGAGCAGACCACAGTCCCTGGAAACGAACCTCCGCCTCTAAAACCAACTCATTTTCCACAAAACAAAGCGCAGTCTTAGAGTGCTCCTGGGCAGAGTGGACAGGATACAGGTGACGGCTCCGGGCCCCCTCTCTTGCCCTACTCAAGCATCAGTTCAGAATGGACCGAGTACGAACCCGTGAGCTCTGAAAGTATGAGACTACTCAGGACAGACAGAAGCCCCTTGGCTGCCATCATAGGTGACAACATTTTCAATATAAAATTTCAAAGCAAACAAAAGCAACAATAGAAATTGGGACTTTTAATCAGACTTCTGCACGGCCGACAACAGCTAACTGGCTGAGATGGTATTTGCAGACGATGCATTTGACAAAGGATTGATATCCACAATATACAAAGAACTAAGAAGAAAAAGCCCAGTTAAGAAATGGGCAAATGATCTCAATGGACAGTTCTCAAAGAAAAATGGCCAACAAACAGGAAAAAAAGTTTCATTACCAGGGAAATGCAAATCCAAACTGCCCTGAGATGCCGTCTCACTACAGTTAGCGTGGCTGTTCACAGAAACACACACAGTACTGGTGAGGATGTGGAACACAGGGGCTGCTAGGAGTGCAGACCGTGGTCATTACGTGGGACAATCTGGAGACCGTAGCGCACATTACAGTTGCCCTGCCCTGGGAGCCTGTATTCCACTTCTGGGCAACCATCTGAAGGAAGAGAAACTCGTGCACCAGAGGCGGCCCCGGCCCCACGCCCACCGCAGCGCTGTTTCCGAGGGTCGGCACACGGCACCATCCGGGCCCAGCGATGAGGAATGCGGAGCAGGACTGGCTCTGGACACGGGGCTGTTGTTCACCCATGAAACACGGAAGGCAGACGTTCACAGAACGCCACTGTGCAAGCGATAAAAGCCAGACAGGAAAACGCTGCGATCCGTTCTTAGATGCAGACATTTTTAGAGAGATCTTAGAACACTGATAGTAGGGGCTGGCAAGGGGGGCAGTGAGGAGAGAGATTTGGTAACAGCAAAATAGTTAGATCAAAGAAGCAAGTTCTAGTCTTCGACAGTGGGCTGACTTGTTTCCAAGAACGTATTCTGTACTGGGTGAAGAACCGGAACAGGGCCAGCGCCGCGGCTCAATGGGCAAATCCTCCACCTGCGGCGCCGGCACACCGGGTTCTAGTCCCAGTCGGGGCGCTGGATTCTGTCCCGGTTGCCCCTCTTCCAGGCCAGCTCTCTGCTGTGGCCTGGGAAGGCAGTGGAGGATGGCCCAAGTCCTTGGGCCCTGCACCCGCATGGGAGACCGGGGGAGGCTCCTGGCTCCCGGCTTCGGATCAGTGCGGTGCGCCAGCCACAGCGGCCATTGGAGGGTGAACCAACGGAAAAGGAAGACCTTTCTCTCTTTCTCTCACTGTCCACTCTGCCTGTCCCCCCCCCCCAAAAAAAAAAAAAAAAACTGGAAGAGGAGCGGACAGGCTTCCTGGCATTGCTGACTGCCAGATTGGATCACGTTGTGCTGCACAGACAGGTTGAAACGTTGCCTTTCAAAATGGACAAGTATTTCCTTTTCTTCACCTTTCAAAATTAAAAAAGTACAGATACTGCATAATGGAATTCTAAATGGTGTTCAAGGAACCTACAGTATGGCTAGAAAAAGAAAAGCTACAAGAGCAGAGAACAGTATTAGAATGACAGAACGCACTAAATGTATACGCTGTGCTGTGAGGAGGGACCCAGGGAGCCCAGGTCAAGATGCCAGGGCACAAGCCGTATCCCGGGACGTGACGACAGTGGGAAAGGAAAGGCCATCTCGGGTCGTCACATGCCGGACGTTGCCCTCTGGGCTGACACAGCTGAGTGCCATGAACTGAATGACAGGACGGACGCTTAGTGGTCACAGTTCTGTGTCTAGGAGTCAGCCGTGAGGCTGGGCCTTCCCTCTGCAGGTGCTAGGGCAGGGCCTGTCCCGCTCCCGTCTCCTAGGAGCCCCAGACAGCCCCGGCTGTGGCAGCAGAAGTCCAAGTTCATGGCTCTCTCCCTGTCTCTGCGCATCTCCTGGCCTCTGTGCACATCTGTGTCTGTCCAGATCCCCTTTTCCTAAGGACTGGAGTCACACTGGGTAGGGCCCAGCCCAGGCTCATTTTACCTTGGCTGTATCTAAAGGATTCTTTCTTTTCTTTTTTTAAAAAATATTTATTTATGTGAAATGCAGAGTTACAGAGATGCAGAGGCAGGAGAGAGAGAGAGAGAGAGAGGTCTTCCACTTGCTGGTTCACTCCCCAGTTGGCTGCAATGGCCGGAACTGCACCACAGCAGAGCTGGATCAGAAGTGGAAGTGGAGCAGCCGCAACTTGGACCGGTGCCCATATGGGATGCTGGTGCCACAGGTGGCGGCTTCACCGGCTAAGCCACAGCGCCAGCCCCCTAAGGATTCTCTTTCCCAACAAGATCACGTTCTCAAGTACTGGGGGTTCTGTGCTCAGGGTACCTTTTCAGGGGGGAACGTAATTCAGTCCACGATTATAACCTTACACTGACAACATTGTACAGATGGAAGACAAAAGTGATTAGGATTCTGGAATGTACAGAAATAGTGATTATCAAAGGGTAGGCAGAAGGAGGTTTGTGGTGATAGAGTATTTCTGTATCACAAATAGTTATTCATCTACAAATGATACAAAAGAGCACAGAATTCCACACAGTGGGACAGTATCCATCTCTTGACTAGGATATTGTACACATAGCCACAGGGAGAAGAGGGTGACGGTTCTGTATGGGACCTCTGTCCTATCTCTGAAATTTCCCATGGATCTGTATTTTCAATAAAGATGTATGTGTGGCCATTCATTACAACACAATTTAGAAGAGTCCCCTTCTCTGGAAAGAAGAGGCAAGGTGACACAGAAGAATCCAGAGAACAATGCCTTCAGAATGCTGAAAGAATGATTTCAACCTGGAATCTTCTACCCAAATTACCAAGAATAAAGGAACAGTAAAGACACTTAGAGATGTATGAAGTCCCAGGAAAACCCCTCTGTGGGTCTCTTTCTAAGAAGCGACCTGAAGATGTACTCCATTGAAACCACAGAGGGCGACAAAGCCTCCAGGAGTCAGGAATTCCACCGGGGGGAGGAAGAATAAACTCCCAGAGAAAGAGCAGAGCCGACCCTGACGGACCAAAGGCGTTCATCTAGCCGGGCACTACGGCTGTGATGGAAGCCCCGGGGCTCCTAGGGAGGCTGGGGTCCTCCATTTGTGGAGCCCCTGGCATAGATGACACACCTCGCTCTTGGTCCTTCCTGCTCTCAGCAACTTAACCTCTCCTAGCTCATTGCAGGATCCTAAATGGTAAAATGCAGCCAGCGCTGTGGCCTAGTAGGCTAAGCCTCTGCCTGCAGCCCCGGCTTCCCACATGGGCTCTGGTTCGTGTCCTGGCTGCCCCTCTTCCAATCCAGCTCTCTGCTAATGGCCTAGGAAGGCAGTGGAAGATGGGCCAAGTGTTTGGGCCCCTGCACCCACGTGGAAGACCTGGAAGAAGCTCCTGGTTCTTGGCCTTGGATGAGCCCAGCTCTGGCCATTGTGGCCATTTGGGGAGTGAACCAGTGGATGGGAGACCTCTCTGTCTCTCCCTCTCTCTGTAACTCTGCCTCTCAAATTAATCAACAAAATCTTAACAACAACAACTACAACACGCATATGAGAGTCACATTCATCACTAGGGCCATAGGGAGTCGTAACAGGCAGCTGGGCGGGAGGAGGATCCCTTCATCAGCTGGCCTGGCTCAGGCCGAAACCAGTTGAGCGGCTCCTTCCCCCACAGCAGCATTTAGGAGTGGAGTTGACCCGGATGCAAAGTGGGGTGGGTCCCATGAATGAGAAACCCCCCGGGGAGCCTTGGGGTCCTGAGAGCCAAGGAACACAGAAGCAGTTACCAAGGGCACCGGCTCCCAGCAGGGGCACGCGGCAGCTGTGCCGAGACCAGCTGAGCCCAGAGCACAGCGTGCAACTGGGCAAACCTCTGAGAGCTCACTTAGCAGGCGCAGCGGTTGTCCCAGAAGATTCTGCTGCACGAGATACCTAGTAACCCAGACAGAACAGCTTATCAAGGCTGAGCTCTCGGGGCCGGCGCTGTGGCATAGTGGCTACAGCTTATACACAAAGCTCCTCCTGTGGGTGCCCCTTACCACCCAGAGGTCCTTCCACAGGAAGTCTCCTTGCTGGTGCAGATCCAGTTTCTGGGGCTCCTTTGGGTCTTGAACCTTGGAGAGCCCCGCACACAGAGCAGCAGAGCCCCTGTGCACAGGACAGAGGGGCCCGCACTGCCACTGCCCCTCCCCTGCAGACAGAGGCCCCGCAGCTGAGTCCCTCGCAGGCTCCACCTCCCAGTAAAAACCCTTTCTCCCGCCCCCGTGCAGACAGCACCTGGCTCACCTGACAGCCTTCTCAGCTCGGGCCACAGGAGCCTCCATGGAACCTCCTGCCCCGCTCTGCTGAGGGACGCGGAGCCACTGGGGACACAGAGGGCTTGGGGGACCGGCAGTCAGTCCCCGCCCCGGGAAGTCCCCAACCAGGATGAGATTCTGGCCTCGGGATTCTTCTCCCTCTCCCGGGCTCTCCCAGGAAGGGAGACGAGTGGTGCACAAGTGAAAATGGAACAACAGAAATCAAATGAACAGAAATCAAAAACCAAAAATGAACAAACTCTGTACCCGTTACCAACAGAAAACATGAACCATATCAACTACACCAGACCAACAACGGAGACTGTTCTATGGAGTAAGATGTTAAAATGAGAAAACACAAAATGAAAACAAATGGTGGCAGGAAACTAAATAAAATGGAAAAAGGACAAAGTCATCAAAATGGAAAAAGAAAAAACCAATTTGACAACACGACAGCAGCAGGATGGGATTCGCCCTCCGGATTCCTCCCCCTCTCCAGGGCTCCCCCAGGAAGGGTCAGCAGGGCTGACGTCTGGGAGACCCCGAGCTGACACAGATCAGCTCTCACGGCTCTGACTACCTGAGCACAAACAAAAAGGAAACCAACAGAAATCAAATGACAGAAATCAAAACACAAAATGGACAAACTCAGCTCACATCACCAACAGGAAACATGAAGTAAATGAATTCAACTAGACTCACAACTGAGACTAAATCTATGGAAACAGTTCAAAGTGAGAAAACACAAAAAAGGAATAAAGCATAAAGAACAAAATTCCAAGAACCTGAACTGTAATAACAACCAAAGCAGACGGCCTCACAGTCTTATTTAAAAAAAGGAATAAAAATGAGAAAAAAAAAAACTGAAAGTGAACAAAAGGAAACACAACCATTGGAGAAAATATAAAGAACAACCACAAACTAGAGGAAAGCCAAGGGAAAAAGTGAAGAAAAAATCCAAATGGAAATGAAATATCCTAGGAAATAAATAAGGAAGGGAAAAGACTATGAATGCTGGAGGAAATCAAAACAAAATAAAAAAAGAATAAACAAAACGGAAAACAGAAAAAAACAAATGTGACCAAAACAGCAGCAGCAGGAGGAACAAAAACCAAACAAGGGAAACACAGGCAGCTGTTCCCAGCCCCAGGTCACCGGGACAGCGCTTCCTGGGCAATGACAGAACCCAGCCCAGCCAAGGCTCTGTGCAGGCAGCGGGCATGACCTCACAATGGCGCCTTCTGATGTCAGAGCAGGAAACCGCAGCAGGTGCTGCCCTCTGCTGGTTTGCACAGGAACCTTTCCACTTGAGGAAGACAAAGACTGCACAATTCTTTCTCAGGCTGAAGAGAGTGATATTAGTGTTTTGAGAAATTAAACCCTGTAGGGTATTTCAAACCCTTTTCATTTTTTGTATTAGCATCTTTCCTAACATCTTCCTTTTGAAGACTCAGAACATCCACTCCTTCTCTTCACCCCCTGAATGATCGCTCTCCAACCATGGCGCAGCGTCTCTGGCATCGCCACGCTACATAACATGTTCTGTCACTCAAGACACTGGTGCTGCGACAGAGCTGTAAAGCCACGGCTCACGGGGCCTGCGTCCCGTGTGAGTGTCTGTTCATGTCCCAGCTGCTCCACTGTTTTTTTTTTTTTTAAAGGGATTGATTTATATATTCGAAGGCAGATGGAGAAGGCCAGAGAGAGGGAGACAGAGAAGGTCCCCATGTTAGCACCACAAACTCTGTGCACAGCAGGAGCCACAGCAAACAGAACTGACCTGGCCCATCCCACAGGCTACCAGTTTGCAAGCTGGTGGGGAATCCTTTTCCTACAGAGGCTGTGGTGGTGGTGGTGGGGGGGTTCTGCAGGTCCTGGTGTCCCGGATCTCAGAGGAGACCCCAGCACAGCCTCTGTCTGCCCTGAGGACTCGCCTATGGGCTCGTCCACTGCTGGGAGCTTCGCAGCCATAACCTCACTCACTCTGGCCCCAGCCTGGGAGGGGGATGACCACCACCATTTCTCAGTGTGGGGGAGGGGGTCAGGTCCATACGGGATCCATATGGGACACCCAAGGAGGCAGGAGTCCCGGCCTGGGTGGAGCCCATAGGCCCAGAAAGGGAAGACGGCCATGAGCGACCACTGGGGTTCCCTGTGGGAGGGGCAGGAGGGGGCAGAGGGAGTTTCAGGTCCTCACAGCCTGGCTGCTCCTGGGTCCCCCTGAGGACAGAGAAGTGGAGAGAGAGCCCCAAATTCAGCTCAGGGCCTCCCCCAGGGGAGGGACAGAGAGGCACAGAGCAGGGGCCGAGAAGGTCAGCTCAGCAGTGCCTGCCTCCCTCCTGGGCCTGCACTCAGCACTGCCCAACAGCACCTCTCCAGGGCCCCAGCAGGGGGCGCTCACTCCATGCATCCAGGTCTCAGGGCTACCTGGGGCCTGGTACCCTGCCTCCCTGAGCCTTGGGCCCTGCATTCGGCCTGCCTTGTTCATGGGCGTGGAATCAGGGCTGGACATGGCCTGGAGACGTAGTGGAGATGTGATGGACAGAAGCCTGACCCCGGGCCTGACGTCCCTTGCCCGAGTCCCTTTACCACGGGAAGGCCCCACTCTGCCCCTGATAGCCAGTGATCGTCTGCCACCCTCCTGACAGGGTCAGCCCCAGGGCTCCTGTCTCCCCCAACCACAGACACCGTGCAGTGTCCTCCCTTACCCACGCCCACTCTGAAGCTCTAACTCGGTTGGTGCAAAGGACCAGGGGCAGAGGTGGCAGCAGATCCCCTCCCTGGTTGCCTGGTCAGTGCCCAGGGCTGTGACCGCTGTTGGCCCTGTTCTTCCCCTGCTCCAGCCTCCTGGGGGGGGCGCTCCCGGGCAGAGGCACCAGGGTCCGTCTGCCTTGTCCTCCTATGGCCAGGGCTGGGGGTCTGGGCCACGCCCCCACACCACAGCCACAGGTCTGCCTCAGGCTGGAGGGCCAGACCCCAACCCGCAGGAGTGGTGGAGGTGCTGCCAGCGCCTCCTCACTGACGGACAGGGCCGTGTCGCTGCAGGGGCCGGCATCGCGTGCAGACTGCAGGATTTAAGCTGGCAGGCCCGGCTCGGGGTCCCGGCACTTCCTGCAGGCAGTGAACACGACTGCTGCGGGCCTTCCAGGAAACCTTCTCCAAATTAAACAAAGCAGGTCCCCCCCCCCCCCCCCCCGTGAAAGTGACAGCCCCCGTGCTCCTTTCCAGATTCCCCGGAGCCCTCACAGGCACTGAGCCCCAGGGTGCTGGGCTCCCTACCTCCTGGTCTCGGACGCCTCGGGCCCAGGCGTCCCCTGCGCTGAGCAGTTTCCCGCACACATGAGCAGGTACTGCTAGAGCCCGAGGCCGCCCCTCTGGAGATGCTGATCCCAGGGAGGCAGGAGTCAGCCAGGGCAGTGCTGTGTCTGCTCCCACCCTGGAGGAGCTGCAGCCTGCTAGGGCGGGACCGCACTCCCAGGGCCAGAGCAGAGCCCACAGGGCCCCAGGAAGCCCCTTCTCCCTCCCTCTCTCTGCTGCCTGTGGCCCTGGCCCCTCCCTCCAGCCTGGGCAGCCAGGCACAAGCACCCGGGCCACCTGCTCAGCCCAGAGCTCACCCTGAGGCCTTCCCTCGGGCTGGCCCTGCACCTTGTACCTGTAAGACCCCTGCTAAAAGTAAATATTAAAATAATATTATAGTGAAGGGTTACAAAGTTTAGCTGCTGGCGGTAGACATCCCTTAAGATAACTGTGTCTCCACCCGCCTGCAGAATAACCTTGGGAAACTGCCGTGTGTAACTGCTCTGTGTAACTGTCTCACGCAGTGACACTTGCAGATGTCCGAAAAGAGCCGCAATAAGTTTCTGTAACTTAGTGACCATTGTATAAACTTACCCCCTCCCAACACGGGCGCCAAGTGTACCCTAATTAGCGAGCAATTGCGTCCAGAGTTTGCATGCCTGTTGCCCTTCAAAATAGCCAATCACCAAACCTCCTCATGCACATGTTAATCACCAAACGCTCCTCATGCATATGTTAATCAGGTGGCTATTGTCTTTAAAAACTGCTGTAACCCCGGCTCCAGGCTCTCATGACCGCCAGTGGTGCTGGGGAGCCCGTTTGTGCAAACGTTCAATAAACCGCCTCCTGTTCTTTGCATCCTCTGGCCTGTGGTCTCCATCCTGACGACCACGACATTGGGGTCGTTCAGTACCCAGCAGGCACCCGTTCTCCTGAGACCTCCCCATGTCCATGTGGTTGTCAGAGAGCACCGAGCTTTGGTAAGGCAGAACTGGGGGCCTAGTCAGAGGTCCTGCACCGGCCTGAAGAGGACACCCTCAGCTCCAGGCCTGCTCCTAGCTGGGCCCAAACTCCTGTCTCATAAAATCCCCACGCTAATGCAGGCCCAGGCTGAACATTGCCTGGTACCCAGGCGAGTCAATACAAAATATTCCTGATATTGAACACCTGAATCTCCCCAGGGAGCTGCCCAGAACGCGCTCTCTTCCAGCCAGCAGGTGTTTCTAATCCCAGGGCAAGTGTGGGAGACGCCACTCAGCGACCACGGCTCCATTAGTATGCAGCTCATCAGTGGACACCTGTGCAAGGGGCAGCTCCCGGGTCTCTGTCCACACAGCCACGTGGGCCCTCTTGGTTCTCAGGCTCCACAGCAGGGATCAGCAGAGTGCTCAGTGGATGCCTGACCGTGGTCCTTGTCTCCTGCCCCACATGGAAGCTTCCAGAACACAGAAATCCCAGACCCCGCCTCTCTCGCACCTGTGCACCCAGGAAGATCCCCAGAGGATTCAGAATCTCTTCCAGCCACGGTTCCCTGGAAGCCAAATCACGCACAAGAGAGTGGTGCTGGCGAAGGGGTCTGTCAGGGGGAGGGGCTCACCTGCGCTGGCGGCTCCAAGTCCCAGGGGCGGCCATCTGCCCATAGGAAACCAGGAGAGCTGGGAGCGGGTGCAGACCGAGTCCACAGGACCCAGGACCCGGGACCCGGGACCCAGGACCCAGGACCCAGGACCTAGGACCTAGGACCCAGCAGCCGCCGGGTTCTTCTCGGTCTCGGGCTGCAGCCAGGAGTCCCAGGTCCGGGGTGTGAGTTCCAGAGTGGAAAAGCCACAGCACCGGGGGCTCTGAGCCCCGAGGGGGGGCACTGAGACGCGCAGGCTCCATGAGAGCCCCGAGCTCGCCCCTGCCTGCGGCCCTGTTCTCTCCTGCCCACGGCGAGGGCGGATCCCCACGGTGCTGGACACAGTCCTCTGGACTCCACAGAAACTCACAGACACCAAGGGTGGCTCAGTCTTTCCCATCCCGGGAGCAGGAGAGGGGCGGGCTCAGCACGGGCAGAGGCTCTGAGACTCCACCCTGGGCCAGCTCCCCCACCTCCCCGGATACAGTCATTGAAGCGCCCAGAACCATCCCAGCTCAGTGGCCCGGGTCAACAAGGAGTCGCAGAACCCAGATGCTACACCATGGATTTGCACTTGGACGTTGATAACTCAATTAAAACATCACCTAGTCCACCTCCTTTCCACCTCTGCATGGAAGCACGCCCTCAGGGAAGCCTTACCAGATGTTCCATAGAATTCATGGGAGCCACGGCCTGGATAAGGGACCTGCACTGGGCCCAACACCCAACTCAGACGGCTTCACCCAGGCTCTGTGCTGTGGCTGCGGCACAAGGCCCGGTATCCATTCACTAGTTAGGCTGTGAGCAATTAACTGGCTCAGCTGTGACCGACTGGCAGGTGTGGGGACTGACAGGCGCCATGGTGCTGCTGTCTGTACCTCACCTCTGGTTTTCCAGCAATGTGTCGCACCTGTCGGGGATGGGCAACCTCAGAACCGGCTGCAGATCTGGGAGCTGCCCGACCTTGAATCATTTTTGATGTATTATGCTTTCCTCAAATAAACTCCAATTAACGGCCTAAGAATTTCCTTTTATCGCAGGTAAAGAGTTTCCACCTTCCACGCTGAGCCCCTGGGCCCAGGTCTGGGCTCTGCTCCCGGGTGCTGACGCCCAGGCTCTGCCCCAGCTGCTCCCTGTCTGGGGCAGGAATCAGCAGCCTCCTGGGCCTGGGAGGAACCGGTCACTGGTGAGGGGCCTGGCTCTTCATCTCGGCCTCAGTTTCCCCATTTGTAAAAGAAGGGGACAATGCCCACAGCCTAGGTCTGCAGGGGTGGGGCTGAGACAAGGCCTGAGACAGAGGCGCAGCTCCACAGGGAGCCAGGGAGCCCGTGGGGGAGGGGAGGCAGCCCCTGGACCTGGAGCCTGAGCCCCCCTCCCCGGGGGAGGGGGAATTGCTCTGCCTCCCTGGTGTCAGGGAAGGACACCCAGGCAGACTGTCACATGGGCACCCAGGCAGACTGTCACGTGGGCGTCCAGATGCCAGAACTGGCTCTCCCTGCACACACAGGAGGAGGAGGGGCCTGCGGATGGACGTCCCCAGGGACAGCCCTGACCCACTGAAGATCAGGGACACTGAGCCCCTCCCCCATGACCCTGCATCACTCTGCCTGGTGTCTGTCCCCAGATGGGGACAGAGGCTGTGACCTGAGCTGTGGAGCACTGGGTGGGGCTGATCTGAAGCAGTGGCCTTGTAGCCTTCAGTACTTTCCTAAATAGTAGAGACCCTGTCTGTCCAGTGCTGCCTTGGGGTGCACTTTGGGCACCCTCCAAGGCTCCCTAGGTCCAGGCTCACCTGTGCCCCCCACCCTGTGGGGTCTCTGGGGCTCTGATTCCCCAGCAGCGCCCATGCAGCCAGGATGGAGCAGCCCCCGGCCACGCCAGCACTTCCTACTCAGGCTCACTGGGCCTGCTTCAGACCTTCCCTCAGCCTCCCAGGGCTCGGTCTGCAGACGCCCTGGTGGGGAGAGGAAAGCGAGGGAGAAAGAAAGGATCCGAATCCAGTGTCTGTGTCACTGGGCATCTGCACCTCCCTGAGCCCAGCTCTCACACAGTGAGCTCCATAGAGACAGCTGTGCACCTAGACCAGTGTGCGGGACGCGTCACAGGGTCACGTCCACGGTACATGAGTGATACCTCAAAGGCAGGCTCCGCAAAATCAGGGATATGAAAGACAAGACAGGCAAGAAGGAGTGTTGGGGCTCGGTGCTGTGGCGTGGCGGCTAAAGCTGCTGCCTGGGCCCGCATCCTCCATGGGCGCCGGTTTGAGTCCCGGCTGCTTCACTTCACATCCAGCTCAGTGCTGTGGCCTGGGAAAGCGGTAGATGATGGCCCAAGTCATGGGCCCCTGCACCCAGTGGGAGGCTGGGAAGAAGCTCCTGGCTCCCTGTCTCAGATCACCACAGCTCCAGCCATGGTTGCCAATTGGCATTTAAATCAATGGATGCAAGACTCTTTGTCTACCTCTTTTTAACTCTTTCTAATTCATAAACAAATCTTTGTGTTTTTTGACAGGCAGAGTTACACAGTGAGAGAGAGACAGAGAGAAAAGTTTCCTTCCATTGGTTCACCCCCGAAATGGCTGCTACGGTTGGCGCACTGTGCCGATCTAAAGCCAGGAGCCAGGTGCTTCTCCTGGTCTCTCATGTAGGTGCAGGGCCCAAGGACCTGGGCCATTCTCCACTGCCTTCCCGGGCCACAGCAGAGAGCTGGACTGGAAGAGGAACAACCGGGACAGAATCCCGCGCCCCAACAGGGACTAGAACCCGGGGTGCTGGCGCCCCAGGTGCAGGATTAGCCTAGTGAGCCCCCTAGTGGACCAATAAATAAATCTTTTGATACACTGATTTTAAAAAAGTGTTTGCAATCACAAAGAATTGGTGTTGGTGACACACGAGGACCTCCCAATCGTGACAGGACCTCAATCCACAGCTGCCCACACAGCCACAGGCAGAGACCGTGACCCAGCATCCTGCAGGACACCCACGGGCCTGGCCACACGGACGCTCCACGTTGCAGGGAAGAGGGGGGCCAATGTATGCAACCCCAGCACCAACACCCCCAACGTCTGCAGGAACAACGCTCACCCTGCCCGCTGGCCTGTGGGGATGAGAGCCCTCCAGTGCCACCGCACGGGGCATCCACAGCTCCTGACTGGACTCCCGGATGCGCAGTAAGAGGTCTGGAAGGAGACTCCCCAGGGCGCTGGGTCAGGAGCATGCGCCCTGCGGCTTCCCCCTCTGTGCAGCGTGCAGTCGTGGGACTGGCCTTTGGGAAGACAGAAACAAGTTCTGCGGGGCTAAATCAGAGGACCTACCGCCCTGCCCCAGGAGGACACCCACTGCCCCAGGCCTGCTCCTAGCTGTGGCCAAACTCACACCCCTGCCATCCCCCACACCAATGCAAGGCCGGGTCAGCGTCTCCTGGGACCCAGGTGACCACTATAAACTCTCCCTGATACGGAACACCTGCGTCTCGCCGGGGAGATGCCCAGGCCGCGGTTCTTCCAGCCCGCAGGTGGTTCTAATCCCGGGCAAGAGTGGGAAGAGCCGCCCGCTACCACGGCCCCGTTGGTGTGCAGCTGCTCAGTGGACGCCTGTGCAAGGGGTGGCTCCGGGGTTCCCGTCCACCCCGCCCCAGGCACCCTCTGGGTCTGCACGTCCCACTGCAGGGATCCCCAGGGCGCTCTGAGGACGCCAGACGGAAGGCCTAGTCCTGGGCTCTACCGGAGCTTCCCGAACCCCAGAACTCCCATGCCGGCCTCTCCCGCAGCAGTGCACCCAGCAAGGTCCCCAGAGGATTGAGAATCCATCCCACCACCCTCTGCAGGGAGCCAGACCCACAGCACAGAGAGCCATGCAGGGGAGGGGCTCACCTGGTGATGGCGGCTGTGTCGTCCCAGTACGCTCTGTCTGCAAGGCGGGGAACCAGGAGCGCTGGGTGCCAGGCGCAGACCGAGCCCACAGGACCCTGGACCCCCTGGTGTCCTTCTCGGACTCAGGCCACAGGCCGTGAGCCCAGGGTCCACGGGTTCAAGCTCCAGATCAGAAAGCCACAGGAGCTGGGTTCTGACCCTGAGCTGGGAGAGCTAAGACCGCAGGCACAGAGAGAGCCCAGCTCGCCCTTCCTCTGCCGCCCTCCTGTCTCCGAGGTCCCGACTGATTGATGGTGCCGCCCACTCGGAGGTGGAGCCCATGCCTGCTCAGACCCACCCATCTAGGATCCACACACTCCTAAAGCCGCATCCGGTCACCTGATCTTTCCGGGTGGGGGCAGCAGAGGGGAGGGCCCAGCACCTAGGACGCCCTGAGGCTCCACCCTGCACCCAGCTCCTGGGGCCTCCCCTATCTGGTTTCTGGAGACACCGGACCGGGGCAGCAGCCAAGGTTCACAGTCTTGGAACTCAGATGCTAACAAGGCCCCACGCTCGGACGTTCCTAATTTGATGAAATGTCACCTAGCCTACCTCTGCTCGACCTAGGGATGAAAAAAATGACATCAGGGAAGCCTTACCAGGTGTTAAAGAAAATTCACAGGAAGCCATGGACTTGGACCAGGCACAGGCACTGGGCCCACACTCCCAACCCAAACAGATTCCTCATGGCCACGGGGCTGGGGCTGTGGCACAAGGCCCAGAGCCAGTTCACTAATGAGGCAGGGAGCAATTAACTAGTTAAGAGCTGCCCGCCTGGCAGGTGTGGTGACTGAACTGGGGCCCTGGTGCTCATCTCCCCACCTCCCTTCCTGTTGTCCAGCAATGCTGTCGCACCTGTCATGGAGTGGGGTCCTCAGAACCTGCTCCAGTTCTGGGAGCTGCCTGACTCGTGACCATTTCTCTGTGATAATGCTGTCCTCAGAGAGACTCCACTCCATGGACCTGGCCTAAGGAGCTTCCTGTAGTCACGGAAAAGAGTTGTCTCTGAACCTGCGCCCTCTGCCGGGTCCTGGCATCTGCTCCCGGATGCTGACACCCAGGGCTCTGACCCCAGGGATCCCAGGTCAGGGGAGGATCAGCGGCCACCTGGACTGGATAGGAACAGAGGACAAGGAAGGGGAGAGAGAGCCCCAAATCAGGCTTGGGGCCTCCAACAGGGAGGGACAGAGAGGCAAGGAGAAGGGGCAAGGACAAAGGACAAGGCCAGTGGGGGTCACAGGAAGGAGCCAGCTCCCCCACAGCCCAGGACCCACAGACGGCTGACAGCTCCCAGAACCCCGCCGAGATATCAAAGGCCTCTAAGGACCCAGCCCTACCCAGCAGCCAGGGGAGTCTGGTGCTGTTCCGGGTGCTTCCTTGGAGGCAGGTGCTCCTGGCACTCACACCCCCTTGACAGAGCCAGAAACAGACCCAGGGGGTGGGAAACCAAGGCAGTGGCAGCCGCGGTCACTGGAGCCGGGACTCAGCCCAGGCCCGGGCGCGGCTCCAAGCTCCCTTCTCCAGGCTCCCAGGGCTCCGCTCCCCCGTGTGTGAGCACAGGTGCCCGAAACCAACACTGAGTCCTTCATGTTTCTCCATCCACAATTTGTTCACCTCACTGGTTTCTGCTAAACTCATAAATGTGTTCACTGCAGGCACAGAGGCAGCAGCGCAGGGCAACCATGGGCACCAACAGAGGCAACGAATTCTTCCAGGCCGCAGCTGCTCCCCGGGGCGGAGGAGCCATGGGGTCCTGTCCTTGGGCAGCGAGGACGAGGGACATCAACACCTCCTTTGGAAGGGCGAGGATTCTGAGCTGGGCGTCTCGGGGTCCACCTCCCGGTGGACGATCGTGGTGACCTGGGGGCAGCCAGAGAAGCCACGGGGTCCTGTCCTTGGGGCAGCGAGGACGAAGGATGCGCTACGCTTGTGACCACAGAGGCAAGGATTCTAAGCTGGACATCTGGAGTCTGTCTTCCCGTGGAAGATGGGGAGACCTGGGTCACCAGAGACAGCTCTGCTGCAGCGTCTGCCGTGTAGACCCTTTGGTGGTCCAGGGCCCTCTTGCATCTGAGAGGTCAGAGGGCTGGGGCAGGGACAAGCTGACAAGGGGAGAACACGGCCCTGTCATGCCATGGCCTGGTCTCTGGTTCCTGTCCCTTTGAGACCCCAGGGCACTTTGGAGACAAGGCCACAGCCCAGCAGGGAGGTGGCAGGTGCCTCATCCAAGCCGGAGGAGATGCCCACCCTGGGGCTCGGCCCCCGAGGACAGACACAGGGAGGCAGTGCTGGCAGCACAGAGCTGTAGGGATGCCAGCGCCCCTGCCAGGGCCCAGCACAGCCCCGGCTGCTGGCCTGGTCTGCAGCTCACGGCAGGGACCTCCGAGCCCGGCAGCCACAGAGGGGTCTCCTCTCTCATGTGCTCACCGCCCGTCGGGCACCGTGCAGGACCTTGTGTGCAAGACTCATGGGGCCACGGTGGCCCTCAGAGAGACCCATCTGCCAGGGGGGCACATTGAGGCTCTGAGGCCTGAAGGGCCCCACTCGAAGGTCAGGGGCTCCCAGGAGGGACGGGATCCGCACGTCTGAGTCTCAGAGGAGCAGATGCTCTCACCTCCGTCAGTGGCCTCCGGCACAGGAGCCAAGGCCTGCAGGAAGGACAGACACGCCCAGGACACGGTCTCCCCGCACCTGGCAGCCCCACCTCCACCTGCCCAGCGTCTGCGCTACCTTCTCCAGGTGAGAGCTGCTGCATCTCCCATGGAGACCCCCGGGTCAGTCTGTCTGTCCCTGAGGATGGCGTCAGGTGAGGATGCCCCGGGCCGCCGGCCACACTGCCTGGCCGAGGGCTGGGGCAGCAGGGCAATGACGAGCCGTGCTGAGACCTCGGCTCCAAGTCTCAGCAGAGGGTCCTCCTGGCTGCTGCAGCCATGGGGCCTGGCCGGGAGCTGCCGCGGCCTCTTCCCCTCCTTAGACCCGAGGACAGAGCTGACACAGCCAGCGCCCATGCTGCTCAGGGGCACAGACAGCAAAGCGGAGGATGGCTGATGCTGCTGGAGCCTCCAGAGACTGCAGGGGTGAAGCCCACAGCCCCTCTGTCCTCTCCCCTGACCAATGAGGCCATGGGCATCAGTGTGAGTCCCTCCTTTCTCCCCTCTGCACCTGCTCCATTCCCTGCACACAGACACGAAACCAATGGACCCCCTGGCTGTCTGGGGTGGCCCCGCCCCCTGTGGGTGAGCCCCTTACCACCCAGAGGTCCTCCCACAGGAAGTCTCCTTGCTGGTGCAGATCCAGTTTCTGGGGCTCCTTTGGGTCTTGAACCTTGGAGAGCCCCGCACACAGGGCAGCAGAGCCCCTGTGCACAGGACAGAGGGCCCACACTGCCACTGCCCCTCCCCTGCAGACAGAGGCCCTGCAGCTGAGTCCCCCGCAGGCTCCACCTCCCAGTGAAAACCCTTTCTCCCGCCCCCGTGCAGACAGCACCTGGCTCACCTGACAGCCTTCTCAGCTCGGGCCCCAGGAGCCGCCATGGAACCTCCTGCCCCGCTCTGCTGAGGGACGCGGAGCCACTGGGGACACAGAGGGCTTGGGGGACCGGCAGTCAGTCCCCGCCCCGGGAAGTCCACATCCAGCATGCGATTCTGGCCTCGGGATTCTTCTCCCTCTCCCGGGCTCTCCCAGGAAGGGAGACGAGTGGTGCACAAGTGAAAATGGAACAACAGAAATCAAATGAACAGAAATCAAAAACCAAAAATGAACAAACTCTGCTCCCGTTACCAACAGAAAACATGAACTGTATCAACTACACCAGACCAACAACGGAGACTGTTCTATGGAGTAAGATGTTAAAATGAGAAAACACAAAATGAAAACAAATGGTGGCAGGAAACTAAATAAAATGGAAAAAGGACAAAGTCATCAAAATGGAAAAAGGAAAAACCAATTTGACCAACACGACAGCAGCAGGATGGGATTCTCCCTCCGGATTCCTCCCCCTCTCCAGGGCTCCCCCAGGAAGGGTCAGCAGGGCTGACGTCTGGGAGACCCCGAGCCAGCAGCTGACACAGATCAGCTCTCACGGCTCTGACTACCTGAGCACAAACACAAATGAAACCAACAGAAATCAAATGAACAGAAATCAAAACAAAAAATGGACAAAGTCAGCTCACATCACCAACAGAAAACATGAACTAAATGAACTCAACTAGACTCACAACTGAGACTAATCCTATTGAAACAGTTCAAAGTGAGAAAACACAAAAAAGGAATAAAGCATAAAGAACAAAATTCCAAGAACCTGAACTGTAATAACAACCAAAGCAGACGGCCTCACAGTCTTATTTAAAAAAAGGAATAAAAATGAGAAAAAAAAAAAAACTGAAAGTGAACAAAAGGAAACACAACCATTGGAGAAAATATAAAGAACAACCACAAACCAGAGGAAAGCCAAGGGAAAAAGTGAAGAAAAAATCCAAATGGAAATGAAAGATCCAAGAACAATCAATAAGAAAGGGAAAAAGACTATGAATGCTGGAGGAAATCAAAACAAACAAAATAAAATAAAAATAAACAGAACGGAAAAAAGAAAAAAAACAAATTTGACCAAAACAGCAGCAGCAGGAGGAACAAAAACCAAACAAGGGAAACACAGGCAGCTGTTCCCAGCCCCAGGTCGCCGGGACGGCGCTTCCTGGGCAATGACAGAACCCAGCCCAGCCAAGGCTCTGTGCAGGCAGCGGGCATGACCTCACAATGGCGCCTTCTGATGTCAGAGCAGGAAACTGCGGCAGGTGCTGCCCTCTGCTGGTTTGCACAGGAACCTTTCCACTTGAGGAAGACAGACTGCACAATTCTTTCTCAGGCTGAAGAGAGTGATATTAGTGTTCTGAGAAATTAAACCCTGTAGGGTATTTTAAAACCTTCTCATTTCCTGTATTAGCATCTTTCCTAACATCTTCCTTTTGAAGACTCAGAACATCCACTCCTTCTCTTCACCCCCTGAGTGATCGCTCTCAAACCATGGCGCAGCGTCTCTGGCATCGCGACGCTACATAACATGTTCTGTCACTCAAGTCAGCGGTGCTGTGACGGAGCTGTAAAGCCACGGCTCACGGGGCCTGCGTCCCGTGTGAGTGTCTGTTCATGTCCCAGCTGCTCCACTCTTTTTTTTTTTTTAAAGGGATTGATTTATTTATTCGAAGGCAGACGGAGAAGGCCAGAGAGAGGGAGACAGAGAAGGTCCCCGTGTTAGCACCACAAACTCTGTGCACAGCAGGAGCCACAGCAAACAGAACTGACCTGGGCCATCCCACAGGCTACCAGTTTGCAACTGCAGGGGGGCTCCTGCAGGTCCTGGTGCCCTGGATCTCAGGGGAGACCCCAGCACAGCCTCTGTCTGCCCTGAGGACTTGCCTATGGGCTCGTCCACTGCTGGGAGCTTCGCAGCCATAACCTCACTCACTCTGGCCCCAGCCTGGGAGGGGGATGACCACCACCATTTCTTAGTGTGGGGGAGGGGGTCAGGTCCATACAGGATCCATATGGGACACCCAAGGAGGCAGGATTCCCGGCCTGGGGTGGAGCCCATAGGCCCGGAAAGGGAAGACGGCCATGAGCGACCACTGGGGTTCCCTGTGGGAGGGGCAGGAGGGGGCACAGGGATTTTTAGGTCCTCACAGCCTGGCTGCTCCTGGGTCCCCCTGAGGACAGAGAAGTGGAGAGAGAGCCCCAAATTCAGCTCAGGGCCTCCCCCAGGGGAGGGACAGAGGCACAGAGCAGGGGCCGAGAAGGGCAGCTCAGCAGTGCCTGCTCTCTCCTGGGACCTGCACTCAGCACTGCCCAACAGCACCTCTCCAGGGCCCCAGCAGGGGGCGCTCACCCCATGCAGCCAGTTCACAGGGCAACCTGGGGCCTGGTACCCTGCCTCCCTGAGCCTTGGGCCCTGCATTCAGGCTGCCCCTGCCCTTGGGCCTGGCATCAGGGCTGGACATGGCCTGGAAACATGGTGGAGATGTGATGGACAGAAGCCTGACCCAGGGGCACAACGTCTCTCGCCAGAGTCTTTACCACTGTAATGCCCACTCTGCCCCAGATGGTCTTTCTGCCTCCCTCCTGCCAGGGACAGCCCCAGGGCTCCAGTCTCCCCCAACCACAGACACCGTGCAGTGTCCTCCCTTACCCACGCCCACTCTGAAGCTCTAACTCGGTTGGTGCAAAGGACCAGGGGCAGAGGTGGCAGCAGATCCCCTCCCTGGTTGCCTGGTCAGCGCCCAGGGCTGTGACCGCTGTTGGCTCTGTTCTTCCCCTGCTCCAGCCTCCTGGGGGGGGGGCGCTCACGGGCAGAGGCCGCTGTGCCTCTTGGGATGAGGTCACTGCCGAGGGCAGGCGAGTCCCAGTTTCTGCGGTCACCCTGTGGTGGGTCAGCTGCTGAGCGTCTGTCCCTGCAGGCTGTCACAGGATGGTGACCCTGATGGCAGGTGGTGGTGTCCCTGGAGGTGCACCTGCTGAGGGTCTGCCCCTAACTCAGACTTGTTCTGCCAACTGCAGAGCTGTCACAGGCCATTGGCTACTGAGGCTCCAGAGCAGTGGGGCCATGGTGGGGCCATGGCGGGGGCCGTGCAGCCTTGCTGCCTGCCTGGGCGGAGCTCTGCCTTTGGAGTGAGCATTTTGAGCAGTGACAGGGGTGCACAGCGCTGCCCGGGGGGCTCTGTGGTGAGCAGGGGGAGGTGCTCCACCCACTACTACTGCTCCTCTGCCCCTGGAGGGCGCTGTGCAGCACCGGGTCTGTCTGCCTTGTCCTCCTCATGGCCAGGGCTGGGGGTCTGGGCCACGCCCCCACGCCACAGCCACAGGTCTGCCTCAGGCTGGAGGGCCAGACCCCAACCCGCCAGAGCGGTGGAGGTGCTGCCAGCGCCTCCTCACTGACGGACAGGGCCGTGTCGCTGCAGGGGCCGGCATCGCGTGCAGACTGCAGGATCTGACGCTGGCAGGCCCGGCTCTGGGTCCCAGCGCTTCCTGCAGGTGGTGAACACGGCTGCTGGGGGCCTTCTGGGGAACCTTCTCCAAATTAAACAAAGCAGGGAACCCACCCACCCACCCACCCCCGGTGAAAGTGACAGCCCCCGTGCCCCTTTCCAGATTCCCCGGAGCCCTCACAGGCACTGAGCCCCAGGGTGCTGGACTCCCCACCTCCTGGTCACGGACACCTCAGGCCCAGGCGTCCCCTGCTCTGAGCAGTTTCCCGCACACATGAGCAGGTACTGCTAGAGCCCGAGGCCGCTGCTCTGGAGATAAGGACCCACCCCGGGGGTGGGTTGGGGGCAGAGTCAGCCAGGCGGTGCTGTGTCTGCTCCCACCCTGGGGGAGCTGCAGCCTGCTAGGGGGGGACCGCACTCCCACAGCCAGAGCAGAGCCCACAGGGCCCCCAGGAAGCCCCTTCTCCCTCCCTCTCTCTGTTGCCCGTGCCCTGGCCCCTCCTGCCAGCCCTGGGTTGAGGAGTCACAAGCAGCCAGGCCACCAGCTCAGCCCAGAGCTCACTCTGGGGGCTTCCCTTGTTCTGTACTGGACCTTGAACCCAGCAGGCACCTGTTCTCCTGAGACCTCCCCAAGTCCACGTGTGGGTGTCCATGAGGACAGAGCTGTATCAAGGCAGAAACAACCTGGGGGCCTAATCAGAGGTCCTGCACCCCTGCCCCTAGAGGACACCCAGAGCCCCAGGCCTGAACCTAGCTGTGCCCAAACTCACACCCATGAAATCCTCCACACTAAACAAGGCCCAAGCTCATCATTTCCTGGGACCTAGGCAAGTCAATATAAAATATTTCTGATATTTAACACCTGCTCCTGTTTATGGTGATATCCAGGACTCCGTGGCTCCCAGCCAGCAGGTGGTTCTAATCCCGGAGGGATGTGGGAGGAGCCACCTGCTACCATGGCCCCGTTGGTGTGCAGCTGGTCAGTGCACGCCTGTGCAAGGGGCAGCTCCTGGAACTCTGTCCACACAGCCACGTGGGCCCTCATGGTTCTCACGGTCAAGAGCAGGGATCCACAGAGGCTCTGAGGATGCCTGACTGAGGTCCTTGCCCCCAACCCACCTGGGAGATTCCAGACCAACAGAAATCCCTGACCCCGCCTCTCTGGCACATGTGTACCCAGCAAGGTCTCCAGAGGATTCGGAATCCGGTCCAGCCACGGTTCCCCGGGAGCCAAACACATGGCGCAAGTGAGTGGTGCCAGGGAAGGGATTCGTCAGGGGAGGGGCTCACCTGTGACGGCATCTGCCAAGTCCCAGGGGCGGCCATCTGCCAAGCAGGAAACCAGGAGAGCTGGGAGCAGGCCCAGACCAAGTCCGCAGGACCCTGGACCCGAGACCCAGCAGCTGCCGGGTTCTTCTCCGTCTCGGGCTGCAGCCGGGAGTCCCAGGTCACTGTGTGAGTTCCAGAGTGGAAAAGCCACAGTCCCTGGGGAGAGGGACCCAAATACTTGAGCCATCACCCTCTGTTTCCCAGAATGCATTAGCAGGGGGCTGGATTAGAAGTGGAGGGCTGGCCGGCGCCGTGGCTCAACAGGCTAATCCTCCGCCTTGCGGCGCCGGCACACCGGGTTCTAGTCCCGGTCGGGGCACCGATCCTGTCCCGGTTGCCCCTCTTCCAGGCCAGCTCTCTGCTGTGGCCAGGGAGTGCAGTGGAGGATGGCCCAAGTCCTTGGGCCCTGCACCCCATGGGAGACCAGGAGAAGCACCTGGCTCCTGCCATCGGAACAGCGCGGTGCGCCGGCTGCAGCGCGCTACCGCGGCGGCCATTGGAGGGTGAACCAACGGCAAAGGAAGACCTTTCTCTCTGTCTCTCTCTCTCACTGTCCACTCTGCCTGTAAAAAAAAAAAAAAAAAAAAAAAAAAAAAAAAAAGAAGTGGAGGGCTGGCACACCATTATGGCAATGACATGGCCGCTTACCCCACTGCACCACAGTCTCAGGCCCTAACTTTCTCATCACGGTCCTCTGGGCAGTCATTAGCAATGAGTCAAAGTCGAGGTAGAAAGTAAAAGACATTTGCCACCTCTCCCCTCAGAGTCAAAAGCAAACTAGAGACAGAGACAACCCCATTGCTGTTTGAAACTCTCACTTTTTTTTTTAAATTTATTTGACAGATAGAGTTAGACAGAGAGAGAGAGAGACAGAGAGAAATGTCTTCCCTCTGTTAGTTCAGCCCCCAAATGGCCGCCATGGCTGGAGCTACACTAATCTGAAGCCAGGAGCCAGGTGCCTCCTCCTGGTCTCCCACGTGGGTGCAGGGGCCCAAGCACTTGGGCCATCCTCCACTGCCCTCCCAGGACACAGAAGAGAGCTGGACCGGAAGGGGAGCAACTGGGTTTAGAACCTGGCACCCACATGGGATGCTGGTGCCACAGGTGGAGGATTAACCAAGTGAGCCACCGCGCTGGCCCCGAACCTCTCACTTCTACTGTGGAAGGCACTGAAGAAACCCAAAAGGAACAGGAAGCATCTGGTGGGGTTCCCTAACCTCTCCCTCTCCTCAAGCTCCTGCTGGTCCCCCCACCCCGACCCTGACCCAGCCATCTCCTCTTTAGAAGAGGATAATAAAGCAAGGTCTGGCACTGTGGCATAGCTGGTAAAGCTGCCGCCTGCAGTGCTGGTATCCCATATGGGTGCCAGTTCAAGTCCCAGCTGCTCCACTTCCCATCCAGCTCTCTGCTATGGCTCAGGAAAACAGTAGAAGATGGCCCAGGACCTTGGGCCCCTGTACCCGTGTGGGAGACTCGGAAGAAGCTCCAGGCTCCTGCCTTCGGATCGGCACAGTTCCGGCTGCTGCAGCCATTTGGGGAGTGAACCAGCAGATGGAAGATCTCTCTCTCTCTCTCTCTCTCTCTCTCCCTCTCCCTCTGCCTCTGCCTCTGCCTCTGCCTCCTGTAACTTAGCCTTTCAAATAAATAAATAAATCTTTAAAAAAAAGACCTAAAGGTAGTGTTTAGGTGCCATGCTACTGGGATTATGGCAGAGAACTTGGACTCTGGACTCCAAATGCATCTCTAAGGAGCCAGAGGTAGACAAAAGCAAAACAAGAGGCAAATCCAACACCCAGGATCACCACCACTGAAGTCAGGCTCTGCTGAGCACGTCTGTCACAGAGCACCAGGCTGGAACACCCAGCACAGCCTTGAGAAAAACAAAACCACACGATGCTACATCACCCCCCAGATCCAAGTGCCGGAGAGCTGTGATTCCTGCAGGACACACCTGGTGAGAGATGCCCCCACCCCATGGGGCCCCGTGCCCACTACCCACCTACTGCACAGGCAGAAGACAGTGAACAGCTTGGGGACACCTGCAATCTTCACTCAGTAAACCCAAGTCCAGGTGGCTCATGAACTTGAGCTTCACTGGGACCCGTATGACCCACAAATGCTCTTGACTTTATGGACAGAGGTGGAAGTGCCTTCTCCCCTACTGTGATCCCACTGTGAAATCCCCACCCGGACCCAAGGTCAACCACGACCCAGCAGGCAACCTCTCTGATCTCTGGACTTGCTCTAGTGTGCACCTCACAACTCAGCCTTGGGTCAGCATTTGAAATAACGCACTCACCATCATTCGTCCACCCCACCTGGACTGCAGACTCTCGTGTGGTGGAGACGGTCTGCTCATTTGTACCCCACACACATTCTCCGTAATGGCCTACTGCACTTGGGAGACACGCTCCTGAATGAACAGTGGGTCACTGAAGTAATCAGAAAGGAAGTTTAAAAATTCTTTGAAGCTAATGAACATGGGGAGGCAACAGATCAAAACTTAAGGCTCAAAGCAAAAGCTGTGTTGAGGGAAAGTTTATAGCATTAAGTGCCTACATTAAAAAATGGAAAGGTATCAAATAAATAATTTAATTCAAGGGCCTAGAAGAACCAGAGAAAACCGTACTCAAAACTAGCACAAGGAAAGACACTTAAAAATAGACACAATAGAAATTTTAAAATTATGAAAGATCAGTGAAATCAAGAGCTAGCTTTTCAAAAAGATAATCAAAACTGATTAAGCCACTAGCCGGATTAACCAAGAAAAAGAGAGAGCATTCAAACCAATGAAATCAGGGATGAGGCCAGCATTGTGGGCAGGTGGTTCGACTGCTGCCTGCCATGCTGGCCTCGCACACTGAGCACCAGTTCCAGTCCAGGCTGTTCTGCTCCCAGCCCAGCCTTCCTGAGAATGAGCCTGGGAAGGTGGCAGCAGATGGCCCAATGACTTGGGTCCTCACCTCCCATCTGGGAAACCCAATGGAGTTCCAGGCTCCTGGCTTAGGCCTGGCTCAACCCTGGATGTTGTGGCCATATGAGGAGTAAACTAGTGGATGGAACCCACCCCCCCACCTCTCTCTCTTTTTCAAATAAATACACAAAATCTTTTTTTAATTATTAAAATACAGACTCAGAGATGAAAAGGGATATATAACAACTGATATTCCAGAAATACAAAGGGTCATTAGGGACTATCGTGAAGAACTATAAACCAACAAATTGGAAACCTAGAAGAAATAGATAAATATATTTCTAGACACATGTAATTCACCAAAATTGATTCACAAAGACAAAAAAACTAAGCAGACCAATGACCAATGATGAAACTGAATCAATAATGAAGAGTCTCCCACCAAAGAAAGCCCTGGATCTGATGGCATCCCCGCTGAATTCCACCAAACTTTTAATGAAGAACCAACGGCAATTCCTCCCAGCCTATTCCAAACAATTGAAATGGAGGGGAACACTGTGAGGCCAGTGTTACCTTAATTTCCAAATCAGATAAGGATATAACAACAACAACAAAAGAACTATAGACCAATATCCTTGATGAACACAGATGCAAAAATCCTCAGCCAAATACTAGAAAATAATATCTAACCACACATCAAAAAGATCATCCAGGGGCAGGCACTGTGGTCTAGCAGGTTAAGCTGCCACCTGTGATGCCAGCATCCCACATGGATGCTGGCGTGACTCCCAGCTGCTCCACTTCTGATCCAGCTCCCTGCTAATGCACCTGGAAAAGCAGCAGAAGATGGCCCCAGTGTTGGGACTCCTGCATTCACATGGGAGACCTGGACAAAGCTATTGGCTCCTGGCTTTGCCTTTTCCAGTCCTGGCTATTATGGTACAGTTTAACCACATTTGAGGAGTAAGCCAGCAGATATAAGATCACTCTCTGTAACTGCCTTTCAAATGTATTTTAAAAGATTTACTTACTCATTTGAAAGGCAGAGTTACAGAGAGGGAGAGGCAGAAGCAGACAGAGAGAGAAGTCTTCCATCCGCTGCTTCACTCCCCAAATGGCCACAACAGCCAGGGCTGGGCCAGACCAAAGCAATGAGCCAGGAGCTTCATCCGGGTCTCCCATGTGGGTGCAGGGGCCCAAGTACTTGGGCCATCTTCCAATGCTTTCCCAGGAGCATTAGGAGGGAGCTGGATTGGAAGTGAAGAAGCCAGGACTGAAAGTGGCACCCATAGGGGATGCCAGTGCTGCAGGAGGCAGCTTAACCCACTACGTCACAGCACTGCCCCCATAAATAAGTTTTTAATAATTAAAAAAAAGATCATCCATCCTGACCAAGTGGTATTTATCCCAGGGATGCAGGGATGGTTCAACATCTGCAAGTCAACAAATGTGATACAACACATCAACAGAATGAGAGATAAAAATCATATGATCATCCAAATAGATGCAGAGAAAGCATTCGACAAAATACCCATTCATAATAGAAACCTTCAAATCATTTAGAGACCACACCTCAACACAATAGGCAATATATAAGAAGCCCACAGTCCACATCATATTGAACAGGGAGAATGTGGAAGCATTTTCACTAAGAACTGGAACCAGACATGGATATCCACTCTTACTACTTTTATTCTATATATTTCTAGAATTTTTAACCAGAGCCATTAGGTCAGAAAAAGAAATCAAGGGGATACAAAGGTTCAGGATACAAAGTTAATACACACACAAAAAAACTACAGTATTCTTAAACACCAACAATGGTCTGGATGAGAAAGAACTTATAAGAAAAATCCTATTCATAATAACTATAAAAAATTAAATACATTGGGGCAAAATTAACAAAGGATCTAAAAAGGTCTCTACAAAGAAAATTACAAAACACTAATCAAAGAAATAGAAGACCCCTTCCAAAATGGAAAACTCTTCTGTGTTCATGGATTGGAAGAATTAATATCATCAAAGCATCCATATTACCCAAAGCAATTTATAGATTTAATGCAACCCCATCAAAATATCAATGACATTCTTGAATTAACTAGAAAAAACAACCCTAATATTCACATGGAAACACAAAAGACCTCCAAGAGAAGCTTCTGCACAGCAAAGAGTCAGCAGCGAAGAGACAGGCAATGAGATGGGAGAAAGTATTCGCCAACTAAGCCTCTGATAAAGGGTTGATATCCAGAATATCGAAGGAGCCAAGAAATTCAACAACAAAACAGACCATCCAGTTAAGAACTCACTTGGTTTATCTTTCTGCCTCATCAGTCCATGGGCTTCAACAGATCCACTTGATTGGTGAATCTTTGGGACCAGTAGGAACAACAGACCCTCAGAAAAAGGGTGACAGTCCTCCTACTGACATGCTGTTGGCCCTGGCTCTTCTGTGGGGAGTGGCTGAGGCCAGGCCGGAGGGAGGGACTTTTCTTCCAGTGAGTTCCCAGGGAGCAGTCGCCTGCCTTCCTCTGAGCCTTGAGCACTGTCCCTGGTGCTGAGAGTGCAGCAATCAGCCATAGTGCTGCACTGGGCGCTGAGCTGGGAGTGAGCTGGCTGGGCAGGGGACTGGCAGGCCTGGGGCTCCTTTCAGACTTTCTACCCTGACTCCTCGTCCTCCTCAGGCAGCTGGAACTGGGAGGGAAACAAGGGAAAGGTGGGAGGGGCAGGCTCTGGGTGGACACAAAGCTCTGTGGAATTTGAGAGCTGCTATGGCTGGGACAGGCCCAACTCATGGCCTCACTCTCATGGTGGAGTCTTTCCCCTGGCAGGTTTGCTGACTCCGGATGAGGTATGTGACTATGGCTTCATGGAATTTCCATCTTAAGAAGGATTCCTCGATCTGGTGGGGCCTATGTTCATCCAGACTATGAGCTCAAAGCTTCAGGCATCCTGGTGGTCAGTCTCCACACATGGTCTTCGGCACTTTTCCTGGCCCATCCTGAGCCATCCATGCCTCCATCATATGGTCTAGTGTGGGGTGAGGGTCAGTAACTTTTTAAGAAGGCTCTCCATTTCCAAAGACATGTCGAATGGAACAAACAGCAGAGACTCTGTGACCGCAGGGCCATCATATCCACCATGGAGCCATCATACTAGTGGCTCTCAAACATTTTCAGAGTAGAATATGTGGGAGTGACAAAGAATGTGCCCAGCCTCTGGCCAGCAGCGGCCCTACTGCCCAAGCCAAATTCAGCAATTATTACACTGGAGGTGTCATTCAGAACATTGTCCAGTGTCAAGTCCTTGGGCATGAAGCTCTTCTGCTGTCAAGAGTACCCAGCCCACACAATCTGTCTAGACATTCTTTCAGCCTCTTCCTCCCTTAGGCAGCCACAGTCTCTCACTCTCAGTGTAGACTCTGCAGGTGAACTCCACATCAGTGTAGACTCTGCGGGTACTATGGATTGCCTGGAAGAGCCTTAGCATGCTGGGTGACCCAGAGCGTCATTAGGCCTCTTCCAAGGATATTTGCTGAAGGCTGGAGGAGTCCTGATGATCTTCCTGGATGACCTTCATGGCCACTCAGGTCCCAATTAACAGACGGGTGACCAGCTTCACCCGGCCGATGGTCTTTGGGAGCCGTAATCACCAGTGAGCGTTACCTCGTCAGAAGTAACTGCTCTAACAACTCCTAACTAGTGATGCTAACTAACAATACTATGAATATCAACTACAACTATGCCAGCAGTACTAACCAACTACTAGTTATGTTAACTATGCTAATACTAAGTAATCATACTAACAATGCTAACTAAAAAAAATTTTTAATGAGAAAAAAGGGAAAAAAAATAAAGAAAATAAAGGCAAAGGATAGGCATTTGACCTTGGTGTTAAGACACCAGCTAGGATGCTCCCATCCCACATCCAAGTGCCTGAGTCCAGCATCCAGCGCTGGCTCCCGATTCCAGCTTTCTGGTAATTCAGACCCTGGAAGGGAAAGATGATGGCTCAAATGGTTGGGTTCCTGTCACCCACAGAGGAGACCTGGACCGAGGTCCTAGCTCCCAACTTTGGCCTGGCCCAACCCAGGCATCTGCGAGTGAGCCAGGGGCCTGGAACTTTCTATATCTCTCTCTCCACCTCTCAAAGAAAAAGGCAAAGAAAATAAATATGTGAAAAATATGCAAAATATGGGAAAATGAAAAGAATAGGAAAAACGAGGAAAACACATGAATAAAGAAAAATAAGAAAAAGGAAATAAAAATAACAGAAGGATAAAGAATGAGGAAAAAAGAAAAAAGGGAAAAAGAAAAGAAAAATATAAACAAAGTGGAAAAAATTAACAAGGCAACTGGATCCATCCTTCCTGTGATAGCAGGACAGAAAAAAAAAAAAAAAAAAAAAGCCTTGGTCCAGGCCGATGCCTAGGAGGGTGTTGATAATTACATGAGAAATGGACTGACCCTGGCTGGGGAGAGTTCACAGGGGCTTCCTCACTTTTTGGTCTAAGAACCATTTCCACCGTAATAATAAAAATGAGCTCTCAAATACTTTTGTTTTAGGTGGGTTATGCAGATGGGTATTTTCTTCATAAGAAATGAAAACCTATCGTATGTTTCAACAGCCATTCCATTCCTATTTGCAAATCTGTAATAACTGTTGGCATTTGAAGACCTCCTGATGTCTACACCAAACATTCAATTCATTTCTCTTTAACCTCTGAATGACTACTCTCAAAATGATGGCACAACTTCCCTGGAATCAGGACACCAGAACAAGATATCCTGTTGCCCAAGACACCATCAGGCACGGTATCAACATCTACAGAGAGGAGAGAAGTTACCTCCCAACAGCACTTCCCCTATCATCATCAGATTTCTCATCAGAAACCCCAGCACCGGAGCCAGAAGGCAATGGGCCAATATAGTCAAACTGCAGAGAGAAAAGGTGTTGACTAAGAAACCCATAAACGTCAACATTGTCCTTCAAATGGAGACATTCTCAGACACGCAGTAGCTGATGGGGGGTTGTTACCACTTGAACTGCCCTACACAAAGGCCTTTCTTCGGGTGAAATACATGGGCACTGGGACTAGGTAGAGAAGGGCCTGAAGGTTATACTCATCTAGGAAAGAAAACCTGCTTCCTTAACTAAAATGAATATGCCTGAGCAAAGAGTAAACAGCAATGTCAAATTTCAAAATGCTAAATCTCTGATCTTACAACCATGATAAACATTATCACATTTGGGCCGGCGCTGTGGCACGGTAGGTTAATCCTCCACCTGCATTGCCGGCATCCCATATGGGAGCCAGTTCTAGTTCTAGCTGCTCCTCTTCTGATCCAGCTCTCTGCTATGGCCTGGGATAGCAGTGGAGGATGGCCCAAGTCCTTGGGCCCCTGCACCTGTGTGGGAGACCCAGAAGAAGCTCCTGGATCCTGGCTTCGGATTAGCACAGCTCCGGCCATTGCGGCCGTCTGAGGAGTGAACCAATGGAGGGAAGACCTTTCTCTCTGTCTCTCCTTCTCATTGTCTGTAACTCTACCTCTCAAAGTAATAAATAAAAATCTTTAATAAAAAAATCCCATTTTAGAAGTGCTCTTGGGACAGTGTAAGGGGAGGCAGAGAGCTGTATAACGAGTGAAGGCCTTATTTTAAACTCTGCAAGAACCTATGTGATTGATTCTTTCATCTTAAGTTCATTAAATTAATATTTTTCAGTTATATGATATAGAAAAGTATGATTCAGCAGAGAAACAAAGATGCTGGACCCCTCTCTCTGGGGACAGAGAAGCTCTACTGAGTTTTATCTGAGTGTGCTGGTGAGTGGGAGCATGTGAGGCCACCCACTCCAAGAGGCAGGCCCTGCCCATCCAGAACCCTGGGAAATGAGACACCTGTCTACTCTGAAATCTTGCTGGGCTGTGGAGGGGCAGACCTTTTCATTTAAGTATGGCTAATTGATATGACTTTTGTTTTGTCAGTTATATATAACAATTTTATTTAATTGTTTTATTTTATAAAATATTTCTTGTCTATATATTTTTTGATAGGCAGAGTTAGACAGTGAGAGAGACAGACAGAGAGAAAGGTCTTCCTTTTCTGTTGGTTCACCCCCCAAATGGCCACTCTGCTGATCTGAAGCCAGGCAGTGCCAGAGACTAGAACCCAGGGTGCCAGCGCCACAGGCAGAGGATTAGCCAAGTGAGCCGTGGCACCGGCCTCTTGTCTATATTTTTATAATTTACCATTTCTGGCAGTTTTTAATTTTTTATGTAATTTCAGCATCTTTCTGCCTGGGGGATTTACTTCAACATTTCTTATACTAAAATTCTGCTCATGACGAATTGTTCAGATTTGGGGGGAATGTCTCAAGTCTCCAATCTCTCTATGGCCTTGGCAGCACTTAACTATTTTCATGGGTACTGATGATAGCCTAGTAGTTGTGAAATGATATGTCATTGTGATTTTTATTTGCATTTCCGTAATGGCTAATGACTGAGTATTTTTTCCTGCACTTAGTGGCATTTTGTGCTTATTAGGTCAGATACTGCCTACTCTAATACTTTACCCATCATAAACTTTAATTATTTGAATGACTGTTGTTCACCTGAGATATACAAGTTCAATCACAGATGCTCTATGAGCTTTCCTCTGTGTCTATGGCTATGCCAGTATCTCCCTGTGCACACGTGTTACTTACTATAACTTTGTCCTAAGTTTTGAAATCAGAAAGTGTGTGCATTTCCCACTCAGTTCTCCTTCAATATTTTTGTTCTGTTTTAGGTGCCTTCCAATATTATGAACTTCATTATTAATTGTCTATCTCTGCATAAAAAGCAATTGGGATTTGGACAGAGATCGCTCCCAGTTTGTAGATCAATTTAAGGAGCAGTCATCATTACAATGTTAATTCAATTCATGATCATCCAATATATTTCCATTTCTAGAACCACTTACATTCCTTTCAACAAGTAGAGTGTATATCTAGTACTGCTTTCTAAAAAAAGTTACTCCTAATTGTGTTACTTTTTGATGCTGCCATAATTTCAACATTTTCCCCATTTTTTGTTTCTGATTGCTATGGTTGGAATGTCCTCAGCAAAACTCATTAAAATTTAACCTTGGGGCAGGCATTGTGGCATATCAGGTTAAGCTACCTCCTGTGAAGCTGACATCCCATAGTGGAGTGCTAGTTCAAGTACCAGCTGTTCCACTTTCAATCCAGCTCCCTGCTAATGCACCTGGGAAGGCAGTGGAAGATGGCCCGAGTACCTGGACCCCTGCCACCCACGTGGGAGACCAGGATGGGAGTTCCTGGCTCCTGGCTTCAGCCTGGCCCAGACATGGTTGTTACAGCCATTTGGGGACTGATATTTGTCTATCAACACAAAACACACATACACGCACAGGCAAGGCCAGTCATACTTGTCCTGTCCCAAATCTGCTTTCCCTTGTGTCCACTGTTGGGTGCCATAAACCCCCTAGGTTGTACAAGGCAAACCTCAGGAATGATTTTGCTTCCTTTTATCCCTCACCCCCCACATCAATCCATGAGAAAATCCCATCTGCCCTAGAGCCACGCTAATCTACAGATGTGGCCCAATCCAGCCACATTTATTCTACTTCTCCCCTGTCATGCTACCATGTTACACAAGACATATCCCACTCACACCCAGACCTAGACTGGGAAGGTCTACCAGATGCTTCTAAATCCTACCCACTCAACACCATGTTTCCCAGACTCCCTGGCCATTGCTTTAAGACGAGGAGACTGAGTTCTGGATATTGGGGTATGGAAGGAATTAGCATATGCTACTTCCAACTGAGTCCCCCAAACACCCCACTCAATCTCAGTCTTCCTCTCACAAGGTACAAGCAGGGAAAAGGTGCTGACCAGAGTCCCAAGTCCTTGAAGCCAGACCCCCCCAAGGCACTTTCTGGGACAGCGTCCAGTGAGTGAGGAATAAACTTTTCTGTGTTAAGCAACTGAGACCAGGAAGATTTTGTGACACTGCAGCTGGCATGCACTCTAACCGACACACACATAAGTCACATGCGGAGGTCAGCAACTTAGAGACAATCCTCTGTGGGTTTGTCAGATAAAGTGACCTTAGCAGATTGCTGGTTTTTTTTCCCCCACAAGGATAGGGAACGAACATATGTCACATACAGATGACAATTACATGGCAAAGACAATCCCTGCATGCCATCCTTGCGACCCGGGGCCTTGCCCGTTCGCCAGCTGCTCTTCTCTTACCTCCATAACTGCGTCGTCTCCCCGGCCTTGGTTCAGTGCTTGGGCAAGAAGGGAACTGGGAGACACAGCTAGGCGGTCGGTCGCTACCAGCTGGGCACTAAGCAGTGACTGAGTCTTGCTCTCTGGTCCTTCGACGACTTCATCTGCATAGTCGGGCAGTTTCTTTCCAGAGTCCACTCTGCACCAGGAGCAAGCTCACGAAAGCTGAAGACCAACGCAGCCAGGAGCCTAGGGGGCCCCCTCTCTAGTTTTTTCTTCATTTGTGTCCAAAGCTGCACAGGAGGCGAAACAAAAGGAATCCCTGCACTGTGGCCAGGATAGAGGAGCGTGCTCGAACAGGGGACAGAGACGGAAGGGATCACATTGGGAAGATCTAAAAATCTTTTTAGCACAAGTGCTAATGGTTGCACAGGAGTTCACAAGATCACCCAGAGAGCAGGTACATGTGAGCAGAGGGCCCCATGCGGGCAAGTGCATAGTATAAGAAATGATCTTTCATGGCTGGCACTGTGGTGTAGTAGGGTAAGCCTCTGCCTATGGTGCTCGCATCCCCTATGGCTGCTCCACTTCCTATCCAGCTCTCTACTATGGCCTGGGAAAGCAGTAGAAGATGGTTCAAGCACTAGGGCCCCAGCACCCACATAGGAGACCCAGAAGAAGCTCCTGGTTCCTGGCATTGGATCGCCACAGCTCCAGCCATTGCAGCCAACTGGGGAGTGAACTAGCAGATGAAAGACCTTTCTCTATGCCTGTCCCTCTCTCTGTAACTCTGCCTCTCAAATAAATAATAAAAACACAGAAATGATGATCTTTCTCTGTCAAGGCACTGATAGCTTGGTAGAAACGTGGGATATGTGGATAAAAGACATATTTGGGGCAGATCCCTCTGTATGAACTTGGACTTGACCCACAGGGTTACAGATCGTGTCTTAGGGTGACTCGGCCAAGGGGGCAAGTGGGGCTGGAATCCAGGCCATGCAGCCCAGCACAGGTTTGGATCCACCAGGATCCAGAAGTGCTTTGTGGGCCAAGAGAAACCTTGTTCACCCATTCCCAGCATCCCACGTTTCACAACTTTTTACACACGTGAACTCGCTGAATTCTCACAGCATCGTGGAATGGGGATTGTGAGCACCATATGATAAATGAGAAACTGAGGCTGAGATGTGGAAAAAGACACAGCCTTGCAGGAGACAATGCCTCAAGGGGGTCCCTCGAGCCCCGTGATTCGCCTTGGGCTGGAAAAGCCTGGGAGAATCCAACAAGACTCTTGGCCATTTGTCCTGTGACCATCTTCCACCTGGCAAACACAGGCCGATGTGTAACAGCCAACGTATGTGACAACTACAGGGCCACAGAGCTCTCACAAGGCGAGATGAAGCAGTCCCTCTTCCATGCTTCCAGCATTCCCCCACCCTATATGCTGTCTTCATAGACAGCTCATCTATAAAAGACGGTGGGCTCACCAAGCCTGCCAGCCGAGACCAGGCCACGCCCACTATTTCATCTTGGAGGAAATTCCATTTTGCAGCCCCTCAGATGGGGACAAGCCCCTGGTTTCACATATTTCACTGAGAAACCATGGCAGGTAGTATCTGATTTTTACCTAAGACTAGCTTCAGTGGAAAATGAATGGGATTTGTTTTTTATTTGGGTGTGGGGAAGCAGGGGATATGGATTCTTCTGACTGAATACCTTTTTTTAAAAAAAAAACAAAAAGATTTATTTATTTGGAAGGCAGAGTTATGGGGTGGGGGTGAGGTCTTCCAACCACTGGTTCACTCCCCAGCCAGGGCTGGGGCAGGGTGAAGCCAGGAGCCAGGAATTCCATCCAGGTCTCCCTTATGGATGCAGGGGCCCAAGCACTTGGGCCATCTCCTACTGCTTTCCCAGGCGCATTAACAGGGAGCTGGATCAGAAGTGGAGCATCCAGGACTCCATCCTGCGCTCATATGGGATGTGGGCGTCGTAGTGGGAGGGGTAACCAGCTATGCCACAACACAGGCCTTAAGAACACTGTTTCTTGGCTCATGAAAATCAGAGCCTAGCAGAGAAGGGGAGGTCTCCAGATGTGGCCAAGTCCCCTGCCCCCACTCCCCAAGCATCCAACAACAATTAGGTAGGGAGAGGCTGCTGAGTGAGCACAAATCCTTGTGGGTAAGGCTGCATGCTTTCTTGCCCAAGAGGACGTGTGGGTACTGAGACACCGCATGGTGTCCTAACACTCCCCTTCCTGGAGGCCCTAACTCCACGCCTGCATTCCCTGGGAGCTGTACTAAGAATACACACCCTGCACAACACGAGTGCAAAGTGGCTCTCTGAAAGCTCCAACAAGCCAAGCCCGGGCGCCGGCAGGCCCATCCTCCGCTCCAGCAGAGCCAGCTTTAAGTGCGGTTGTGGCGCCATCTGGTGGCCACTACTGAGCCCAGTGCTTCCCAAGACCTGGTGGAAAGCCCGAGGCCAGCTGTTTCTGACAATTTGGGGGAGATGCACCTGGCGAAGGAGGCGAGGGCCTGACTCTGAGTCACTGACAGCCCTTCCGCAGCTAGGTGACACGTGGACAGGAGCGCTTTAGAATATCCCAGCACTGGCCACACGGGCACGGACGGTGACGACAAGTCGGAGGCCCAAGGGGTCAGGGCCCCTTAGGGCACTGCGCTAGACCCTGAGACGGCAGCCTCCTGCTAGGATGTCCGCGGGGGTCATTCAGGGTGGGCTTGCGTCTAGACCCCGGCTGCCTAGTGCCCGGCACCTCAAAGATGACGTTCCAAAACGAAACGGGGGGATAGGATATTTCGGGTTATACGACGACGCGGTCCTACTGCCCGGATCCACAGCCCTATACCTCCCTCCGTCAAGCGCCTTTTCAAGAATGATGGCGGGAGCCCGCACAGCGAGGCCCAGCCGGGCTGCTCCCCGGCAGAGGGGCAGAGGCAAAGGCCCAGCCCCCGACGTAGGGGACTCCCTGCAGGGCCCCGGGGACCCGCGCCCTGGACGTAGGGGACTCCCTGCAGGGCCCCGGAGGCCGCGCCCTGGCGTCCGCCGCGCCCCGCGCAGAGCGCTCCGAGGACACCCGCACCCGACCGGCCGAGTCTCCCCGCCGGACCCCTCCCAGGTTCGCGGCCCGCAACGTCCGACGCCCCTCGAAACTAGGGGAGAAAAATCCATTATTGACCTAATTTTCAATCCAGTCCCGTCAGCGGAGGCCTCATTTGACAAATGGGGAAACCGAGGCCGCCGACGGGACAGATTCTCGTCAGGAGTTCCGTCTTGGGCCGCGGGAACTCAAAGACCCGCGTCCCCGTGGGGGTGTGGGAGGGCGAGGCCCCAGAGCGGCGGCTCACAGGGTTCCGGAGCCATCCCGCACCTCCGCGGACGCGCGCCGCCCCAGGCTGGCCCCGCCCACTTCCCCGCCCCTCGGGCTCCGCCCACACCTCGTCCGCCCAATCGCCCGGCTCCGTTCGTTCTCCCCGTCCCCCCCCCACCCGGCTCCGCCCCATCCACGCCTCTTACTCTTCGGGCTCCACTCCTCTCCGCTCGGCGGCCCGAGACCAACGGCGCCCAGGACGCTAGGCTCCTCCCGACCCGCTCCCATCAACCACTCGGCTCCCCTTGGCTCCCCTCGGTTCCTCCTGACCCTCGCGGCCCATGTGTTCGGCCCAGTTCGGCTCCGCTCGGCTCCACCTCTCCACCTTTTCTCGGTCCACTCCTTCGGTTCCGCTTGGTTCCGCTGACAGCGGCCCCTCTCGCTGGTCCTCTTCCCGCTCGCTAGGTCTGGCTCGGCCCGATTCGGCCCACTTCGGGTAGCGCCCAGCACGCTGGGCTCCACCCCTATCGGCTCGTTCCCATTCACTCCTCTGGGAGGCCGCATTTGCACTTACCTGGCCGCTCCTGGGAGCGCCAGCCCAACGGGCCTGCAAGGGACCTGGCAGCATTTCCGGCGCCGTGCACGCGGAGCAGGCCGAGGGACGAGCCAGGGTTCTGGAATATCGTGGAACTGGCGTCGCCTTCGGGGCCTCCACGGTCCAAGTGCGTGACCCGAAGGCATTCCTCTGTCTCCATCGGCAAGCTGCTGCAGCTGATAACTGGCTTCGCGGCCAGGCTGGCTGGAGGTGGCGCAGAGCCCTGCACGCGGACCAGCACAGAGGAGGAGATGACGGGGCGTGTTTGCGAAAGGCCTGACCCTCTGCCTCCCGGTTCCCCGATGCCCACGTGGGCATCGCTCCTTGGCAAGCTTGCCTGGTCCTGCAGCCACACGCGTCTCACAGTGAGGCTGCACTGTCTGTCCCACCCTCAGCTCTCAGGAGCCTGGGTCTCCGCGAGGATAGCTCCTTTGGATGACCCTCTGCGGAGCCACAGGGCACCCCACACAGATCGGACGGCCTGGCGAGAAGGGCAACTCCTGGGCATTGCAAGCTGCAGAAACGAAAGAGGGGCTGTGTTAGATAAGAACCCTGATGGATACTGGGTGGGCGTGGAGTACAGGGAGCTGAAGCCGGGGCTGGAAAAGCAGAGCTGGGCGGCGTGGGGTGACGTCAGCGCCCCAAACCTCGGCAGCCGTGCACACCCTCCCACCTTCCCGCCGCCCCTCTGCCCCTGCTCCGACACGGAGTGTCCAGAGAGGCCGGCTGACGGGCAGGCGGGCAGGAACGAAGCCTTGAAGGATGAGTGGGAGTTTGCTAAAGAGAGGAGGAGCGTGTACGGCACATGACCCGCACCGGCAGGGAGTCTGGGGGCCTCGCTCCGTCACTCCTGTTGACGTCATTCAGAGCCCACAAGACCCGCACAGGCGTGGAGGTTACTGATCTGCGGGGACGTTACCTGCCTTGCCTTTAAAAACGCTCCGTGCTTTTCAAAGAATTCGGGCTCTGCAGCAAGAGGGTGCAAAAATGGAGCAGGGGAGGGGACTCTCCACAGGTCCTGGTGCCCTGAGCGCCGGAATTCACAGCAGAAAACACCGGCGCCACAGAGGGAAGGAGGGAGAGAGGACGAAGGCAGGAGAGTTGCATTAACACGAGATCGTCCTGCAGGTGCCGAAACTCTATCCGGCTTCATCTGAATTTAATAAAAGACATTTAAGGGAAACAGGCAGCAGGTGCTAACTGCATGTTGGCAGTCAGGAGCCTTATTTTCTTAGGTGACACTGGTTTTCCTCTTTTAACACCCAGGTCTGTATGCACTCCGCCACCTCCCTTGCCCTGGGCGTTTTACCCCCGGCTTCAGGTCTACTTGGCAGTTACTCACCTCCAGTCCACTGCCTCCTCCGACCCTTGTCTGGAGTTGTCCCTTGGTCGGCACGGCCCCACTTTGTACCAGGAAGCACCAAGGCTTTCTCGAAGTCGCTGTGCCCGTGGCCGATCAGCTGGGGCTGCGATTGTGCCCACTCCGCCAGACTCCCCAGAGAACGCTCAGTGAGCCACGAGAGTGTGGACGCCACCCTCCATGATGAGCAGTGCTTCTTTACCACTCGTGACGACACGGTTACAGAGACGCAGAGGCTGCGCCCGCTGCAGGCCAAGCAGGGAGCCCGCGGCGCCGTCTCCAGGGCCCTGTCCGCACCTGATGTGCTGAGGGAGCTCCTAGGCAGGCCGCCAACTGTCCAGTCCTGTGCTTCTGCCCCGTGACAGCGCTGGAAAATGAACACTGTTATCCCCATCTCACAGACAGGCAGACAGAAGCTCGCTCTGAGGTGCGGCGAATCCACTCCACCAGCCGGAACCACACGGCAGAGCCCAAGTCAAAGCCACACCAGTCCAGTCTGCAGCTTCGGCCATGGACAGTCCTCCGGCACAAGGGGCTCCCCTCCCTGCTGCATCATCTCATTACATCCTCGACACAACCGGACATGGATGTATTTTTCTGTGTATTTAAAATCAGGGACAACAAGACCCAGAGAGGTAGACTCATTTTTCCTAAGTCACACAGCAAGGCCACAGGGGGCCTGGGGTGCAGGTTCAAGTCTCCTTACCTTTTCCAAAGAGCTGTCCTTGGCTCCAGAGGAAGGCAGCCTCCAAGAGGTTGGGGGTCCTGGTGGCCATTGAGCCAGCCCCACAGGCCTCCCAGGGAATGTGTGTGCACCAGGGGCAGGGTGCCAGGTGACAAGCGGGTGATAAACAGGCTGGGCCACGCCAGGATGTCGGCCGGAAGCCCGGCCCCTGAAGCCAGAGGTGGGGATGCATTTTTTCCCCAGCACAACGAGCTGTGGGCTTCCTCCTCCCCAGCTGAGCCTGGCCTGATATGTCACTAGCCAGGGACGGGAGGGCTACAGGCAGGCAGGGGCCCCCGGGGCCAGTTCCCAGAGGAAGTCACATGGCCAGGATCACGAGCCTGACCCCGGAACGGCGATGGCCGGAGAGGAAGGGCCCAGCCCACAAGATGAGTCACCGGGCCGGAGATCATCCCGAGGAAGACCTTGGGAGTGGAACTGTGATAAGCGCCCTCCTCCCAAGGTGACCAGGAGCCCACAGGCAGCCGGCCAGGGAGCAGCAAGGCCACGGGTGCCCGGGGGCACAGAGAGGAGCCCAGGGATACCACGTAGCAGGTGCTTTCTGGAAGTGAATCCTCCGTGACCTCCCACACGAGGATAAGCCTTGGGGAGGAGTCCCCTGGTCCAGGTCTCTGGGCCGGACATGGGAGTTGGCCTTTTTCTCCACTGCTAATTGGCTTCCCCAAAGCAGGGGGCTGGCGATGCTACCACCTGCCCTCCCCTGCCCTCTGGGTGCTTCCAGGGTGGCCGCGAAGTTCCCTTGCGGAAACACTCAGGGTCCAGACTCCTAACCGCAAACCAGGACTCTGGGCTGCTGCTTGCTCCGGGGGGGAGGCAGACTCGTCCAGACTCCTCACTGCACGACGGCGGGCAAAGGGCCTCCTCAGGATGCCAGGCAGGCTGATCTGCTCCCTGCCCTTGGCATCTCTGGGAGACTTGTTAGAAACACACATTCTCGGGCCGCACCCCAGATGGGCCAACCCTTAGCGAGGCAGTGAGCGCCCCTCCCCGTTAACAAGTCCTCCTCCAAGGGGCTTCTGCTGCCTGCAGACCCCGCAGTGCACACGGGTCTGCATGTACACGTGCACACCCTCACCAATGCCCTTGCCATGGTTTCAAATCCTCTTCACCTGTTGGCCCCTCTGCGGGTTCACACACCACCAGCGTGCACAGCTCCTTCGAAATCGACAGGGATTTGTTTCTCAAACTTGAGAAAGTGAAGGCTCTCTAAGAGGGAGCGGCTGCCACTGCGCTCCTCCCCGGGCACGAAGCGGAAGGCTTCACTCATTCCCGTTGGTATCACTGCTTCCCCATGTGCTAAGAGCAGGTGCAGGCTCTGCTGTTCTAGATGCAACACGTCCCAAATGCAATAGAAACAACCACCGTTGCTGCTCCAAACCTACCTTTTAAATGAATGATGCGGACCGCCCCGCAGACAATGCGGATTTGCCAAAGGCATTGCTGTCCGCTGCATGGGCCCCTTTAAATGCGGCAGCCGGCATGGCCCTGTGTCAAGGGGAGGATTAGCCTCCTGTGCCTTCCACCTAGTGCAGCTCCGCCGAGCCCTCCCTCCGCGCAGCACGGGCCTCAGTGCGTTGTGCACACAGCATCACCCTCTGCTTTCATCTCGGGAGCTCCAAATTATGAAAATGGTTTCAGCCAGCAAGCTCACGACTGTTAGCACAAATGCAAACTCAGCTCTCAGTGATAAAGTCGCCATCCTGATGGTTCAAAATCCGTGCCAAGAAATGGCAGAGACATGGTAGGCCCACCACTTGAACCCCTCCGGAGCCCTCACAGCGGCGCCTGCGATACCCCTAACCGGCCTCAGGGAGAGTTACCGCTAATTGTGATTATTGCGGACCCTGGGATCTAAGCAGCTTCTCCTGTCTCCAGCAGGGGGCGCCAAAGCACCAAGCCGACAGTGCACCTGCCCCAGGTACAATTGATTGGCTTGGCTGACGACAGGGGCACCTTTCCTCTCTTCCCTTGGCCGAAGCAAAGAGAGCCAAATGTGTGGAAGATTCTGGATTGCCATGATTCTGCCCAATATGGAATTTCTGCAGTGGGTCCTGCTTACCCACAAAACAATTATTCAGAGGCTGCCACTTGGTTTAGCAGATTGAGCCCACTGCTTGCAATGCTCACATCCCCTGTTGGGAGCGCTGGTTTGAGTCCTGGCTGTTCCATTTCCGGTCCAGCTTCCTGCTAATGCATCCTGGGAGGCGGCAGATTGTGGCTCAAGTACTTGAGCCCCTGCCACCCACGTGGGAGGCTCAGATGGAGTTCCTGGCTCCTAGCTTTGGCCTGGCCAAGCCCCGGCTGTGGTGGGCATTTGGGAAGTGAACTGCAGAGAGAAGATTCTCTGTCCCCTCCACCCCATATTTCAAAGAGATGGAAAAACAAACATTTTAAAATTTTAACACTTGTTTTCAGCTCTTAAACTATATCAGGTAGAGATCGCCCCCTTGAGGCAGCCCCCAGTCAAGTGAAGGATTCAATGGCTTGGAAATTATTAGCCCCAGAGAAAGCTCAACAAATTAAAAAAAAAAAAACTGTCCTGGTTCGTGACGCTCTTAAGTGGCAGAGCTGGGACTCGGGCTTTACAGCTCAGGTTTGTTTGATCCCAAGTTCTCATCCTCCCTTGATGCAAGCCCTGTGCAGGAGCAGGAGCTGGGCACAGCCGTGGAGGAGGCCGTGGCTCTCCCGCAGGCTGGTTATGTTCTAAAGGAAGAGGGTGAGAGAGGTGAGGGGGAGCCAGGCATCGCTCAGCCTGGGAACAGCTCTGCCAAGGTCAGCACAGGGTCAATGGGAGCCACAAGGAAGAAATGCCCTGGGGGGCCATGGGTCCGTTATGCTCAATGCTGCATCCCTGCACTGGCACGGGCCTGGTGCACTGTAGCCCTCACTGAAAACTGCGACGAATGACAGAATGAGGAAGAGGGCAAGTGCCCAGGACTTTCCTGCTGCCGACCCGGCAGGTTTCCCAGTGAGCTGGGATGGAGTGGGGCGGCGCCTGGAGGACGAGTTAGGAGATCAGAAGGTAGCACAGAGGGCTCTGGTGCGAGGGATGTCAGGCTGTGGTGCTCACTCGGCTGCTGTTTGATCGCAGTCCACCAACACGCACACACCCCCACCCACACACAGTGTACGCCCTGGGCACCCACGTGCAGTGGACGCTCGCTCAGTGGGATGTCCTCCCTTCTGTCCTGTTCCCTGGATGTCAATTCTGGCAGGAACTCACTGACTGACTGTGATACAAGCACAGCGGGGTTGGGGGGGGGGGACAATGGAGCCAGACCATGGGGACCTTTGGGTGCTGCGGTGACAAGACTGGGCCCTTCTCTGTCCCCGCAAAACCAGACCCTGCAGACTCCTTTCTCTTTCTTTGGCCCTGGGATGAACTTCCTGCCCCTGGGCTGGTCCAGACATCCTCTTCCTCAACCGAGTCTTCAAATCCCGCTGCCCTCCCGGTCTCTCTCAGCCTCCCAAGGTGCCCCATCACACCCTCACCTGGAGAGCTGCCCGCGGGCCCGATCGCTCTCAGCACACACCCACACCCGCTCTCCTGAGGGGCGGGGGCACCCAGCTGACGCCTGGGACTCAGCCTG